>NC_052533.1:27848147-28160353 GCF_016699485.2 Gallus gallus
ATATACGTTAGATGTATTTATACATATATAAATATATTGAACATTACTTTCATATCTAATGCAGATAGTTCAAATTCTGAAGTTGTAGTATTAAAAAGAAAGAAAGAAAAAATCTAAGTTAAAAAAAAGCATTCAAAAGAGAATAAGAGAGCAACTGATGAAAAGCGGCAGTTACCCTGAACCCAAACTAAAAATGGGATTGCATGTTCAATTTATGAATGTATCTGAAAATAGATGATTATAAATCTGTAAATGAGTGATTATCTTATTTTTTATTTGATGTGCACACAGCTCACTATTTAAATTTTATCTGAAACAAAACTAGGTAAAAGTGGTCGCATACTTCTTTGACTTACTTGAGCGCTGACACATATGTCACAAGCAGAGACAAATAAATCTGCTTGCACGTCCGAAGTAATCTTGTTTCCTTCTCTGCTCCTTTCAGCTACACAAATTTTAGTGTAGTTATATTATAATCTGAACTTTTCCTGTACTTATGCATGAATAATTAAATAAAATATCGTCTTTTACTTGGGAAATTATGAATATATTAAAAAGAATTAGTCTTCTTAACTATTGTATCTCTTTTCAAGTTTGCTCTAAAAGCACTGATGAGTGTACTTTTAAAGCTTATGACTGCCAGATTCTTTAGCTTCATCTCCTCTGCTTTTCAGAGCCAAATATCTTAAATAATTAATGTTTTCCTTTGAAATGAAATAAATACTGTATTTTCTCTTCTACTAAGTCATGGTGATATTGTTTGTCAAATCTTGTGCAACTTACCCAGGAGGTGTATCTCTGCAGACAGGATTGTCTCAGGGCTGTGAACAAGTTGTAATCTTCAGAACTATGATGTACCTGGTGTGCTGCCCATAGTATATTAACCTCTGCAAAACAGATAATTTCTAATGATGCATGTACCAGAGAATAAAGTAATTCTTGTTTCCCATGGCCTTGTTTCTTCAGCTAAATACAACTAATCCTCCAATTTACACTTTGCTATTATAACATAGTGTAATATAGCATAGCAGGTAATAAAAACTAATGTTCAGAGCTGAGTTTCAGTAGAACGGATTAAATGTCAATAAGCAGATACAAGTCAGAGTAACTTTTATGTTGATGAGGGTGAGACTGTAGCAGGAAAGGAGAGGGCAGAAGGAGATGTGAGAAGAGAGCTAAACAGTCAGAAAGCCTGAGCTAAGTCTCCTGATAACATGAGATTCATTAGGAGCTTTATGGGGTTAACAGGGACAAGGACTGACTGTGTCTTAAAGCTTTCATTGTTTACTGAAGTTATAATTCAACACTAGGAGACACAAAATGTTCCAGAAATCTTATGCTTCGTATTTAAACAACTTAACCAGCATCTGTGGTTATTCTTATGCTTTTCTGGAGCACATAAATCCACTTGTACCACAGACCACAGAACACCATTGCCTGCCCACTCTTTTTACACAAATGGAAAAACAAATGGCTTCTTGCTGGAAAGTGTTGGAAATTCTGGAATCAGTGAAAAGGCAGCAGTTGTTCTCTTGTGTTACAGTTCAAAAAAATTGCTGGAACATTGGCAAAACCAGTGTCAGGTGTTCTATTTTTTCTGAAAGTGTGACACCTCTGTTGTACTACAGAGAAGAAAAATATTTCAAAATTCTATTTGCATTTCAAAGCATTTTCTCATTTAGTGCAAATTTGGATGCTGTCTTCACAATGAATATTGATATCTAAACAGTCTTAAGTGGGAGGTTATCAAACAGAAAAGAAAGCCAGAAACACTCACAGCCATCAGATATAAAGATACAAAGAGGAAGACCGTAATCACAACAAAATGAGAAAGTGGGTGGCTAACATAGATCAAATAATGCCTATTTAGCACAAAAACTAATCCAAAGCCACATACGTCCCAAGGGATGAAGTATACTCAAAGCCTCAGCAGACTACAGAAATTACAAGTTAACTAGCTGTCCACCAGCTTTGTGTTACCTTCACCACTGAATTGTTTCACCCAAGCAATCAGAGAAGTGCCATTGGCAGGTATTATAATACCACTCACAGAATGATCTTACAATGTGCATTTAAAGGCTTGAAATTATCTAGTGTCAAGCTTCCATTCAACAGTTCAGTCCTGTTGATTGAAATCTGTTTGCAATGTGAAGTAATGCCAAAAATACAAATCTTAAGGTGCCTTAAACAGTTCAGTGGACTTGACAGTCTTGAAACATGAAGTAACAGACTTGCATGTTAGATGATGGGATTTTAAAATGTAATGAATGTTGAAGGATTTTTGACAGATTGCATGACAACACCATTTCTGCATATTTTCTAAGTCACTGAAAATCCTCACCATTGCTGAATTGAAACTATACGTTCAGTTATCATAAAACTAACTTAACATTCAACCTGAGAATTATTACTTCTTTAAAGGCATTCTTCCTGAATCATCAAATGTTCATTGCATCAAGAATTAGTGATCTCAAAAAAGAAAAAAAAAAAAATCTACAAAAATAACACTAACAAACCATCTTGACTTACTTCTGCCTAATGAGCTCACTAGGAGATGAATTATTCAGGTGAGCTTCAGTACTCAATAATAATTTGTATTTAAAATGTTTCCCAAGACCTTAACAGAAGCTAAATGAGTGAACAAAGCATCTGAAAAGGTGGAGGTTAAAGACCTGTCTCCTTAGTTGTTTTAAAAGCATTTACTTCCTATCACAAACTGTGTGTAACATAAGCCTCCACTCAATGAAGTACAGCTGTACAAACAGGGTACAGTAACTGGATCTTGCTTCTTTCCCTCAGTCATTTTTCTGCATTGTGAAAAGTTCAAGGAAGAGAATCTATGATGATTTTTACAGTGTACTTTCATTCTACTTAAGGTCAAATGGCTTTCAAAGTGAATTACTAAAAAGACATTTTATTAACATTCATTTTTCAGTTAAACTGCCTCTTACACTAACAACAGTATAAAACAAGGTAACTGAATATTGGTAAAATGTTAATCTTTCAGATCTACAAGTCAGCCTAAATGATCTATCACTCAAAAAATACCACAGGAATATTAGGGACATAAACAAAAAATTATGTCAAAAATAATTTAACTGCTAAAGCTATTTCAGACCTTTTCTGCTGCAGTTAAGTGAATTAAATCTTCCTCCTAAAACCTCTTCTTGCTGACATCAACGTCACCATCTGTGTTAAATTCCTAGATCAGAAATAATTTCTGTCCCCAGCATTAATGTGAAGAAACTGATTATCCATTACTTCTGTTTGGAAGAGAAGAATAATGTCATGAATAAGTGTGAAATGGATCACCCCAAAACTCAATCTGTAACCATTAGCACACTAAAAATATTACTGCAATTACAGCTAAAAGACATCTCATAAATATAAGAAGATCAAGCACTCATTAAAGAATACAGCTGATTGCTCATTAACCACCCAAAAGAGGGAAGTCTGTGTCTATATAAAGGGTAGACCTCCTACAAAAGTGTTGTGATTTCATTTTTTCATTCATATGTAATGATGATTACTTGAAGCAAAATAAAAAAAAAGTTATTTGAATGAGAATGAAATTATTAAAGACCATCTCACATGTACTTTCTAATATTTATTATTATGTAATGATCAAAAATAAGAGCGAGATAAAGTTGTAGGTCTTTGTGTGTGTGTGTGTGTTTCATTTTTAAAGAAAAAATGAAGGATGATCATGTTTTGTAGATCTCACCAGTTAATAGTCACCAGTGAAGACAAAGGAAAAAAAAAAATAGGCAATAGAACTGCCACCTAATGTTCTAAAGAAATTTTTGATGATGCTTTCTAAGTCAAACTGTTACAGAAAATATAAAAATTGCATAACTGAAATACATATATGCACAAAATCACTCTTTTTGACTGAGGAGAGTGAACTTCAGAGAAGCACAGGATAATTTAGATTGGAAAAGATGAGAGGAGATGTCTAGTCTAACCTGCTCCTACCAGAAACAACTACCAGGTTTCTGAGGGTCAGCTAAGCCTTGGAAACCTCCTAAGACAGAAATTATGCAAATTCTCCATCACCCATTCAAAGAGGCCTGAATGTCCCCATGGTGGAAAAGTATTTCCTTATATCCAGTCAGGATCTCTTCTTATATCCAACTCTTGTCCTCCCGTCACGCACTTCTGCAAAAAAACCTGGCTCCAGCATCTTGATAGGCAATGCTTCATCAGGGCTGCAAAGCTACATTTAGGTTCCTCCAAAGCCTCTTTCTCTCCAATTCAGTTTCCTCAGTCTCTAATTTTCTTTCTTTTATCAATAAAAGTAATATATTGGACTTAAAAAAAGAAGAAGAAAAAAACCAAACCAAACAAACAAAAAAAAACCAAAACAGATCTTCATTTTCCTTTAGGATTATGATTAGGATCCAAATCTCTCCCCTGCTCGGAGCCCAATTACTTCAGCAGTTGCAAGTCTCAAGCTACAGAGAAAACTGAGGACCAGATGATTATCCATCCATCATCCAGAAAACATAGCACCAATTTCCTTTCCTTTCTCACCTAACTAGATGGTACCATTCATTCTCTCATGGAATTACATGCTGAATATTTCAGGATTTATACTGACGTCAAAATATTCATTGATCCTGTACAGTCATAAAAGTAACATATTAAACAATAATTAACTTCAGTACCAAGATGTTGTTTTTCTCATCTTCCCTATGTCCAAAAAGGGCGTCCAATCTCCATTCATTAAAAGGAAGACAAGGAAATTCACATTGTCAGAGAAGGCCCTTGCCCTACTAGGTTATAAATTTTATAAGTTTCAACACAACTACATAAAATGGAAATAACATCTTTCTCTTTGATTAGACATAGGTTTTCAATATGCAGAAAAAGATCACTAAATTTCTTTCCCACTTTAATCTTTCTTTCATTTGGAAAAGCCAAAAAGAATATATTATCCTTTCCCTCATCCCCTTCTTCCCTACCTCCTCTTCTTAATCAAAATATAAACATTCAGTTTTACATACCAGAGCAATGATATCAGGCATAAATGTCTTCAATTAGCTTTAATTTTTTTCTACTTCAGATACTCCCCCTCCCACCAGTTAATCAAATCTCTTTTGGAGGCCAAAAGATAGATTCGACAACAGGGCCACGTTTCACTGTTGAAGTATTCCCTTGTGGTGGTAAAAACTCACTATACACATATGATTTCTCTTTATGAACATAGGACATGGGAACTTCAAAATGAGACTTTTTTGTTTGTTTCAGCGATTTCCACATGCCATCACATCTTGATCAATAACTGCAGAAAATATATTTGCCCAAATAACCTGTAGTAATTTCAAGAGGCTGCATCATTTAAACCAACAATTTTTCACAATGCTCAAGACCAATTAAATGATAAAGATTTCATGGATCTTTATCTAGTTTAAAAGCTCAGATAGCTCTTTTTAATTAAAAGGGGGCGATTTCTTTTCATGCAGCTTTACTGCACTTGGATTTCTGAATCTAAGAAAACTAAAAAAAAAAAACAAACAACCCAAGATGATCTAGAAATATGTCCATATCCATATACTGAGTCATGTAAAGTTTTTATTCTTTCAGTCAACGCTGTAGTTAAGAGAACAGGAGAAAGTTTCTTTTTAGTATCTACTTAAACAAAACTTTCAGTTTGACTACACATGTCATCTTACAAGATTAGATACATTCCTTATATAGTGATTAATTGAACTAGTTATATACTTAGAAGATAGGTCCTGCTGCTACAGATTACCAGATTACAATGAACTTCACAAAGCCAGATACATGGCAAGAAATTCTCACCAAGTGTGGTCCCTCCTGACCCCAGCATGGCAAATGAAAAGTGATCATGCCATAAGACTACTTTTCTCCTGTCAGCATTAGTAGAAGCTCCAGGATAGTTGATGAAAATGGCCTGAAAGGTGACTCTTCCAGTCATTCCTTCTATATGCATTTTATTCTCCTTACAAAGGTAAAACACAGAAGCTCCACTTATTTACAAAACCACAACTCTTTGATTTCTCACAACATTCCCACTCTGCTCTAACTGATTTGCCCCACTCATGCTTCTGAAATCTTTGAACAGATCTGTTCTCATGCAGAGCTCTTATGAAAGGTTATCCTTCCCACCTGAATTCTATATTGGATGAACAACCACTGAGACAGAAATTCATAGCTTTATTGTTGAGAGGGAAAATTACTGTTTTTTTAAATAAAAGTTGGATAAAAATAACTGTGTCTTGGAACAATGTGGATGCCCTTATTAAAATTAAGAAGTCGCCTCAGAATCCATTATATCTCACATAAAATCAAAAAGTCTGGAAAAGATCACTAAGTCCATCTAGTCCAATCGTTGACCTATTACCACTAAACCAGGAAAAAAGAAATCTTCCTACACAGATTAATCATCATCTATATGTCAAAAGTACATATGATCCATACTTGACTCTTATTAAGTCTGTTGTGGTGTGGTCCCTCCTTCCTTACTCTTCTGACTCAACTTTGCTTTATGCTTTTCATTTAAATGTTCAATAAGTGTTGTAAGATAGGTTGTATGCCAAAAGCCTCTGCTTCCTTCATATTGTGAATTTAATTTTTATAGAAACAAATTCTTCCCTCAGCTACATTAATGTAAGCATAGGGCTGTACGGATTTAATAAGAACAAGATTAGATCCAAGGACATATCTGGAAGACTATATCACATGCCACACAAAAAGAAGCCTGAATACAGGGAAATGTATATATCTTTTGGTTTTTTAATAAGCCATTTTAATAAGACTTTGTGGCCTTGGCTACAGTGAGTGTTAGTAATAGTTTGTATTCTTGGGATAGTCACACCTAAGAATCAAAAGACTAACTATAAGTAGAACTGTGACTGAGTCATTAATTAGACATGATTTATTGCATTGCTTCAAAAATTTTCTGAACTTTCTGCACATTTTTTTGGAAAGTACCTACCTATGCATGTATATTTGATGACATCAATTCTCAGCAATTAGAAAATAGAAGTTCCAGTGCTGGTTAGGATAATCAGACTACTTTAATCTTTGTTCCCAGAATCTGTTTCAGAAGGTTAAGCAGAACAAGTCAGAAGCACTCCTAGAAGCCTCAATCTATTCCTCTATGGTCATTTTGCAATTAGATGTTACAGTACTCAAGTAATTACAGCATAGACAATGCTTCATGTCACACAAGCAGTCTCAAATGGAAAATAATGCTACAATGTGAAATTCTGGACTATACTTAGATGTAATTCAGCAACTTCTCTAGGAAATCTCACTAGGCACTGAGCCTTCCATGATACAAGATGTGTTTTTTCTGTGCTTTGTTTAGTATTTGTATTTCAGCTCTCAAATTACTCTATGTGGTCAGCAAACTATTTACTGAGTGGGCTAACATATAATCAAGTAATACATGGTATATGCTCCCATGCCTTACAAGCCAAACACTGGAGCGACCTTCTACAAAACCTGCCTCCAGAATCTGTGCACATGCCAAAATCTCCTGTTTGATCTGCTGCCATACCAGTTGAAAACACAAAACTGATCCCACACGAAAATCTACAATAAGATCTGCAAAACTTAAGATGCAGAATGGTCTAGGGAAACGTGGGAAGACCCAGGACAAGCCAAAGTATTACATGTGCTACCCAGAACAAACAATGGGCTAGATCATATCCCCTCATAGCAAAAATCTGAGAGAACTAAACTATACTCCCATACACTTCTGAATCTGTAAAGTATCTAAGATATAACATGTTTAGAAAAGCAGAGCTTGGCCAGGTCAAAAACAATGGCCCACTCAACAAATAGATGCCCTGCGTTATTTCCTAAGCATAGGACTTCAATGGAAAGACATCAAGAAAAAGTCCCAGTGCTCCCCAAAAGACTTCTTTTTTTTCTCGTAAGAGTAGTTCCCTCAGAAGCTAAGCTGCATGAATCACACTTCCTGCAATGTAGTTATATCAATACAAATACAAGTCTAAGCTCATTCCATTACAGCAGGTCAGTCCTAATCCAGAGCCTGTAAGAAGCTCTTCAGACAGTTCCTGAGAATTGAACAGTCTCTCTCCACAAATACCATGGAAAACCACAAATAATTACTAAGTAAGGATTCAGAAATTAATTCACACTGACTCAGTCTCTGACTTCATTCATAATTTTTTCAGTCCACCGCTGCATCTCACAGAAATTCTTTTATACCATTTTGCCTAAGCAACCTGTTTCTCACACATTCCTAGAGCCAGCTCTCTAGTTGCTTGGACCAGCTTTGTGGCTGGGCAGTTTTGTTTGCCTGAGTTTTGAGTGATCTCTGTTGCAAAAAACAGCATCTTTGTACTTTGAGGAATAATGATGGCAGCAACTGTTACACAATTGCTTGTCTCTTTCATGGTTGTAAGAAGTGAGGCCATTTTCTGTCTGCTCTGGCTTTCATGATAGATTCTTTACATTTAATAGTCTAAAAACAGCTCTGATTATTGCCAAATAAACAAGCAAATAATCAGTGTCACAGTACCTTAAAAGATAACTACATCGTAGCATAAAATCCACTTTGTGAACCCAGTCCCAAGCCATGTTACATTTCCCAGCATACATGCAGTTTTTCGACAAGTCCTTTGGTTACCCTTTCTTCAGTGGGAGCTCCTACTGGTTATAACAATGTTTGCCCGCCTGACATTCTCACAACCTCCTGATTGAATGACATAATATATATTAACTTTCGCAGCTCACTGCTGTAGCAATTTTTTGCAACACTTAGCTCTTTCCACACCTTTTTTCTTTTTTTCTTTTTTAACTACAAAGAGGAGTATTTGTCTCATTAATCACCCAATCACAAATCATTCTGTTGAACTAGATTTATAGGTTAAAATTAAAACCTGCAGTAAATTCTCGTGTAAAGGAGAAGATCCTCAGCAGCTGGTGCAAAATGACTTCTGTAGAGCTACGTCAATTCATACAGGCTGCAGACTTGAGTCAAGCTTTTCCAAATATGGCCGGTTGCAGCACTGGCAATCCTTGGTTCTGACTACTTGCCAGCCTGTACAATATAACTTGGTGTTGCTGAATACTGATGTCAAACTGCAGTATAAATGCGTGAAACACATCAGCTGTGACCAAATCAGCACTTTACTCTTTAGCTAGACGATGAAAAGAACTGAAACTAAGCTAATTCTTTAAAAAAAAAAAGAACAATAATAAAAAAGTTATTTCAGAGAGCCTATGGATACATATTTTACTTCTCAAATTTCTTATATATGTTTATAAAATTTTCTTCTGAAAGCCTCTTTGCCACTGCCACTGAAATGTCAGCTTATGCAATTTGTGAATATATTCATCTTGGAGGATCTTAGAAGTAAACTGCTGGAATGAAATGGAAAAAAAAAAAGTATCCTTTTTTTTTTTTTTTTTTTTTTTTTTTTTTTGAGCGGGGGAGAGAGAGAGAGAGAGAGAATGAGAGAGTTTTTATTCTCCTGCATTCTGGGCTGTCTCTACACAAGATTGATGTCTGGTGTCACTGTTAGGAAGTGCAAACTGTTCAGCTTCATTGCAATCTATGTCCTCATCCTCTTGCTCCACAGGATACCACATACTTTGGCAGGCAATATTCAGATGGGAAGCACTTTAATGGCAAGAATGGATGCCAGTGAAACCTTTTCCCACAATGTTCAAAACTCTAAACTTACATATGCTACAGAAAAATAAAGCTGCAGGATATAGGGAAGAAAACAATAACTGATACTGATTTAGCTATATTAATCTTACTTTTTGCCCCTCAGAATAATACAATAAAAAAAAATGCTAAGAAAAGAAAAGAAAAGAAAAGAAAAGAAAAGAAAAGAAAAGAAAAGAAAAGAAAAGAAAAGAAAAGAAAAGAAAAGAAAAGAAAAGAAAAGAAAAGAAAAGAAAAGAAAAGAAAAGGTCCTCCAACTCACAGCCTTAAACAGACTTTTGAAAAAGAAATATCCATGAGTGCTTCATTCAACTTCTACTCTGCAGGCTGGTGTAAAAGTAGAATTAGTTCTACAGAGTATTCTCCTGCAGGGATTTTAATTGATTTATTAACTAAGTAAGTTCCTGAATGATAGATACTTGGAAATGCAGATTAGACTTGCAAAGGAATCCATTAAAATTTCCTGAGAATATCAGGGAAGTCTGGGGGACATGCAGGATACACCATACTCCTTAAATCAACTTTTAAAATATTCTAGGGAAAAAAACATATATGTATGAAGAAAGAAAGAGAGAAAGAGAGAAAGAGGGAAAGAGGGAAAGAGAGAAAGAGAGAAAGAGAGAAAGAGAGAAAGAGAGAAAGAGAGAAAGAGAGAAAGAGAGAAAGAGAGAAAGAGAGAAAGAGAGAAAGAGAGAAAGAGAGAAAGAGAGAAAGAGAGAAAGAGAGAGAGTGCATGCACAACTTCGCTCCCACCAGTTTGTGGATTTACAAACTACATAAAAACCCAGACAGACATTTTAGGCAATGCACGTGTTCTGTATGGATCTGATCCAAAACTTACTGAATTCAGTTAAAAAATGTCCATTAGCTTTACCAGATTTTGAAACAGGTTCATTATATATTATGTAGTTCAAAACAAAGGACTGCTAACACTTCAAACTCAAGTTCAGGCATCTAGGCCACTCATATTTATTTATATGCTTGTTTTATAAATGTCTCACATTCTTTCTCTCAGAAATCAAATGAGCTAATATATGCTTGGAGTAACAGATACTTTAAGCTTATTTAGCAGTGATAGACTCATTGTTTATTTGCAGTGTATGTAACATACACAAAAAGAAATGTGCATTTTCACCCATGTTTACCTTATACTCCCATTCATAGCTGACCATAGATGTTCTGCGTGCATCAAATAGCTACCTATTGTTGCAACTGTCATAGAACAGACTGGCTCTGGGCACTATTAAGTATGCTGAAATTTTAACATCCTTTTCCATTTATCATTTGAACAAGAAGAACATGGAAGCCATACAAATAGATTAGGTAAAGAAACCAAAGCACAGGCAATTTGTCAAAGCACCCAGCCACAATTTAAAAGTGAAAACAGGTCAAATAAGCTTGCTTTCACATGGATCCATCTGAGAGCCCAGCCCCAAGTCCATCAACTAGAACTACCTAGAGAATGCCTCTAACACTAGAATGCAATCTTCAAGTTTTTCTCTCCCACTACACCCTGCTCTGTCCCTTCAGCACAAAACAAAGACGTACCTAAAGTAGTCCTACACAAATTCAGGTTCCTCTTTATGTTGAAGCCATCCCTGGGGCTACAGCAGTTTAATTAGACAAGTTCAGCAAAAAAGCATAAATTACACTTCAGTAAAGTCTTTTACTTTGTTGTCCATTGCTAATGATTCTGTGTTTTATTCTTTGACTATGAGTCAGAGGTGTTATTTATATAAATATTTTGGGGAAAGGGGAAGTAGAATAAATAATTACTAGGTGAAGACTGGTAAAAGCATACTCAAAGGAGCTTCTCTTGTACAGCCTATTCCAGTGTTTGCTTTGAGTTTTGGTAGTGGTAACTGTGAGGCCAAATCTACTTCAGCACTCCCTGTAGACACAGATTCCAGGCCTAGGAGTTTAAGATGAGGGCTGGCAAAAACAGCAGCTAACAGACGAATCTGGAGGTGTTGGGGAACAGGAATACAAACAGGCTCCTCTGCTGCTAATTCAGACTGATTTGTTAAAGGACAGATATAGCACTTGACCTGTAAAAATGCACTCCTTCTACATGCTCATTGGTTTTTGCAGCCACATCTTCAGGCTGTTGTTACATTTTCTGATTTTTAAGCATCTAATGGCTGGATAGTTCATAGCTGAGCTAAAAGAAAGGAGCAGATTGCAGAGACAGAGATGATTTTTAACTAATTAATTACATCATAGAAATTTATTTCACTGTAAATTAATTAATTTTTATCATTTTCCCATTTGATCTAAGCCATGAAAACAAGCTGACATTGGAAGTTCAATGCAGTATTCACCTACTGTACTTTATTCTTTCCAAAAACACAAAAATAAGCATTAAAGCTATGAAGTGCAGGACACAAAACTGCAGACTTACCTCAACCACTAAAGTTGTATATAGGAAACAGATCTGCCTAAGAAAAATAGTCCCCTCTATTTTATAAAGTGTCATTATTATCTGGCAAGTGTAGGGTATTTTATTTTAAATATAAAAATAGAAGTTTTGTTGTTTTTTTTTTTTTTCTTTTTCTTTCTTCTCAGCTTGGAGATTTCTGGTTAAAATCCATTGCTAGCCAAAATTACTGACCCAAAATGAGAGCATGCTGCTGGCCTCTTTAAGCAGACTGTGCCAAATGTAACTCTACCAAAAAAATCATGCTACTCCACAGCCAAACTCCTCCCACAGTTGGCGGGGGAGGAGAGGGAAATAGAGAATCTCTCTCTTTATCTGCAAAGTGTTGATTTTTTTATAGAAAACATACTTGTAAGTACAATTTTTTACAGTGTGTTAAGACATATCAAACAGCAAGTATTTGTGTATAATTTCATAAGATATTTTATATGCATGCCAGTACCCATTATCTCTACACCCAGCATGGGAGCTCTCAAAGCTCGTAAGTTAAATGACTACCCCATATTTATCCCAGAATTAACTTACATTCTGGGGTGGAGGGCCCCAGCAACAGATGAAGTCTCGGTTTCGGTTGCTCAGCCAACAGGCACTCAGCAACCTCTGAATGGTGGCCAGAGGGAGACATGGGACAACTGTGTCAGTTCAGGCTAAGAATATCCTTTGCCAAAACCCTGGAGGAATTGCTAAAATGTAACATGAGGGAATCAAGACCCAGACAATCAAAGTGGTATAATTTATAACACCTGGTGCCAGTAATACAAAATCTAGGCTACTGCTAGTGCTCGTAGTACAAGAACACTCATAATTTTACCCCTACTAATAAATAAATAAATATTTTAAAAAAACAAGGTATGAACACAAGCAAATTTTATTTATATTTCAATTGCTGCTGGAACACATCAGTACAGTAGATTCACATGCACTTACAAAGAACTGCAAAAATATGTACATATTATTTTGAAGAAACTTAGCAAATTTTTGTTTAAATGGTTAAGTTGCTTTGATCTCATTTAAATGATATTCCTAATTACTCAACCACTGCCTTTGAGAAGTAATATATTCAATAAAATGAAAAGAGAATTAAAAGACTGAGATAGAACAGTACGTGTCTCTGTGCCTTATTTTATAGAATGAAAATATTGCTTCATGGAGCCGATGTTTACTTCCCTCTGGTTCTGGCAAAAGGAGCTGAAGTTTATGAGTACTAAATGCTTGCCTTATTCCCAAGAAAAATTACAAGAAACATAGCACTACCCAGAAAAAAGAAAAATGAGAAAAAGAATAATAAATGCCTTAGTAGGATGTTGGTGATACTATAAACATTGTGTATATATATATATCTGTTTTTCAGTGTAGAAGTAAAATAAACACTTTCATTTTTTAAGTGCTCAAGGCAACCATATTAGCACATAGATGTTCGCCTAGTTTTAACCACACCACTCTTACAATCATCTATATGCATTTTCCGAATGTAGACTACAAACCCCTAAATCAGGAGCATTTACTTCTGTGTGTTTTTGAGTATCCAGGATCTAGAAGCCTCAGCCTCTTATGAGACTTAGGATCTCCTGTGCCATAAGATCACATAAGGTCTGAATAACCAAACTTATAAGGAAAGATTTATAAAGGTGTACAAAAGACAGATACATTTGTTTCTGGAATAGGATAGGACTGGTGAAGTAGAGCTCAGCAGAAAAGCAGGTGGTTGAGATTATAATCAACCAATCAAACAAACTGAAGCAAGCTGGACCAGATGGCCTTTTTTCTGTTACTAATATTACTTATGTTCCTATTCAGCTGTAAGAAGTTACAAATAGTTTACCTGTTCATATTTTTTCTGACTCAAATTACATAAGATCAGTGCTCTCACTTCACCATCACATTAAAAGTTATCATGACACTGTCTGTAGTTGTATTTAATAATTTACTATGCTACCTACTGAGAAGAGAAACTGGTAGGTGTAACAGAAGTCTTGCCTTTTACAGCACAAATTATATAGCAAGCCACATAAAATGCTAAAGAGAGAAGCAAAACAAAACAAAATGAAAGACAAAAAGAAGAAGAAACAAAACAAAGCTGCCCAAACCTTAACCTCTAAGGGCTAAATGCTACTAGATACAAACAAAATCTTAAGCTAAAATATATTTCCTGTAAAAAAAAAAAAAAAGAAATTTTGAAGGAAAAGTCATGGCCACGACTAACCTGTAATCACAAAGGTTGAATGATATATTAATCTACAACTGCATCAAACATGTCCAAATCTCTCCTTCATCTAATATGAGGCACAGTTCAATCTATAAATAGAACTTTGGAAGGGCATTTCACAGGTGCAAGAAGCGTAATACATTTAAGCTCTCAGTTTGCATTAATTTATTTCAAAACTGTACAGTTTTCACATATAAAGCTTAGTTTAAAACAAGGTAAGGTGAGAATGGCTTTTGCATGACCGTGGAAGTAAACTGCTGTTAAGAAAGCAAACTTACTGCTAGTTGCCAGGCATATTCTGATGCTATAAAAATTCTAATAATCCACTGAAACAGTTTAAAAATAGTTAAAAAACAGTTTTAATTAATTAAGAATAGTTTTAAAAAGAGCAACACATCTTTACTTTCCAAAACAGGTCTCTTCAGTGTATTTTGATGTCATACATAATAGTATTTATGGCAGCATAAAACTGTGCCTATCGGATACCTTATGAATTATACCTTTATAGATTATTCTGCATTTATGTATATTTACATTTAAAATGTCATCATCTTTGTGGGTAAGTGTCTGAGCTACAGACAGGCATTACAGGTGCAGGAGAATGAGGCTGCATGTCTAATTGCTAAATTCCAATTCACTTCTATGAGAACTCTTACAGAAAAATACACAAGCGTTCTAACTATCTATACTTACTCTTCCTGTAGGCTTATTAAAGTAGGTATAAAACATGTTAGATTCCTTCAGCTACTAATATCCGTAGGTGTTGATTGCTGCTTCATTTTGCCAAAATTCTGGAATATTAGAGAAGAATTTGAAACTATAAATATACTACACATACTCAATGTAGATCATATTTCAGCAATAGCTTTAATAATGCACTTTACACATTTTCTAGACAATGATTCTGCAGAGATGCTAGCATTTTCATCAGTATGCCATTCAGATTGTTGACTGATTTGTCTGCCATTTGTCATGACAGTATACAGCACGTTTTGCTTAAATATGGCTGACTGGGCAGTGGAGTAACAGGATGAATTAGCATAGCCAAAGCCAAGCTTTTGAGGTGGTGGAGAGAAGACGACCTCCCCAGGGGCACAGAAAACATTGCACAGAGATGTCACTATGAATTCCCTTGGGTTGCACCACTCCATTCTGGAATAATGCAGTTGGCAGGCAATATATGGGTTTTCACATCCTTTTGCAGCCTGCTTCATTTTGGTGTTTTTGGATACCTGTATTCAGAGTTTTCTTGTTCTAGCTTATACATGTATCTGCTGTTCTGATAAAGCATAGCTTTAGAGAAATGCCCTATATCTTTGTACTGTCACTTTTAAAAGAAAGTCAGGTGGGCACTTTTGTCTCAAGGGTCTTACTAACTGGGAACCTGTTACGTATGGAGATGTAATTACATGTATGTTCAAGTGTTTTGTTCAAACAAGATCACAGGGATTTAGAGATCTTTTTTTTTATTTTGCACACTGTAGGCTCTCAACAGCATTTGTATAAGTTACTGAACAATATTAAACAAGTTAGAATTTATCCATGTATTAGATCAATTAATAAAATCTCACTACTTCAGCACAATAAAATAAGCATTAAATGCAAAAGACGTAGTTGCAAGAGCTTATTTTGCAGCAAAACATACTGGGAGGTAGTTTATTGGAGTTTCTTTTAAAGGATTACAACCATAATCAGTATGTGATCATCTGACTAAATATTATGTTAGTGTAATGTACATACAGATGTTCATTTATGTAAATTTTATGCTGCCCTTGCACATTTGAATGAAGATATTTATCCTGGACTCTCTCTCCTCTTGTTTTCACCAGCAGAGCAAAAGGGACATGTAAAGTCAGTCTCAGTATCAAGAGAAAGAGATACGTAAGAAGTTAAAAGAAACAAGTAGCACATTTTCTCTGCCAGCCACTTCATTCTTTTCTATAACTCTTCCAGCATATTTGCAAAGGTATCAATATTCTACTTGGCTCCTAGATCAACAGATAAACACACCCAAAATGGGAAAATACATAGCAAACACATTTCTCACGGAATTTTCATAAGCTCTAAATGTATAGTATGGCTACAACATTCTGTTCACACTTAATTCAACTCTTTTCTTCTACTAGAGAAACCAAGTGAGCAGATAAGACTGGAATAAGATCGCACAATTTCATGTTTAAAGAAAATCTGGGTTTGCTATGAAGATAAACATTTTTTTCAAGTGCTTTAAGATATTTGGACTCCAATGTACAGTCTCATTTTTCTGAAAATTGCTTTGAAGACTTCATTTTAATCCAGTTTAGGGGTAAAAATAAATGATTATTTCTACAATTGTCAGTTTATTATATAAATAAAATTATTATGTTAACTCATAAAGGGATCTACTTTACATTATTTCTGCATTTTGCCTTATACATTTACATAGTTTTAAATAGTTGTTAAGTATTCCTAACACTATCTGCTTTATAAAACTACAACAGACAGAAAAACAAACAAACAAACAAACAAATAAAAAAAAAAACCCAAATAAATTCAGTACCAGCAAAAAAAAAAAAACGAAAAAAAAAAAAAAAACATCCTTCTCACAAGCAACTTTTCAGATAAGGCTTAATTCCAGCAAATTGTTCAGGCCTCAGTAGTGCCTGTATGTGCAGTAGCCTTTCAGTTTTTCTCTTGAGTTGCAGTGCCTGACAAAAGCAACTGGAGATAATAAAGTCCATGAAACAATGGCACTCTCTGGAAACCAGCAATAAACCTTCTTGGACATAAACTTTATAAGAATTTCACACTTTCGGTGTCCAATGGATCTTGGGAGCTTACATATCAATTGACAACCTCATGACCCAAGGTTTATGACCTCATGAACAGGTCATGGGGGAAATTTACAGGTGGGGTGGTCTTATTGCAGCTTAACGAGTGAGCCATGAATGACAAACATCTGCATCAAATTTTCAGATAAATCAAGATGATCACCAACCATAAAGAAACAGGGTTTTGTTTTGTTTTGTTTTTTGTACTGCAAATGTCTCCTGTAGAAACAGACTTCATAAAGAAAAAAAAAGCAAGAAATACTTCTTTCCTTAACTTTGTCAAAATGTAGATGGGAATCTGAACTACTGACTAATGTCATGTCATATCAGAAAATATCAAGTTCATTACCGAGAAATACAGCTGCTCTGCTGGTGAATTTTCCAAGTTGTTTTTGTGGTTTTGTTTCCCCCTAAGATATTTACCCCTGATCTTTACAAGTAAATTCTCTAATGTGGAGCCTAATTTTTGTTCTTTGGACCTCAGTCTGATCTGTAAAATAGCCAAGCTATAGTTCCAGGTCTGCAAAGCAATCCGCCAGCTCCACCTCATACAATGTTGCTGATTACAGCCTTGCCCTATCTCATCAACAACCTCAGGGGAAATTCTGGTCTAGAATCAGTTCAGTTGCTATCACTTCAAGAAGTGCTTACAGTACTAAGAGTATGGTCAAAAATGCCACCTTACATCTGTCACCATCCGCTACTGTCTAGTAGAAGTTTTGACAAAAAACAAGAACATTTCTCTGCCTTTCAAATTTCCACTCTGTTACCTTACTTGTCAAAATTTGATATTTCTTTAATCTGGCAGATTAGTACAAAAGCACGTAAAATAAGGAAGAGATGCAGGTAAGGACACAAGGAGGTTAGGTATGATTTTAATTTCTTAACTGGATGGCTCCTTAGAAGATAAAGTTGGACAAATTTAAAACCAGGACAGCTGAACAACACACAGATAAGATTTTGAGTCCATAAACAAGCTCTATTCTAGGTACTTCTGTGTAAGTATGTTGTTATGTACTATCTAATGATAAACACTTCTGCAGTACATCTATCAGTACACAGGTAAAGCTTACATTCCCTTATTTCTGACACTTAATTTTAGTTGCAACATCTATTGTGAATATGTATCTGTGAACATGGATCTTACCAAGCGCCTATTTACCACACTAGTTTACTGCATAACAGAACTTTCAAACTTAAACGTGCATGTCAGATTTTGCTTATGGCCACTATTTTGGATTAATGAATGAGCACTACACATCTGATGAGATCTCCAGCTGCAACCCAGAGTTACAATCTATCATGGACAAGATCTGCTGGGCTCTGTTAGGAAATGGTTTCAGAAGTAGGGGAGTGAAGATGTCAAAGGTGACAGCCAAGAGACAGCTGAGAAAGCCTTACATTACTATCATGAAAAATTTTCATCTCAAAATACATCTGTGCAACCAATTCTACCATAGAAACTAGAAGGACAGTGATTAAAAAAAAAAAAAAAAAAGGAAATTATACTCATTAAACTACTTCCCACAAACAAACCAAATTTTACAAGGCTTGACTGGGTGAAATGATGAGGTCATAAGGGAGAAGCTGCAAGAGGAAAGTAGGTCAAATCCTTTATAAATAAGCATCAAACGTATTTGCTATGTGTGGCCTCAGTACTGCTGAGGGAGCTATATGAAGAAAATCCTCTAAGACAAGAGGCTGCAGATGAAAGTTAAGAACAAAGCAAGCATTAATATTAAACTTCCAAGGAGACTTTAGCAGTTGTAATATTAAGAACTTACATTTTATAAATCCATAAAGTACTCACTTTAACTATTTACTAAGTCCAAAACGTCTGCATTTCTTTATAGATGAAGGTGAGTAATAAATGACTTGGTTAAGTAGGTAACAGATAGAATTAAGGTAATGCTCAAGACAGTTGTTGTTTTTTATAAAAAAAATACTGTCACCAATTCTTAAAAAAGATCAAGATAAATTTGAATATACTGACATTCTAAAAATCAGTGCTATTTTAAAATAAACACGTTACTTTCAGGGGAAATGGCACTAAGAACACCAACAGCGTGATTAACTACAAAGTGTAAATTATCTTGCTAACAAGAATCACCTCAGTCATTCACCCCAATGGGTAGCATTCTGCAGAAATGTGAGGAGTTATATTAAAAGCGTAATTATGAAACAAGAATTTTAATATTGCATGTATATGTATGCAAATGAAATTATCACTTCATAAAATACAAGTGCTTCTTCATTAAAAATTGAATTTATCATCAATATGTTATGGATTTGATCTTGTTTGAAATTATTAGTTGAAATCTTGCACTTGGATCATTTTATACAAAAGATATTAAAAGGCACTCCATGTTAAAGTAAAAAAAAAAAAAATTACTTCCTACAGAAATGTTGAAATGCATACGTTGTTTCAGCTAGATGAGGCTACTTAGAATGATAACAGTGGTAACTATATTATCTGTAGCTTACGAATACATTTCCTGGAACACTGAATCTTATAGTGGCTAAAACAAACAAACAAAAACAAACAAACAACAAGCCTGTTCTTGGCAGAATGCTAGATTAATACATTGCATCAGCTGAAGGAAAAAGCAGATAAGTACCAGAGCAACAAAGTAGTTATGGATGGCAGAAGTAGTAAAGTTGGGTGGGGGAAACAGTGGGCAGTCAAGTAGAGGGAATCAGGGCTGCTATCTTTGGAAGCAGCTCACAATCAAGATGGAGCTTAAAGTGATTACACAACTGGAAAAAAAAAATCATGAGGTAGTTCCTGTCTCCTCGCAACCAAACGTGATCACCTGACAATACCATGTAGGCATTTTGCATATTGAAAGTCAAATGGCAATATTAAAGTTTGAAGAGGTAATGCAGACAAAATGTGAAATGGAACTTCCCACTCATACATGCAAACAAACTTCCTCTGTTAGCCTTACTCATGAACCTAAATATTTTTGAGTGTTTTTTAACTACAAGGCTCATGGTCACGACAGAGGACTATATCATCTGTACCCTGAATTGACGCATCAAGTTGTACTGTCATGGGACCTGCTGGGCAGATGTGTTCTGCAGTGCATCTGCACAGATGTGGTTTGTTCTTCAATCAGCCTTAGCACATTTAGAGACATCAGTTTTTTATACTGGAGATCCAACAGATGCTTTTATTGCCAAAGTCTTACATTACTGTACTCTACAGAACCCAATTTCAGGTTTTAGAGATAAAACTGATATCTAGATGCTAGTAATGTGTTTAAAGATCCACAGAAGAAGTGAGGGAACTTTGTTCTTTGCCTTCCACTCAGGTTTATTTCCCTGTGATCTTGATAACAATAAATTAAATCCTAGACAGGTGCAATCTTCCTCCTGACAGCCACTTCTCACAGTTTACAAGAAACTATCTGACAGGAACAATTCCATTCTCACAACAAACTCCATTTTTTTTATTTCAAAAATTTTTGCCATCAGTAAAGAGCTGCTGAAGATACAGAGAGTACAAAAGCCTTTTGGGATTTTTTACTTCATGGTTATTGGGACATACAGCAACAGTCTGGTGAAATGCTGAAGCTGTTGTTGCCATCCTAACAGCATGTGTTCATACTGAGCTGGGAAAGCTAGGTCCTCTGCGAGATGTGGAAGAAGATGGTCAGTTTGACTCCTTTTCTGCAATGCAGCAGGAAGGTAGGCATAACCAATATTATTAATGGCATTCAATTTTTGTGAGGACAAACTAGTGCTCAAACTAGATTTTTAAAGGACAGCAACCTGTCTGGAAGTAGTGAAAAGGAAACCTAGTAAAAAAGGAAATATCTTCATTTTACCATCATCCCTACAGTTATAATTTATTTATTTTATTTATTTTATTTTTATAATAGTTTATATGCCAAGGAAACCTGGAAATTAAATTATCTCACATTTGTACCAATCATATTGCTTGCTGTTCTGTCTATCATTTAACATCCGGTGGGCAATGACATTCATTTTGGCCAAGTTTTACACACAGCCAATTCTGTCCTCATTTCATCATTAGCTGTCTCTGTACAGTTAAAATGGAAAAGAAAGAAACAATCAAAAAATACTCTACATTAGATAGAAATATCAGTGCATTTGTAAAACAAGAAAAATTTAGAACCTGAGCTATTGAAAGGAAGTGACAGGCAGGTTAATAGAATATATTGCATTTCTTTAGGGAGTAGCTAATGAGTTGGAATTATTTTGTAAATGATAGAATGTTTGTTAATAAACTCTGAATATCTTCATCCTGAATAGCCAATGTTTTCAACTTCAGATGATGAGCTAATTCCAGTGTGCAGATGCTGGTCTTATGTTCACTCATACTTTACAGTGTTCTCTTACAGATTGGCAATAGGAGCAGATAGAATGGTTTAATCATTCCTCATACTGATCTGATCACTTTGGGAGTGGAAGGATTTAAGCTCTCAGGGTAGCCTATTCTTGTTTGAAAGCTATTCCATAAACGATGCTTTCATTGTACACATCTCAAAAAGTGTGCATAACACATGTTATGAGTATAGCTGCAGTAGTCACAGAACTTTCAATTCCTTTACCAAATAATTCATGTAAATTTATCATCAGTTAATAGAAATACTAGTCTGTAGCTGTGGAAATCTTATCTGTAATAACTTATTCATCTGCAGCCATAAGGTTTTGCATCTGTATCCCTCAGTATTCACTGTGGGTTGATACTGACCCACCTTTTCTTTTTTACTTTTCTTGATTGTATTTCTAAATTATAATCACCACCATTATGGTTAAGAAATGAAACCTTTCGGTTAATACCTATTATTTGGAAACGCACTAGGTCTTCACAGGTTTATTGGATCATAACTTCCTAACAAACTTTTCTTAGGGGATCATAAGTGAAAATATTCTGACATTCTACATTTCTTTAGCAAGCTTTTCGCTTGAGTTCTTTCAGCCTACATCTTCAAAAAATCTTCAATTTCCGTACTCGTGTAGGATGGAGTACACCTATGGCAACACTCAAGCCTCTAAATGGCAGCATCAGCATTCAAAATAGAACCATAAACTTGGTTGTTATGATCTCTTGGAGTATTTGTGTAATTTTTCTATCCATAACTTGAACCACAGAAATGGAAATTGGATACACTTGAATGTTCTTTAAAAAGCTTGTAAGACTGCTGAATCAGGCTCAGGCTATCCCACAGTGGAGTTTATCAACTCAGTCAGAACTTAGCTATAGAATTTAAAGAAGATAAAAAGTTACTGAGCAACCGCAGATTCACTCTTTTTATATGCTCCTGTGCAGCTCATGGGAATGAAAACTCACATTTAGACAACTCTCATGATTTGCATTTTCTTAACTTGCACAGAATCTACACTATTTCAGATACGTATCAGGCTTATCAGGCATACAAAGGTTTCCATAAATGTAGTAATTCTTAATCATAAATGATGAAAGAAGAAAATCATTCATGATGTACATTTACTGAGTTCAGATGAATAATACCAAGGATAGACGAAATGTTATTTTGTATAACAATGTCAGTCTACTTTGAAATGTATAATCATTTTAGGCTTTACCAGCATTGAAGGGTGAAGTACACTGTTATGACTTCATTCACATTTTACTCCCTTCAAAATACTTGCTAAGAAAAATTCTGAGTTATGTCTAACGGAGATAAAGCTGAAACCTTCAATCCAATCCCCTTTGTCAGCTTACCCTTTACTATGCTATTCATTAAAACATGAGCTACGAACTATGAACTAAAAAGAGAAATAAAAGAAATAAAACCACTATGTTCCAGCTGCAATGTACAGATGAAAAAGAAGAAGAAAAAGGACTGGATATCCGTGCAAGACAATGTGGAGTACAGTCAGTTCTGATTACAAGCCAGCTGTGTGAGCTTGCACTCTCATTAGCAGGGTTTTAAATTCCTGGGTTTAGGATAAAAGTTTGCACATATTTTCTTCTTTTTTTCCTCTTTTCAGAGAAAAAGAAAAAAGAAAAAAAAAAGACATGGCTTGAAACGAATAAAAAAAAATCCTTATCAGGGTGAACTTTACTCCTCTACTCATCAAAATGCAAACTTTTTAACTTGCTCAACCATAATTCTTGTTATGGTTGGGTCTGCAAGTTACACATTCCAGATGTGAGGCAATAATAGGAAAATCGCAATGTGGGGGTTGGATTTGGGATCTGTGTATGTGTGTCTGCAGCATTCTTTTCCCAGTAGGTTTCCCACATTTATAATAATGAAGTTGTGAATAACGAAAACAAAAAATCCTAAAAACGAGGACTAACATTTTCAAATCATAAACAAAAAAAAAAAGTATGCTTTCTTATGATTCACCCATTAATTTTGAAAACTGGTAACAATAGGTCACACCATTTATTTAAAAACTCAGAGGAAAAAGCTGGCCAATGGTTTCTTTTATTAGAAATATTTTGAATCTTTGGAAATGAAGCTAGTAGGAACTTAGGATGCAGTAGAGTTCAAAGTTTCTGTGGGTGTATGTTGTAGTGAAGTAAAGAATGGTGATCCAGGCAGCTTTAACTTGCCAGATACAATTTCCTTTCTCAACGCTGTCTCTATGGGCCTGCTTAAAAAAACTGGAAAATTTTACTTTTTATTTGCCAAATTGGCCATAGCTGGAATCAATCAAGAATACCAGAATTTTAAGTTTTTTGCAAGAAAAAGAATAGCTACAACAGCTCAATGCTGTCTTTTTTTTTTTTTTTTATCTTATCCTGAAATAGATACATGCAAATCACATAAACTCTACGTGTTATGTACATCAATAATATGAATGTGTATACACTGTGTGGATACATCCACAAATTACACATACACAACCCAAGGTCAAGCCCAAGTTTCAGATGTGATCAGTCTCTAAATCCACTCATTGGCAAACAAAAACATCCTGTTCCTGCGAAGTAATGTGCTCCTGGGTCTTTTCTAAAATGTAATTGGTGTGACTGGAAACACCCTGGAAATAGGGTTGGGCAGGCACTGCCATCCCAAGAGACATAGATAATCCACTGCATGCTGAATGAAGCCTGAATTTCTTTTTTTTTCTTCCCCCTACTGCAGCCTTTCCTCTAATCAGGCAACAGGAAAACAGTTTACACCTGGGGTCAAGTGGGGAGAAACTGGAAACAAGCTCCTCTAAACAGATATTGTTGGCAGCGGGAAAAGCAGGGAAGGGCCGGCTTGCCTAGGGCTGCTCTTCCCAGGAGACTTTCCTCATCATCGCTACTTAGTCCTCAAGCATCCTTCCAGAGCAGCAGGATTTCTTTGTCAAGTCCTCCAGCTCTTCATCAAGAATGCATGCAATCCCAGGAAAATGAAAAGAACTGGAAGTTTTCTGCCTCACCATATTTTGCAGTACAGGAGCATGGAAAGTGCTTCAGGGACTGACAAAAATATTGCTCTCAGTTTGTAGAGCAGATGAGCAAAATCAGTTGGGATAAGCAATTAGGCACATTGTCATCTTGCTGGAAGTACAAACTGAAATTTCATGTTACTCTGAGCAGAGGACACTCTGGGTACAGTCTAAGTGGACACAGTTCTGGAACTGGAAGAGGCCAACTCTGCTAACTTACATAAAGAAACAATGTCAGCTTTCTTCTCAAATCTGGATGGTTCAAAGAGCTTTTTATAATATTTACTCTAGTCTGACTCCTCGTTATGTTTCCTAGGGCATCACAGGCTGGCTCCAAAATCTGCCAATAAGCACCAAACAATGCTCATTACTTTGTCACTTTTGGAGCAGAGATTAGACTGATTTAAAAGTAAGCAGAAGCTTCAAACAGAGTAACATCCAACATTTGCACGTGGCCCTATCTTCCTAGGAAGAGGGATATTCCTCAAGTCTCTGTATTTGGACTACTCAGAAATAACAAGTACCTGGAGTTGCTGGGGTTGCATATGTT
Organism: Gallus gallus; assembly: GCF_016699485.2. Taxonomy (NCBI): domain Eukaryota; kingdom Metazoa; phylum Chordata; class Aves; order Galliformes; family Phasianidae; genus Gallus; species Gallus gallus. The sequence goes on from NC_052533.1 coordinate 27,873,201, forward strand.
TATTATGTTTTATATAAAGAATATTTTTATGATGTATTGTGTTTCGGAAGAGTTATTGAAAGCAAAATGGAAAGATAAGTGCAAACGGATCCATGTGTCCTTCTGCATTTATTACAGAAAGAAAAATCTCCACTTTCCTTTTCAACTTTATATTAGAAACAAATAGATAAAATAAAATATTCATTTCCCTTCTGAGTGCCTTTATATTACAAATTTTTTCAAGCAGCTAGTAGATATATAGCTAACAAAAAGCAGATCTATTTATTCTACCCCGCTGGGTCACTAGCAGTATAGAAGTTTTCAAGGAGGCATTTCTCATATGTTATGAGAATGAATGTAGTAACAGCATAGATTAGAAATCTAAGGTTAAACACATCTTGTACTTAACTGATCAGAGATTTTTTTTTAACCACGGTGTGAAAAAAAAAAATACTTGAACAAAGCAATGTTCATTTCAGATATCTTTTATTATTATTTTATTGATATGTTTCAAATGTGAAATAATTCCATCTGCTTACAGGTTGTATGAGTCTCAGTTGAGGTTGCTTGCCGCATTCTGATAAGCTTAGTTTTATATTTAACACTTTAAATACAAACATCTAGCAAACAAACTAAATGCTTCTGTTACTTTGAGAAGTAAAGCAGAAAATCATTTTAAAAAATGAAACAGTGATGATACATCTAGATAGTGGTTTACGCTAATCCGATCTGGGCCTGGCCAGAGGCTATTCCTTCCACTTCTAAAATTTTAGTGTTAGCTAAATGAAAAGTCAATAATCTGCCTCCTACAAAACTGAAATTTGTTGTCTGTTATCTAGTACAAGAGATTGTCTGAGGGTATTGTGCTCTGTTACTTTATTTAAGATTCATATAAGGTCCTAAAAAGGTAATGGGCCAGTCTAGGTCAGACTGTTTAAAAGAGATTTTAAACCAGGAGAGATAAATAATCATGTTGTTATGTAGCTGATGTATTAAAGATCACCTTGTCCAAAAGTTTAGCGTGAACTTTCAACACTCAAACATCATCAAGCACCAGAACTCTCCAGCAGGACACTGAGGACAAAAAAAAACAGTGACATGCTATCAGACTTGTCATTTACCAATGGAGCTGCTATTCAAAACTGTTACCTGCTCCCCACTCATAGGATGCCAGGGAATTAAAGTCCCATGGGCATGTTTTAATGGAGCAATAGGACAACTGCTGAAGTTTTTTTCCTAATGGAAGAAACAAACAGAAAACAAACAAATCTATTTTTTCACTCAAAAACAAAATAGTAAGAAAGCAAACCACATTGTGTGGAAAATGCTTAGGAATCACAGCAATCATTGTAATTGCAACCAGAAATGAGGCAGTGACATGCCACCACCACCAGAGTGGCATCAGCATTCGGCTGTCACAGCAATGAAAAGACAAGAGCTCTCTCTGCAGTGATTCCTCTGATAGAACTGAATAACACACATCCATCACGAATGACAGAAACACAAGGATTTACAGAGGGATGCGCAAATCTGCCAAATCCAGCCCCACACAGCCCCCATTGTACCACCCTGCTTCAGTTTGCATCTGGGAACAAGGAAAGAAAACGGTTGCTGTGGGAAGGGGAACAGAGATGCAGAGAGAAGTAAGATCCCACAGCAAAACCCATCTCATGGTTTGTTATGACCAGTACAGTGATCACGTGTCACTCTTAGGCTGGTCTCCTCCTCTTCTTCCTGTATCACTCCTGCTCTCTCTAGCACTCACCACAACTTTGTATTATAAGTAATGCTCAGCAGGATAATTCATCTCACTGGATTAATTTTTGTCTATCGTTGTAAAACAAGAAGTGGGACTGTAATCTTCGTCTGTGTCATTTATTTCACTTTCCTTTTCCATCTTTCCCAGCATAGATGTAATTTGGAAACAGTCATACAAACACAGTCAGAGCTGCAGCAATTACAGAAAAACTTGAAAATTAGGCATGAAGTTCAGAGAGTGTTTAAATCCTTCTAAACTTGAGACAAACAAAATAAAATTCAAGCAACAATTGTGAAATCCTGTCCTTCTCATGCTTTAGCATTTCCCTGCAGTCTTAAAGACCTGTGCCTTATTTGGGAAAGTAGCACTCCTCATCCAAAAAGCTGCCACTTAAAATGCCCTTTGATTAACAGATGTATAGGCGCAGGGACTCCTGCATCACGAGTCCTGTCCAGTCTTCAGCAGGACAATGAGTCCAGACTTCCTCCAAAAGCATCTCAAGATTTTAATTGTTTGTCACTATAAAACTGCACATAACTTCAGCATTTTGTCTACGCACTTGGAGACCAACAAAAAATAACAGAACCATATCTTGAAACTCATTAGAGAAGTGCAGCTGAGGAGAAAGGAGAAAGGAAAATAGACAGCACAATACATAATTTGCTTGAAAGACATGAAAAAAAGCATTTTGAAAATATGTAAATGTATTAAAAACATCCTGCTCTGCAGTATTTTTTTTTTTTTTACTTCGTTGAATATATATTTATACTCATTTGTCCTTCAGTAATCACTCAGTTCATTTGCCACCTGCACAAAGAGTTACACTGTTAAAAGGCAACACATCCTCATGAAAATTTCCATGTAGGTACACATTTTCCCCTCAGAACACTTGTATGGAGTACTCAGCCAAGAACTCAACTAGATTGTTCTTACAGAAAAATCCTATATTAAATCAATAGCAGTAAAAGAATCGTAGCTTTCTAGTTTTGTTTCTGCTGTGGAAAAATGAGGGGAAGTAATAGGTTAACTTCTAGCACTAATTTGCTGCTTCCCATTAAGGACAGTAAATACAGAAAAAAAAAGTCTCCTTCCATTCCTGGATGGAAAACTACATTCCACAAGATTGTTGTGAAAGATGACTGTGTGCTACAAGTAGCACCAAACTATGCAGCACATAACCAATGTCTATACCTTCCACTGTGACAAATGTTTTGACGTTGTCAATACTGCAAAGTCAGGTAATGTCTGAACAGTGTTCATGAAACACTGTTTTCTGAGAAAGCCCTCTTCTGACAGCAGTTATTAATGTCTAAATTAAAATTAGGATCGGTATGAAAGGAGAAAAAAATCATCTACTAAGTGGTACTTTAAATTGATTCTATTTTTTCTGATAGCATAATGCTTGATCATAAGGGCAGAATACAGAAAGAAAATCCTTTTGCCTGTTAACATTTAAAAAACAAAAACAAAAGACACAGAGATGACAGATGACTTTATCATTTTCTTTTACCTGCAAAAGGTACTTTGAAAAGAAAATATCATCATGGGAGGAAATATTTAATATCACTGAGACACTTGAGTTGCGAGGGCTGCACAAAAGTATCAGCATATGAACCACTGTGCAGCTCACACAGGAATGACCTTCGCTAATGGATGAGCATTCAACTCTAGTTCTTTCTCTGTCCCCTTCTCACAGGTGAGCACATAGACGCTCACATACATTTAACCGGAAATTCTTCTCAAGAAACATGTTAAAAATAAGAAAATACTCATTTTATGGTGTAATCAGAACAACTGACTGAGACGTTTTAGGAAAGAAATTTTACTTTGGAATTGCAAACTTTTTTTTTTTTTAGAGGCACGATGAGCTGCTGAAAACTCATTAAAAACAATGCAACTCAATAAACTGCCGTGCTTTTACTTTTAAACATAGTGAAAACTGTAAAAAGCAGCACAAAATCAGCTTTTACTACTTTCTAAACTTGTTCTGGATCAGAAAGTGCAATGCTTACTACAAAAAAAAAATGAAAGCAGCTAATAAACATTACAGAAAACAGTAATGTTGAGCGCATGCAAACAATATGCCAAATAGCTGGTGATTTTCTGTCTGCTGACTGGCTTCAGATCTTGTCACCAGCACAGTCAATGGGGGACAAAATCCCATGGAATTTACTGTGTGATGCTGGCCAAGCAAAACAACCACTAGAACACAGGACACTGGACATGTCACGTGCTGTCATCACAGATCACAGTGCTGTTCTCACTCCAATGCCAGCAGAAAAGCCTGCTTTTTATATTAAACGCAGGCTCTCTCCAATCAGTTTTCACAGAAAATTACTTGTTTGTAACAGTATTTAAATCTCCGGCAATTATTCTGATTAAGTCAAGATGCTTCCTTTCTTCGTTCAACTGTTTATGCAGACTACCTAACAGCTAGATAGAAAGCATATCACAAGACATTTTATTTTGCATTTCTTATGATTCCTCCTTCCAATCTCATCACCTAAGACACAAACAGAGTATTGGGCATCTCCAAGAAACTTGTTGCCAAAGTGCAACTTGACATATCCGGCATACTCAGAACATTTACTGAATGAATGTGTTTTTGAAAGCTGAGAGTGGGACACATTAATATTTCTGCAGGATTTACAGAGTCAATGTATTTTACAGAGCCACACATACAGTATATGCATTCATGTCCACAATAAAAACTACAGAAGAGTGGGCAATGAATCTCTTTTTAATTAAAAACAAAAAATAATAAAAATCAGAAAATTAGATAAATATTTTACTACTAAATAAATCTGGACAATTCAGGCTCTATCTTAAAGTATATAAACTGTTATTGTCAAAAGCATTCTTGGCTATCTTTAGGGGCTATTGAGAATGATCATCTGAGCAGCAGCCCATGAAGACTTTTTACAAGGAATGCAGTTTATTTTGCACTATTTGCATTTTCTTAGGAAGTTGGGCAAGTGAGAATGTTTGGTAAGTGAAGTTTTCTGTTCAATGCCTTGCTTTGTTTCTCTTTGGCAGAAATAAGTGATTTTTTTTTTGTTGTTACAATTACCATGAATAGGAAAACAACTCTTCTTAACCTGGCTTTGAGAGCTGAAGAGGTGCAGTTTAATATAATAAAATGTGGGGACCTTCTAACCTGATCTGGGCCCCTAAATACAGAAATATGTTGTGACATAACATCAGTAACAGTTGTTACTAGCACACAATTTATTGATTACAGTCCATGTAATATAAAAGGCCCGTGGCTAGTTAAGACAAAGATCTCCTAGTACAGCAGCATGACATGTCAAAATGTAGCACCTTGATTTTCTCCTACTTGCTTGAAGCTGTTGTCTGCCTGAAGCCCATCAGGGTCATACACTTGGAAAATTTCAAATTTTATAACAGCTGGGAAATATCTGCCAAAAATATATAATAGCTTCAAACATTAAAAGCTCACACCCACAAGAAGGAAATGATTAGCTGTCCCAGGAACAACATGCTCCTGGTGTAATTATTAGATTTTATTTTCCATTAACAAACAAAAAAATCCATAATTATGTTCAAAAGTTTTACCGAACAATACTAAGGCTCGTTTACACAGTTACCTTGCCCATTTTCATTCTTACTGATGTATATAAATCCACATGCCAGAAACAATGGAATTTTTTTCATTTTGGTAAAGACTGGAAAATACAGGAGTGTCATGCATCTATGATTAGAATTATTGAGCCAAATTCTTTTCTATCTACACCTGTGTGAAATTTGCTATAAGTAGGTGACTTGGGCCACAGTAATAAAATACTAACAATAGCTAGCATTAATAATTCAAACTTCACTTGTGAAATAATGAAGTTCTTTTCCTGATATGCTTTCATTTAAGTCACATTTTTCCAGTCTCCTAAGCTGCAAAAGACTATGTAAAAGAATGTGACTGGCTACATCTTTAATATCTGTAAATCTTTCTGTCAAATGAGCATTAACTCTTCAAATTCTCCCTATTTTCTGTTTGTTTCTTCAACTTAAAACTTGTTAGACTTCTTTTCTGTTATTTCTCTTGCACATAATTAAAATATACTACAGCGTACTGTGTCAAGACATGTGTTCCTGATGGGGGATAACATGAATGGTAACAGCCATACAGAAAATAACCTATTCTAATTTTGTTTGAGGTTATGGGTTATATGGGTTCCCTAAAATTTTCCAACATTTACCATAACAATTTCCTGAACTACTGAACAACAAAAATCAGTAATGAGGAGATAACATCAAGGCAGATTTACTTGGAGGAATAATAAAATGACCCATTATCCACTGGTACTTTTGTGCTCATTCACTTCTGGCATGTATAACAAGGTGGAACCCACATGAGCAGTACCTCTCCCTGACAGCCAGATTAGATTGTTTCCTCCAGTGGATAATATTGTAGAGCTTGCAGCTCTGCACATACAATATCACATCACTGCACACTGCATATCACATTTTATAGAAGTGTATGGATGTACATACATTAGTTATGTTTTGACTGCCAATTATGCTTTATTTCCCACTCCTTTCTCCTGATCTTGATATAAACACACAAAATTAGCTCTTCCGGACAATTTTGGTTTCTGTAAGGGAATCCTGAGCAGACTTTTTATAGGATTTTAATTTCTTTTTGATTAAGCCTGTGCGAACTTAAACTCTTAATCACAGCTCTTGCCAACATTTTACGTAAATTGCAAAGCCAATCAAGCTTTGCTCATTTGTTTTCATTATGTTTCACCTCACATAAATGTTCCACTTGGGTAAATGATGGTATGCTGAAATGTTAAAATAGCAAATAAAGAAAGGAAAACTAGGCCTAGAAATGCTACAGCACATAAACTCTACCAACCTACATCTTGCCCCTGTACCAGCTCCAAGTAAAAAAAAAAAAAAAAAAAAAAAAACCCCAAAACTCAAATCAGATGGCCTTAAGGCTTGCCTGCATACTTGACTAAACATTATACCTCCATTTCTCAGCCCACTGTTCTCTTCTTACTCAAGAAATATAGATTCCAATGTAACAAAATTAATTTCCATCTGTTAATACGTAACCGCAAAGAGGAGTAAAAGAATAACTTCAGGTACGCCCCACAATTAGGGATTATGTCATCTCTAATACTGCTGCAACACAAAATAACTCATATTGTAAGCCCAGCATTACAGTAAAGAAGTCATGTGAATTTTGGACCTGAAAATCCTATTTATGGTGTCACCTGTAAATAGCTAGCAAACACCAAGGCCTTCGACTTCAGCACTGAAGGAGAAAGACAGGCTATGTATAGCCTATGTACATACACATCATGTTTGAACAGGTGTAAATATTAACCATAGAGAAGGTTTCTCAGTTTCATTCTGGACTGTGAGACTGGCAGCATCCCACTTCTTCAGCAGCTTCAAGAAGGTTCTGAACTATAAAGCATCCAGCTCAAGTGATAACAAGACAAAATGGTTTCCTGCAGGTCAGCCAATATTGCATTGTATGAAATTCTTTTCATCACAGTAAATATGTGGAAAGTTAAAGTAAATTCACTGCTTAAATGTGGCTACTCTAACTTTTTAATGTTTTCTATTCTAATCACCATACTAAGAGAGAAATTCGAGATTTTTCTAAGCTGGGATTTCAATAGCATTTAATTTTTATCTTTTAAAGAAGTATTATGGCTTTAAGATTTTAGGCAGAAGGCCTTGAGGAATCTAAAATTAAAACTGTTATTAGAAGCAGTTGAAAGCAGGCAGTGAACTGAAGCTGTGCCCTGCAATCTTGGCTATTGTTGTATTATTGCAAAGTCCCACAGGCAGCCCTCGCATGTACAGTACAGAGACTTCACATCCTGGCTCTTTTGATTCTTTTGTCTGCCCTCCAACCTGCGTGGCCAGGAACTTTCACTTGAGAAAGATTTATGAAGCCTCCGCTAACAGGGTCAGCCCTGTAATATCACCAGAGGGCTTCTTCTTAAAAATAATAACATCTATCCACAGCTCTGTAGGGCGGTCTTTCTTGGCATCTGCTCTCCGTTTGTCTTAACAACCGACTCACACAAGGCCCCAGCCATAGCACGGACAGTGAGCAGTTCTGCTAGGCACAGTAGCCCTGTCTGCTGCTATCTGCCAGACTGGTGTCAGCCCAGATAGTCCACACCTCAGAGAACAGCTTCGGCTTCCCAAAGGCTTGGCTCTTGTAGCTAACAGGGATCACACCCTCATATATTTGGAAAAGTTTGGAAATCCAAAAAAGTCTGTAAGAAGTCTGCAAGACAAAGTAATGCAAATATTCTAGATTCTCTGATTATACAGAATGACAGCAGAATACCTTTCTTTTTATGTCCCAGCTAGTAATATTATAACTTGGAGCAGTCACTTTGACTGATAGTCTGTTGTCATTTCAAATAATTAGGAGATTCTTCTCCTCCATGTTAAAAAGTTTCTTCCAATGCTCTTATGACCTCTACAGTGCAGGTGGTTTGGCTATTTATACTACACGCAATTTGGAAGGAAAAAAATTACTTCTGCATCCCCTTCCTCCAGTTATTAAATATTAAAAATAGGTCAGGAAAATTATTTTTACAGTCATTTTCTCCAAAGCAGTTCATGTTTAGAAGCTTGGACAAATCCTCAGATAATCTGTCCTACTCTGTATATTTCTTAATAACATAAAAAGTTGAACTTGGTCCCACACCTCCCCTCCTTCTCAAGAATATGCCCTTAAATTTACTTTATTTATTAAGATTACATAAAGTGTTTCTTTCACTGTAAGCATTCCTAACAAGCTTAGTCCCCTGTGCTGGGAGGAGAAAGAGACTTTTCATGGAGACTCAGCCAAGGGTTCCTGAGAGTTAATACTCCCACTCTTCTTCTTTGAGTGTCAAGGGATTTTTAACATCCGCAGAACAGACAGGAACTTGGTTTTATGCCTTAGGAAAAGAATGGATTTTTTTCACCACATAATAATCTGCTGTGCAATTACCAATAAAAAAGTAATATTCTCCGCTATAAACTGAACAATGTGCCAGAAGCATTTATTGGTAATGTACTGCAAAAGGCACAAGGAATTTAAATCAAATTCTAAAGTGAATATATAGAAATCAACAACATAAAGAAACCATGAGCACTATACAATGCAAATAATTTAAATGATAAATAGAAGTGTATAATATGACAGACGGGGCAGTAAGACATCATGGACTAAATTGTTCATTTTTATAAAATACTGATGACTAGTAGATTGCATTCACTGTATCAAATGCCATAAGGTCTAGATAGGTATAACATGTGCACATAAAAGCAACGTTAGCTTCAATAAGCTCAGTGTGGGAGCATTTCCCTTCACAAATCCAGCCGGAGGACAGGGCCTTTATTAAACTAAAGACTATACCTTCTAAAGTTAATAAGACAGACGTAATGAAGGCTTTGTCACTGCCACATTCATTTACTGTAGAAATGGAGTTAACCTGTCTCAGATTATGATTTGGCTTTTTTTTTTTTTTCCCCAATAAGAGAGCAGATCAATGAAACAAACTATTAGCATAAGAAACAATTTTAAAAGTAATTAGGTGAATGAATATTGCCCCCCAAGAGCTACTATTTTATTCAAAGAAAACATTAACAGCACTTAAACGTTTCATAATAAGTGTTCAGATTGAATTGAGTAAATGGAAATGTCTTTTCATCCAAGAATTGAATTGCTGTTGAGTCAGAACCTGGCAAAAGATAACGCTCATACTGTATAAAACCACATTTTAGTCTCTTTTGAGACATTTCATACATAGGTTTATATGTAAGTTTTAAATTTTGAAATACATTTCCCTTTACAAAGGCATTATCAACATTTATCTATCTACCATCAATTAAAACCATTCCCAAAAACACATCACGACTTTATACAAGACAAATTTTAAAAACTGCTCTACAAATTGCTCTAATGTATGTTCTTCTCCTAAACCATGTTTTAAACCAGGTGACTGAACAGTATGATTTCAGAAGGTGCACACTTTATCTTGCAAAAGGAAAGATTCTTGTCTAAAGCAGTATACGATAAAAGCCACCAAGCATGAATACCTTCTTAGGCAGGTGGTAATGATAGATCAGGAAAAATTCCCAAAGATAACTTGCAATTATTCTTCTAGGTACTACAAATCAACGTAGCAAAACTTAATACAAAGATATCATCTTTTATCACCATAGTCTTAAAGTTTGCAATGAGTTTTATGTTTCTACACCCATCAGAAATAAACCAGCCCGACTAAGTAGCAGTTAATTTCACAGGAGAACTTACTACAGAACACAGCTATTCTACAAGAGATAACATTCTTCAGCTCTCAGCAGAAAAAGTATTCCTTGTGTTTTTTGATTCAGACATAAGTAATAAAATATCCATTAAATACAAAAAAAATCTGAGAATGATACTCACATAAAAAAAAAAAACATCTATACATCTCAATTTAATGTTTTATTCTTATTTTGACTCAGGATCATAGCATGGGATCAACACAAGTTGAAAAATTATATGGATTATACTTTGGCTAAGTGAACCAATCTGTTTCCCTCACAGGCTACCATGCCTGGAATAATGTTGTCTAGTGGTTCAAAAGTCTATTACTGTTCAATATATGATCTGAATACCTGACTAATAGAAATCACTGGTTTTGGTTCTTGAAGTAGTGACAACTGAAAGTCTCCACGCATTGAGCATGGCATAAAAAGTCATAAAAAGTAAGAAAATACTGTCTGCTAAGATTCTTAGTCATACTTACTTATGGGTATTTTCACATGTACAACTCAATAGTTGTGCAGTTTAGTAGCACTTTAAAAAATTAATACACACAAAAAAACCCCACAACATTCTGAATTTTTCAATACAAGGAGAACTATCAGAAGTTGTTTGCCATTCAATAGTCATACGACAGTTTTAAAGACATATATATACATATATATACATATATATATAAAATAAATAAGTATAAAGATAGCTGCTCTGAAAGTAATGCTTCCTTTTTGTTTGTTTGTTTGTTTGTTTTTATGTCAGTCCATGACCTCACAGGCAGATATGGTGCTATGGCACAGTAGAGGTTGAACCTTTCCATCAATATTTGGTCACATTTTGTTGCCATGAGACAGATGGCAGCACAGGGATAGTCTGACAAAATGACATTCGACATGGAGTGCATATGAAGCAAAGGTGTGTCACTGACATCCTCAGTGCAGAAAAAATTGCACCCACTCAACTTCTGATGAATATTTATGGAGACCAAGAAGTGGATGTGAGCAGTGGATGGTGTGTTTCAGCAGTGGTGCCAGCAACATGAAAGACAAGCTAGGTTCCGGAGCCAAGCACAGCTGTCATACCATGAAATGGAGAGCATCTCAAACAGCTCAACTGCACTATTTATGACCAGGGAACTTCATATGAAGCTTCAACCAAATATCAGCTTCAATGCACTGAAAACAATGGTGGCAACGCTGGAATACTGCAAAGCTTGTGCCGGGTGAGCCCCACAGCTGTTCACACAAGAACAGAAAGAACACCATGTGCAAGTTAGTCAGGACCTATTGAAACAAAACAGCTCTCAAGGTGACAGATTCCTGAATCATATAAGCAACAGTGATAAGACACGGTGTCACCACTGCTAGGCAGAGTCAAAACAGCAATCCCTAGAATGGTGACATATGAATTCCCCACTGAAGAAAGAGTTCAGAATACAGCTCTCACTGGGTAAAGTGACGTGCGCTGTCTTTTTGGTATAGGAAAGGTGTGATCCTTCTGGATTTCCTGGAACCAGGACAAACCATCAAAAGAGAAGAAAACAACGTTTCTCTTGAAATGTGTTAACACCATACCCCATACCAGTCTGAAGACCGTAGAACACATTGTCAGTCTTGGCTGGACTGTCCTATCACACCCACAGACTTGGCACCTTCTGAATTCCATCTGTCTGGGTTGATGACAGATGGACTTCATGGGCAATATTTTCGTAGCAACAATACTGCCATAGCAGCTGTGAAACAGTGGGTCACCTCTGCTGGTGAAAATTTTTTAAGAGCACAGCATGCAGGCTCTTGTTAATTGCTGGTGAAAATACACAGCTAATGATGGTGACTATGCTGAAAAACAGTGTTTTGTAGCTGAGAATTTGCTCTATCAAATAGTATTACTATTCTTTTTGTAACTGTTGTAGTTTCCACAGAAATAATTAGGAGGCATTACTTCTGGAGCAACTGATTTATTTAGAAGTAGCAATTAAATATATTACTCTACCAGCTTCACCCTCATAGTTTTTGAAGTTTTTCATCTGTTTCAAGTAAACATTTTAAAACAGAAAATACTCTATATACTTATAATGTTGTGAAAATATAAAAATAGCCATCCATTAAATGTGCACAGATTCAAAAACATTTCTTCCTGCAAAGATGAGTTTTCCATACTTCCTCCACTACAGCTGGACATAAAGTACATTACAAGTCACAGCTCAGTAAGGGAAAGGCCCTCTCTTCTAAACCATTGGGGAAGTGCTAGAGCCTCAGCACGTCCCTAGCAACGTTTCCACTGACCTTTTCCACATGTATGGGAGGCTCTGACCCAAATGACCTCCTAATTTCTCAGGCAAGAGTAGCAACTATTCTTACCTTGCAACAGCTCACAGTCTCTTGAAGTAGAAGACAAATTGTAGAACCTTTTTAAGACATTCAGCCCTTATACAACAATGCCTGCTTGTCTGTCTACCACAAGTAAGCTACGTTCATACCTTCTCCTTAGATCACCTATTCTTAAGTTATTGCAATTCTGAATGATGGAAAACCTTCACCTTATCCTTAATAACTTTAATAGATTCACTATTAAAAAAAATTATTCTGCACATCATCTTTGGAACTACCAGTCCCAATAAATTATCCAAGACACTAAAATAATCATTCACTGCTTCTTTAATATAAAAAGTATATATTTTCTGCACCCTGTATGGATGCAAATCACATTCATGTACAGCCTTAGCACACTGTTGAAGTCAATTGAAAAATTAAAGTTTCTGATTCAGTTATTAAATAAAAACAATGCAAACTCTCTGCAAATAAAAACTTCTTCTAGTACTAAAAACTCATCTTTCAATAAATATGTGTTCTGAATTGCCAGCACTACTTCATTTAATTGGAAGCCTCAAATCATGAGAAAGCACTAGGTCTTTATCACACTTCCAGACTATAAATTACAATTTCAAGATGCAAACTGTATATATTTATGCTGTTCTGAAAAATTTGCTTAAATCACAACATTAGATGTTTTAAAATATTTTTGTCAAATTCCAAAACAAAATTAATAATAATAAAACCTGTTGAAGGTTTGGATTTCATAGCTTTTGCAATAGCAATACAATTATGCAAGGTAACAATATTTTATTCTAATAAATTAGTAAAAGTGCTTAAACATTTTATGTGAAAGCAGTTAAATGTTTTAAAAAAGACTGATGAATTGTTAAAAATACATATAATACATAATACAATGATACAAAAATATCATTATTGAGCAAAACACCATAATGACATGAAGTCTAAGTTTAATTTGAATCTAAAAATTTTACTCTTATTTCAACTTTTTTTACTTGTCCCAGTAGCAGTTCAGTGTAAAGTTAGTTCTCCTCTCCTATATATCACGTCTACCTGGAAACTCCCTGTGGTGACCGTTTTTCATATTTATTCTATATGGTAATGCACAGCTTTTGAAAAAGGCTCTCCTCATTCCTCTCTTCCCTTCAGCTTTTGAAATACCTTACCTTGTATAGGACCTTACAAAAGCATTTTGCTTTATTTTGATGATCATGCCCCTGTCAAAGGTTATAAGGTACTTGAGTTTCAACAATACAGTTATGAGCACCAATCTCAGGAAAGACTCATGCTCCTGAGAACTCCTCAGCCTCAATACAATTTATTTTATTTTAAAAAGTACTTCATCTGGAGTATAACTTCATGACTTTTCACCTGATATTCAGTAATTCCCCCTGTTCAATCATCAATAGTTCAGTAGCATTATACTTCATATACACATGAAATCAAATACGGTCAGGTCATCCGTAGTGCTATCAACACAATCTCCTTTAAAAACATAATGCTCAGATTACTATTGTTATGAAATTTTACTACGTATGTCACACACCACTAGGTTCATTTAGTACTAGCAGTCATGACTTGTTCTTCCGGAGGAATTCCTCTATAATTGAGCATTAGTTATTGTACCATCAAAATACAATGTTTCCGTAAATTTTAAACAGATAACAGCACTTTCTAGCAAGTGTTTTTTATAGATACAAGTTTATTACCTAGTTACAAGGGAAAAAAAAAATTGGCTAGAAACAGTTTTCCTTTTCTAGTTAAAAAATAAAAAAATGAGCTTAACAGAAAACATCCTGCCATAGCTCCCAAAGGAATATTCCCCAAGTACAAAATGAGGAAAGGCCATTTCTGACTGTAAATATTTTAAATCCTGATGTAATAATAAACAGCTATCCTACATATTTTTTTCTAATATAACCTTTGTTATATTTATATTACAAGCATTGATCTTTTATAAGTATTTTTATCTGTTTCTTTCATCTGTGAATGTTGGTTTCAGGTTCAACATTATTAACAATGGCAACAGTCCAGCATCCTGGCAGAAATATGCAGTGGGCACAGATTGCTCTAGTTCCAACCCTTGCTCATATTTCAGATGAGGAGTGGGCCTGTGCAGTTGAACTATTATTTTTCCACAAAGATGTCAAGAGACTGCAATGAATAGGCTCCTTTCATTATTCTCTGAAAGAAGAGGAAGACTGAAAGGTTCATGGTGAATTGTGTCCTCATGTAAACGTGAGGACAAAGTAAGACTCCATGCAAAAACATTTTCTTTACACCTTGGGAAGTCTTACGCTAAGAAAAACTGCAGAATTATGTTCATGATGTCTGAGATACTTTAGCGACTACAAAGGATTAACATTTTCTATCTCTTTGCTAATCTGCTCCCTTATATGGGAAGTAAAAAAGGCAGATATTTGCTTTCAGCTAGCTTTCCTGAAATCAAGATATGGAACTGTCAAACTTCAGCTCACAAGTGCGGAATGCTATTTGATCAGAAAGACTGGCAGTTAGTTATCTAATGTAAACAATATGGTTTACAGAGATCTTATTTCCATATAAACACATACCAAGAGCAGAATAAATCTCTCAAAAATCACTAAATAGGCATATGATTTTTGTGATTTTACCCTGTAGACTTAGTCAATACAGTAAAGCTACGTGTGGAATTAACAATTCTTTTTTCTGAATACAAACATGTTCCTGAAGTATCAGGTTAAAATACTTATATACACACTAAACTAATCTGTACCATATTGAGTGTTCTTTTACAAAATGCTGTTTAACACTGTATTGTAAAAGTAACTATTGACCTAGCAGTGTACAGAGAATTTATGGAATTATTCACTGTTGTGGATTAAAAAAAAAAAAAAAAAATTGAAAAAATTCCCAATCTCGAAATTGCTATTAACAGTACACTTTTTCAAAAATTCACATAGTATTCAGTAACTTAAATCTAAAATCCTTCAAAACATTGCAAAGAGAATTTTTAAAGTAAGTAAAAAATAAAATTTTCTATGGTTAAATTTATGGCTTGCCTGAAGAACAACAGCCTTACAGTTAAAGTTGCTAATGTATGGAAATCAAGAGTGTAAAGTAGGGCTGCACTGGGACTCATTCTGATCTTGTTAATATTTACCATTCAAAGCAGCTGCCAATAGAGCATTCACCTATGTCATACTTGTGTGCTGCAATACTTTGGTTTTAATTAGCATTCCAAACTTTTCTTCAGAGCAAATCACAGATATAGAGACTCAATATAATTTCCCCATCTTGGATTTAAATCAACAATACTTAGTAGCTACTGCTGGATTCTATTTCTTCAGGCACACCTTAATTCTGACTTTACCTCTACAGCATTACTTCTAAACTACACAGTAAACATTTTCAGCAATGATATAGATTATAGAAACAATTTCTACTGAAGTTAGTGAGAGGGTTGTAATCCTTCAAAAGTTTGACACAAGATTGCTACTGAACCAATATCTGCAACGTTGAACTTTCCTGTATCAGTGTCTGATGTAACAGAATAGAATAACTTCAGCAGTTGTTTTGGGGTGGGATTGGTTTGGGTTTTGTATGTTGTTGGGTTTTGTTTTTCTCTAAAATGAACTGACTTTATTCATCATTTGCAATTTTACTTGACTTAGAAAATACTGTGATCAAATTAGTCCAGAAAAACTAGAAAAGACTGGCTCAATATTTGGATGTGCACCTTTAAGTAAATTTAAGTAAACCTAGCTTGCAAGAAGGAAATTTAACAGCTGTTTGTGGAGGAAGCATCCTTATCACTTAGTCAGAGGAACCAACTGCTTAGCATAATTTTAAAGGCAGCTCCTCTGTCACAGGCATCATCATCCACTCGATGTGTAAAAACCATTTATAAATATTAGCAATCATCCGGCATTTTTCAAAAGAACAGGAAAGTTATTCCTGTTTCCTGACTGAGTTGTGCCTTGCATAATTATATTCTGACTACCTAAGTTCCCCTGCAATTTCAGTTAATTACAGTATTCTTCTTACTTCCTGTCCTAAAGTTATTTGTGTAGTAACCATATCCTACTAGAGTGGAAGATAAAATAAGCTTTGTGAATTATTGTGATTCATGTGTAAAATGCTGTGCTATCACCTCACACAAATGTCACAACATATCAGATATTGTTACCACCTAAAAAAACTGAGTGAAACTTTTCAGCAATTATATTAACAGTCAGCACACCTCTCAAGAGATGCTTGCATTACTTGACCAAAAGATATAAATTAACAAATATTAGTATGGTCATTTGTTTTACATAAGCAAATGAACAATGTCAAATATCTCTGAAGAGCTGCTCTTCTGAAGATCTTATATAAAAACATTTTTCTCCAGCACTTGCCATTGCCTTCTCATTCATAACTAGAGTAGGGGGCAGTTTTACCCAATTGTCCCAATAAAAGCCAGTTTTGCCAGTTCTATGCATTGCAAAATCCTTCTATTCATTTCATAAATGTAAGATTTTGAAGCATAACTTAGGAAGCTACTCAAATATTTTCAGCACATGAGAGGGTTGTCCAAACCATACTGCGATATTTCAACCAGCAGTATACACAAATACAGTATTTCTTAGTAACCGATACGAAAAGAAGATTTCACTTTCGACACACTCACTTTGTAATTAATGACAATTTCTGCAGGCTTATATGGGACAAGGCTTTATACCTTCAACTATATAACGCAGTAGCTATTATTCTATCTATCATAAATTTCCTCCTTCCATATTCACTTCAGACCACTCCTCCTCAACACATTCTAAACCCACTTATACTCCTCCACATGGCTCAAGCACTTACTGTTTTCTGTCACATTCCTTTGCTCCATTCATCCCTCCTCATGCTCTCCAGTGGTGCTTCCATATCCCACTTGCACATTCAGATCCATAGCCTTTTCCTACCTGAATTTCCTATTGCTTGCCCAAGTCCTGTCGCTTCTTGCGGTATGTAAAATTTTGGCACTTCGCCTTCTGTAGTCTAAATCCTCTCCATTATGATAAAAGTTATTTCAATCTTCTTAGACGCAAAAATTAAACCAAAGTAAATTAGTACTCCAGGCACAGAAATCAAAGCCAAAGAAAAAAATATTAGAATTATTTCAGAACCCATACTACAAATAGAGTCGTTGAGCCATGATAAATATTGCAAGAACAGGCAATGCACAGAATAGTCATCAGGACACACTTGGGAAACAATTAGTTTACTAGCAAAGCTGAATCAAGTGCTTTGTTTCTCTGTTCTCCCATCTCTCTACCAGGATGACTCTCTAGGCAAAAAAACTGTGACATGATGTTTTGTGTCTAGTGATACCTCCAGATTTTTATGTCTTTCAGTATCATCCCTTGTCCTGAGCACTTCAGGATACTTTAGTGCAGCATTAGGAGGATCGCAGAGAAATTGAAACAAGCTACTTCTGCTTTCTCGCAAAGACTAACCTCCAGGTCATGCTCTAGAGCTTATTTACTCTCACACATAATTGGGGAGAAATTCATCATCTGGTGAAGAAATGTGAGGTTGGATAACCTGTATCTTTGAGGCATGGATTTCTGGAAGATCTTAGTTTATTCCCTTCTAAGGAGACACTAGGCCTGTAATTTTATGGCAAATATGTTTCCTAATGTTTATATACAGAGAATGAGAGCACAAATTTACATAGAATGAACAAACAAAACCTTTAAAGGCTGTTTCCATTTAAAATTGCAAGCCATAACAATTAAATGAGTTTGCAGTGCTTAACCATGCTTAGCACTTCCTTTCCTGTCCAGGAGAATGATCACTGTTTAAAAACGTTATGGTTTTCATTAAAGAAAGAAAATTCACTCTCAACACACTTGTTTTTGGAGTTCCTAAAGGAGCAATGCCTCACCTCCTACACACTGCCTACCTGCCCAAGGCAGGGGGCTCTTTAGCACAAGCAGGGAGAGATGAAGCCAGTAACAAGATCAAAATGTTGGAGGAAGGGGCCTCCTCTGCCTCACTGCTTGTCCAGTGGCAAGACCCTTTTATCCCTTTCATCCCTCATCATCAGAGGAAAATCCTTTCCACATTAAGTACAATTATAGGCGCAAATTGGCTGCCAATTTCTGAAACTCTGTCCCTTTAAGTTTTAAGGGAGCTGGTTTCCTTTTCAATTTTAAATATATCTCACTCATATGGGAATAATACACAATCAAATCCAATATTTTTCCTACTGCCTAGCAGCTAAGTTATTTACTTGACTTTAACAAGACTTTTCTTTCCTCTTCCCAAGTTTGAGAGCAAGCACAAGATGAGATGAGCTGTGCTGCTGTACAAACAGGCAGCAGCTACTTCCAACAATTTATTTGAAAAGAAGCAGATCTGTATGTTAGGTGGGAAAGGGAGAGACTTAGCGTAGGCAGGGGAAAGAGGGGAAAAAGTCAAGGTTTAAATTTTTGTTGTCGTAAATAGGCAGCTTGAAACATGGGAATAGAAAATAGGAAACTTTCAGAGACTAGACACACCTATTTCCTACTGTTGGAAAATTAAGACAGTTCCTTAAGCTTCATCTCCCCTAAAAACAATGCACAAAGGGTGTTAAGTTAGCCACACAGGCATAATGGCCCTTCAGAAAATCCCACCCGTATGCTGTGCAAATTTGCATGTGCAATCTGCATCTGTTTTTAAGAAACTAGATTGAAGGCAAAACACAAAAGTTTTAATTTGAACCTTATTTTTTTTTCCCCAAGATTTTAGAGATAATTTAGCACATTTACTATTTACAACCTCCTTCTCAGAAGGCACAGACACAGGTAGAGTATTCATGCCTTCCAGAATGTAACCTTATACATCTGGCCAGCAAACATCTGGATATTTATCTTCACTCATCATTTCCTTCAGTAAGTCCAAAAACTGTCAGTTATTTCAGCTGAGATTCAACCCAGGGGAGTACAAAAAAAAAAAAAATTACATCCTTCTTTTGTCCAGGTTTTATAAACTGCTTTTTACCTTTTTCCCTTGGATATCAGCAAGTATAAAAATAAGCAGTCTGGATTCCTTTGACTGTTGCTTTTATTCTCTGAATATGTACTTCTGTAGCCACAGGGAGCATACATATGCAATTGTATTTATAACACAATCATATCTGCAATGCATGCAAAACCTTCTGCATCTTAAAACAGGCTTTAAGTGTTACGCATTTTACAAAGAATGAAGAGTACAAAATCCAGAGGAAACTGCTCGAGTCACATGTAGGAATTGATTTGTGAATAAACTATATAATATCAATGAATCTTTCATACTTGGAAGAGTTACAAAGCAGGAAATGTGAATATCAATTCCTTTAAAAAAGCTCTTCTACAAAAATCTTCATCTGCCTTTGCCATCCTGTCATTTTACAGAGATTTAACAAAACACACCTTTGCAAAACACATTTGAGGTTAAAAAAATAAACAACCAACAACCATCACTGTAAAATATTTAAATATTACTATCAAACATCTCTAGCAAAGCAGTATGTGATCAATCATTTCAGAATCTATCTTTCAACAATAAGTTCAGCTTTTCTTGCTTGAATTTTCTTACTTAAATTTCTTACTTACTTTTCTTAAATTTATTTCTGACTCAAGATTCCAAAATCACCATCCTGGTATCCATTCTGAAATTATTTTCAAAATGTTTTCAGCAAGAATTCAGACTACGCAATGATTTTTTGAACTGTTCTTTACCTGAGGTTGCTCTCACTTTCCATTTACGATTTCTTTGAACCAGCTTCTTGCTTCCCAATTTAACTCTGCTTAATGATACTCAAATGCTTTTAAAAGAACAGTTAACTTAAAACTTATAGCCATTTCTACAGAGTAAAGAGCAATAACTAATAGCATGGCTTCTTAAAATTCTACATTTAATATGAATTTGTTTAATGCACATTGTGGGCACATTGCAGACTGCCAAGTGCTCCATAGGAATGCCACAAAGTATTTCTGATTCAGATTTATTTCACCCATGTGGCCAAGGGAAGATGTTAATGATATAACTAGCATACGTACTTAACCATGCATTCTCCATAATACATTTAGATTCATTTTTCAACTTTAAATCAACAAACAAAGTATATAGTTACTGAATTGATGTTTACAATGAAAAAATAATTATTTCAGAATATGTGGACAAGAAAATTTGAGGGGAAGACATAAGAGATGGATTTGACAGATCTGACTGTTCTGACCTCAAATCACTCCTAGTCAACAAAAAAACCCTAACACTTATTTTTAAAAAAATACAGCAATAAAACACAGATAGCTATTTCCAGTCAAAACTGTCTTAACCTAGAAGACAGGTCTGTGCAAATAATCTTTTATTTTTAGTTCTGTAGCACACCATAGGTTATATAAGTGAAAAAAAAAACAAAGTTTTATTTTTATGATTATGAAGTATGTAGACTGTATTTTGGAAGTCAGTGTTAATAGTGATGAATTATTATAAGAAAACAATAGTATGTAAAATATATGATGCATATATAAAGCATCTTACAATACTGCTGTAAAATCATTAAAAAACACATTTCTGTCTCAATTTAATAAGTCTGTTTAGAGTTGATGAAAACCATAAACATGATGTCAGTAACTTTTGAAATGTTTCCCTACAAAAGTGTTTCATGTGCACTTCCCTTTTTATACGTAGCAAAAGTTTTGCCACTGCTGAACTTACAACTATAAAATGCAGAGGTGTGCTTAGAACAATAGTGATGCTTTTGATGCACATTTATTTAATAGAAACAAATTCTATAAAGTAACAAGGAAAAAAAATCTCATCCATATTTTACAAGCTCTTGTGCCCTGGTTGCTCTGTGTTACATTCAAGAATGAATACTCCCAGCCATTTATACTGATAATCTGTGTAATGATGGCTGCTTACATGTCCTCATCAGTGAGGCTGGGAACGATGATACTTCATCAGAAGTTTGTTAAATACACAACTGTTTTTAACAGAACTGAACCTCAGTATACTCCTGGACCCTGCAAAACCTTGCCTTTCCTCACACATACACACTAATACAAGGTGATTATTCATGATTTTTGTTGCCAGCAACAGGAAGAAATTTTCAGAGTACTTCAGCTTCCATTAAGCCATCAAAATAACTAAACCAGACACCAATATCCAGTGCTCCAGTCCAAGTTCCTTGCAGAATCCAACTATGAATATCGTAAAAGCTCAGTGATACTTATTCAGGATATCCGTCTTTCATACAGTTTTACATATGAGAACACTGTAGATACCCTTCTTGCAATGGGATGTTTATGTTCTTTTTAGAGTATGTTTTATTTTTAAGATTAAATAAATAATTTTTCTTTTTAAATATTTAACCCTGATTAATTCATCTAGATTTGACAATTAGTAATTCTTTAAATCTAATTGAGAAGCACTGTGAGTTACTTAAATATCTTCAGTTAGGAAAGAAAAAAACGGTAGTGATGCAAAAAAAAAGAGTATTTAAAGATAATTTTAGCTATTAAAAATAGAAAAAAAAGTAAAACTCTATTTAGTCATCTTTATTAAGTTACATCTTCCACCAGCACACTATCAATTTAGATAGCATGTGATGTGGATAGTGCAACTTCTATATTCAAAAAGCATTTTGGCAATTTTAATACTTTAATTGAGGCAATAAATATGCACTGAGGGAAACATACGTGCAAAGAACGTGTTCCAGATACAATAATATTTTGTCTGCTCCAAACACATTTTAAATGTTAACTGGCAATCTTTAAATAGATAATAAGGTATGGTAATGGCCTCATTAGAATTTTAGCAAGAAAAACTAGTACAGACATCACATCCAGCTTCTAGAAATCTAAGCAATATTCTGAAAGGATCACCTTGTCATTTGGGAGCTAGGGTAGAAGACACTTTCAGTCTGCTTAAGTAGCTATTTCAGAACTTTTATTAACTTAAAAAAAAAACCACCCTTTACAAAATTTTAAAGTAATCATGCATCTATTCTCCATAAGGAATTCACTTCAGTCAGTAAAAACTGAGAGTGTCAATTAGGAACTGGAATTATTTATTTATATCTAGGTCTGAAATTATCTCATAGATTGTGAGCATTTGGAAATATCTGTCAGTCACATCAGCTGATACCAAGTATAAACAAAAACTATAAATACAGGCAAAAAATGTGCATGTATGGATGGATACACACTGGAAAGCTATTTAAATTACAGAAAGCTTTGCTAGAAGAACACGTGTCCTTGAAAGAAATGTAAATATTGATGTATCTGATATCATCTGGTCCTAAACAATGGGTGCTTTTTAGTAACGTCCCAGTGAGGAGCAGAATTGCGCACCCAAGCCCTAGGAGTTGTTCCATGCCCCAAGAAAGCAGGGTTTGCATCTTTGCCTTGCACCGCCAGCCATGTGTTGCCTTACCTTTTCCCACATGTATTCTATGAAGAGCAACACGTGGCTTCTCCAAAGTTCAGTTCTGCAGTCTGAGAAGTATTTTCAAAGAAATATCAAAACAGCCATTTTTGATTGCAAAGTACTTCATAGCACCTCTTAGTTCAAGTGCAGCATCACATCTAAGAGGTAGTATTCTGCATGTTTCTTTCTCCATTTTAAAACTATACAGACTGACAAACAGCAATAATGACCAGGCAATTTTTACTAGCACAGCAGGGGAAACACGACTCTTTTTTTAACAGAAAAAGCACAAGCATCAAAATGGGCCATCTGTTTTAGCAATGCCTTTTATTTCGCTGGGACTCTACTTCTACTTTAAGTGACAAAAAATAGTTACCAACGCTGCCGTTTGATGAATTTTATGACTTTTGATTTTACTCTAAACCTAATTCCTTACAATTCCATTTTCATATAAGAAATTAAAAACTGTTGTTACATTTGGTACCTCTTACTGCTGATCTGCTGATTTCAGCAGATTGGTAAAACATAGAAGGGTCATAAAAAACAAACCACCTCCCTTATAGACCATTCCTTTAAGCCTATGACAAAGTTCTTTAGTAAGTATGCAAATATGTTTATCAGAAACAGCTACCATCTCCAAAATCATTGAAACAGGTTTAGGACCAAAAAAAAAAAAGTCTGGATCAAGTGATTCATATGCAACTTATTTAGGAAATACATATTAATTTCTCACCAAATTAATAAGAAGCCTTTTGCTGAATTAAGTAACATGGCTTAAAATTAGATCAAGAAAACAAGAATATATATTTCTCTTGTGGGTTTTCATTTACAGTAAGTATATATTTCTAACTTTAAATACATATTTAAACTTAAAGACAAGAAAAAAAGAAAATAAGACAGATGTAGTTGAATTTTTCGTTGAACTTGCAAACAAAGTTACTCTCAACTTGTGAATTTGCTTGCTGGAAGACAGCTGTATAGCATCTGAGAAGTCAAATAGTATATCTAGTAGAACTATTCCACATATTTCTCAGGTAAAACGCCCTAAGAATAAAATCTACACGCTACTGCAGTACTAGATTCTCTTTCCCCACATTCACCAGATGCAAAAAGGCTCAATTCAAAACTTAAATAATCACATTTATATTTCTTCAGATATTATAAAACAAAGTGTTATGCACCATTTCATTGGTTTTCAGCAACACACTGGGAAAACTATGTCAAATGAAATGTTTCTTCACAGTGTTAGATATTTTCACATTCATGTCTCCAGTCTGAGACTACAAATGAATTTTTTCCCCTTTCAAAACGCACACACACAGACTAGAGGGCAGCAGTAGCCAAGGTTATGAATGTTTGAAGTCAGCTGCCCTTCTGAATGGTCATCCCACATTACATTACAGAAACTTTCTTCTCCCATTTCACTCCAGAAGATATTTGTTTGTGCTCAGTGACATTTCTATCAGGTTAATTCAATAGTCAGACACATCACTATGATCACAACAGCCACGTATGCAACCTATCAGTTTCTTCATTTTAGCCACTCATTTCATGCACACACTGGGTGAATTTCATTGGGGAATCTCAGAAAACAGTCAATTCATAGATGATTTGGAATTCATAATAAGCTTCAGAAACTTTAGGTTCTATTACCTTAAAGAAAAAAAAAATGGATGAAAAAGAACAAAGACTTTCCCCACGGACAGAAATATATAAGGATATTTACTTTGCATTTTCTAATGTTTCAGTGTAAAAAGCATGTTACTAACTTGCTCTTTGACAAGATGATCTAGAACTTTTCCTCTAGTCTGTGCACTCACAGACAACCTCAGGCTTGCATATGGAAAAAAAGATGAGACTGCACACCCCAGACACCCACAGGTATCTCTTGTTAATGCGTGTCTCTACAGAGAGCCTTGACAAGGACAATGCATTATGTAAATCCTCAAAGCAGGATTTCAGAAATGCTTAAGAGGAGCATTAACTTTGTGCTGGCCCCTTTCCCAGCCATAAGAAAAGACAATAACAAAGAAAATGGAGGAATTTGGTTTCTTTTTCATTTTGTACTGGGGAACTTGCCAGATCTCTTGACGGGGAGCTTGAGAAAAGACAAACAATGCTGAGAGAAGATGGAAGGAAATGCTATCTGAATTTTTGCTATAAAAATTGTGTCAAAAAAAGTCAAATATAGATTTCATTATTTTCAAGGTTAAGAGATACATGGTTCCTGACATCATTAAAAAAAAATTTTGTTCTTGTACCAAGGCTTAATTCACAACAACCATAGGGATCTATGGAAAAAAAATTATAATATATTTGAAGAAAACATGCAAGAATCATGGCAAGTCTTTAGTAACTTCTCTCCTGATATCCTTTCATCATCCAACAGTGAACAGTTTATGCCTTCTTGGACTAGACGCTGAACCCAGATCACCATGTGATCATCCAGATCATCATTCCTCACCTATAGCAACAAGCCATGTACTAATTTCTCCTCTAGAGCACAGCTTATAATAGTTCTAAAAAGCCAAAAGTCAGCAGTCAATCCCTTTTTCTAAGCAGTCTAACCTGTCAGGGAATTTGTTATTACCATCAATCTTTGTAACCTCTGGCATATAACATACTTAGAAAATCCATTCACTTGTAATCATCTTCTGGAGATTCAGAAGTGAGCATTAAGCAAAAGAAAAAAAGAATCCATGTTTTCTCTCATTCTCATCTTCTAAACTTGTCAGATTACACGATTTTTCAAGAAAGTCACTTAGCTCACAATTTTCAAAGTAGAACAGAAAGTGGTTTGTGATATCTGCATGTGCCACAACACATTTAACAGCCAAAATACGTCCACCTCAGATCAGGACATTATTCTTGCCAATATACAAGGAATCAGTCTTTCACACAACAGGAACTTGTTACGAACAATAGCAACCTAAGAACAATACAAGCAAGCTCCTATAATTTTACAGGACTCTGGTCCACTCCACGTCAGGAAGCCTGATTGCAGCTGATGGATTTTGAGAATTACCTTTTTTCAAACAAAACATACACTTGACTGTCAGCAGAAGTGCTATCATTTTAGTTTGGTGGGACTGATGTGGGTCTTCTACAAATTTTACTGCCCACTCTGAAAATTATATAAAAGGAGCACCTCTTATTTCTGAGAAGAAATGTAAAATATATGGTTGTAAAAATAAGCATATAGAAATAACGAATGATGTAGTTTATTTACAGTGGAATTGGAAGGCAGGGAATGAATCATAATCACATGAACTCTCTATTTATTTTTAATTCATGTTATGCTGTCTGCAGGTATTAGAATAGAATCAATCAGAAGACAGAACAGAAAATACGGCAACCAGCTATGGCTTTTGCTAATTTTGTGAGGCAAGCAGATTCAACATTTTTATATCTTGCTCTCCCAAGCCTGTTTAAATAATAAGAAAAAATAACAACTGCCAAAATGATAAAAAAAATGTATTCTCTAAAATTCACGGGAACAGTTTTCTCTTAATCACTGGGTATCAATTCCCTTGCAATCAATACAAGCTGTGACAAGAAAAAGAGTAGAGCTTCATTCAATCACTTAACAGTTTCCAAAGTTTTCTGTCTTTCATTGGGGCTGAATTAAACATGCTGGATAATCAACATAGCACTGAACTACCAGTCAGATAAACAGTGTCATTTTCCCAAATGCAAGGACCAGCTTAAAAACAAAACAAACAAACAAAAAAATACCCACCGCCCAACCATTCCCTTTGCATCCCAAATGGAGCCTCTGGCACGTAAGAGAATATTCTCATTTACTGCTTTTCCAAGGGAAATGAAGTCTTTTCTGAAAAGAAAACCTTGTGTTTCTGACCATGTTCCCAATAACAAAAGTCAGACATCATTTTATTGGAAATTCATTACAGTAAAACTAAAATCCCTTAAATCCAAAATTATTTCAATATACTATCAATTCTTAATATAAAATCTACTTAACAAGTCCATTCTGATATACTGACATCAGACAAACACATTATGAAATGCAGATGAAAGGAGCACTTCAAAGGTAGGAATGAGTCAGATAAATAAAGATAGCATGATCATATGATTCCAATACACTCTCCAAAAATGAGTGGTGAATGTAAATGCTGCAAAAAAATTTAGGCTCTACTGTCTCCTTCTTTAACAATCTTGGAAGTCCAAATTCATCTTCTCATTACACAATGAACGTGGCATTGCGCTAACGTCCAACATGCCAACATATTAGCATTAACTGCATACATGTATAATTAACAGAAAGATTAGGACTGGTTTTTACTCTTGCCTATTCCTATATATTTAACAGCATAAATCATGAGACACTGCCTGTCCCCATTTATCCATATATAGGTCACTCTGGTTCCTTATGTAAGGATGCGTTATCCACCTGTGCACTACTGACTCAAAAAACCCGTTTCTGCTCTCCCTAATGTCTTCAAGTACTGCACAGATTCTGTGCCAGTGAATATGGCTTACACTGACTCAGTCCTTGATTAGTGGGCAATTCCTGCACCATTGCTAAATTGATCCCATGATGACTGAAAGAGTTGGATTTCCTAAGAGAGAAAGCTAGGAGAGTCTGTATCAAGAAATAGGATTATTTCAGTGATTTCATGTACGTAGTTACCACACAGCACATTTTTCAGAATTCATTGGTTGATGTAGGAAAGAGCAGCTAGGAATTGCTGAATTGTTCTATGAAATTGTAACTGAAGATGTTTACTGGGACAAGAGGAGAAGCTACGTTACAGGTAAATAAAGCTAAGAGAGACCATAAGGCTAAGAAAATTTCAGAAAGTTAAAACTCCTAACTTTTGGAAATCTTAGAAATCTTCCTTGGCACCTTCAGCTGAGACATTCTGCCACAGATTTGAGGCATGGACTTCTGGGGGCAAAGCCAGAACGACTTCCTGGGGTTTCTTCTTCGCCTTCTGACTCCTCAGAAGTTGTTTCAGCCAAACAGTTCATCCTGTGGAATGGCAGAATCTGAAGAGTTCAGAGACTGTTGCTCCAAAACATGCCTGATTTATTTCTTATCCACCATAAATAAACTGAGAATTATTAAGAGACACTCCATTAACTCAAATCTTTACATAGCAGCTGGAGAATCCAGATAGAATATACTTATCAGTTGATGCCTATTTTATGTGCTCCACACGTAACTCAAAGCATGGGCTGATATTGGCTCAGGCTGCTGCTGACAGGGACCCTGTCACGTATCCCTTCAGCAGCTGACACGGCTGCCTTGGGCCTGGCAGAACAATGCAGCCGCCAAGGTTGGCCCAGCTGAAGGAAACTTGCTTCTCCCAGGTTGTCTGAGGGGAGGGACACTGAAGCAATGGAAATTCCCCAGCAGTAAAGGAGAACAAAAGAAAAGGTGTTGGAAGCTGCTGTTAAAAAGAGACAGGCTCTCTGAACCTGCTGGCTGCCAAACCAGGACAGCTTCTCCAAGGCCTGAAAGCAGGGAGGAGAGACCCCAAACTGTCCTCAAAACCCATCACTCATCACCAGCACGTCTCTGAGTGACAGCTCCTTGTTTTTGCACAGACCTGGAAAACTCTAGATTTCCTCCCCTGATTAAAAGGTGTGGCTGCTGAAGAAATTAGTTTACAGTCTCTAAATTCCTTACTGCCACTGTCAAATGTCTGCAACAGGCGTATCAGCGAGGCCAGATCTCAGGGAGGAGCATGCTCCACCACAGCCAGAGCTCTGCACTGCCTTGGGACTGGCGAATCCCATTTTCTAGCAGGAATAACTCTGCAAAGGATTCTGCACCTGGAGAGGAAGCTTAAGGAGTAATCCATACATGCTAGATTAAAATATCTGCTAAAAATCCCCTAACCCACGCATATCCTTCCCCCTAGAAAAAAAAAATCTCTTATTTTACAGCTTATTTTCTTTAGAAGTATGGCCATACTCATTGTTTCTGCAGAAACCAAGAGAGAAGTTACAGTGATTTATAAGTTCATTAAAACACCAAGAGAAAAAACAGTGGCTAACTAAATTCACCCACTGATTGCCATGACTCTTGGATCAGGCCCAAAAGAATGCTGGAATAAGTGGCTAAACATTTTATTTTCTAACTTTTCAGTAGCTACTGCAAACAATGGAAAATACAAGCACATACTTAGAATAACTTTATCCTTTAAAAAAATGAGGTCACACCTAAAAATACTTCCTCTTGTTGCTGTATAACTTCAGTTTATTATAATAGTTATTACACACATATAGAGAAGAGGAAAAAATAGTTTCCCAAATACTGGGTAAAAGCTTGATATTCCAGATTAGAGTTTCTGCTCCAGAGGAAACTTTGAAGTCTGAAAGGATTCAGCCTTTTTATTCAATTAGCAGAATGAATAATCCAATTATTGGAAGGAGAATGTGAAGATAAGGTAGTAAGTAGCCATGAGTGTCTTATCAAATAATCGCTTGGAGACAGGAAAAGCTATATGACGATGACAACAATCCATCTGAATTTTAGTTCTTCATTTTGAAACAATTAGTACCATTATTTACATCCCCAGACAAAGTCCACACAGCTTGAATTTCCTGGGATATATACATGTGCTATTAATTTGTAACTTTGCTCTAGAATCCAAGCCTGAATCATCAGGCCCTGTCACTTTCTAGCACAAGGGTGTGTTTGTCCACTTATACCAGAGACTGATCCAGGATCTCCACATCTCCAAGTACAGAGATATTTTTCAGGAATCCACATCTTAAAAGTATATCCTACATTCAAATTCTCCTTTCCAAC
Source organism: Gallus gallus (assembly GCF_016699485.2). Lineage (NCBI taxonomy): Eukaryota > Metazoa > Chordata > Aves > Galliformes > Phasianidae > Gallus > Gallus gallus. The sequence goes on from NC_052533.1 coordinate 27,902,753, forward strand.
TTCTGAATCAATCTACTTTTGCAGCTGTGTTGCCCTGTTCCAGATATTATCACTGCTCAACCAGAGGAAGAGTGCTGTTCATGCTAAAATCCTCATTTAGAGTGATTTTCTATAATGCTGTATCAGTTCCCTGCTGAGAGCACAGGCTTAACAGGAACATTTCTGCAGCCTCCAGAAGCCTAACTTAACTTTTAAAGAATAGCTCAATGCTGACCTTCTTGAGACATGAACAATGTTTTCTTACATGTTTTCTACAGCTTCATTACATACTGAGAGAATTGTCTTGGATTTTAATTCTAAAACCACTAGCACGATTCATTTCTAAGTATGTAGTCCCAACATTTCTCTCAAAATATAGGCAAGCAGATGAAAGTGAATTCACAGTTGCTGTAGGAACAGAAAAACATGCAACTGCTTTAGAAAGCATAGAGCTGATCCTGCTCCCTTCTCTGGTGTTGGGCATTCTACCGCTGATTCTGGTGAAAATGGAGCCAGGCTAGCAATTTTCTAATGCTTTCAGGCAATTATTTTTCAGTTAAAAGCACAGGAATATCCTCCCACCCTGGTCCAGTTCTCAGCCGGGGCCGCAGCCCTGCCAGCACTGTTAATGTCATTGTTTGCGAAGTGTATTCCCAGTCTCACGCACACCCACGCAGGGCTCCAGCTCCCAGCCACGATGTCCCCCCAGCACATTGTTCCAGCTCCCCACGCTTCCTCACCTCCTGCCCTGTCCCCCTGTGAGCCATGGCCCCCCACACCATTGTTGTCCCCCTGCACCCACCCTGCATTGTTCTCTCCACCCAGGAGGGACCTCTCCTACCTCCCACTCCCCACAGAAGATCATGCTTTCTCACCCACTTCCACATTCTCCACACACCTATTCACATCAAAACATTTTTGCTTTTTGGAAACATGTTACATAAACTTTCATTACTACATTTCACAGCTTTTGCGAGTTGTGGGCACTCTGCCTTGAGAGGCCCAGTCCAAAATATGAAACAATAAGGAGACTTTTACTTCTTTTACTTTTCTTTTACTACAGCCTTTAGATCAGGCCTAAAATTAGTACTGATACAAAAGTGTTACTGCACTTGCAGATAGAACACAAAAGGCTAGAGAAAACATATGTTGGCACCATAAACGGGAAATACGTAACGTATACAAACAGGAATTGACATTATAATACCTTTGCAGTATATGAGAACAGAAGTAACAGGCACAATTTACACAGCCTCACTGTTACAATAAATACAGGTTGAATTCTTTTCAAATTCATGTATAAGGCCAAATAAAGTTAAAAATGTACTTCTCAAAAAGAGAATAATAATCACATTTAAGTCAAGCATTAATTATAGACAAGATTCTGAAATATCTTATAAACATATGTGGGTATGTATATACATGTATAGAATGCATGTCTATCTAAACACAAAGTACAAAAATACTTTCATACATTTATCAGTTATGTAATTATTGATTTTTTTTCTATTAAATAAAAACAGATGAAGCTATCCAGGCAGCCTATCACTGTCTTGGCCACATTGTTTTCTATTACATTTAGTTTTGTATGAAGCTGTATTTCATACAGGATACTATAATAAACAAATTTTATGCACTTCTCATTCTTTTCCTGTAAGATGCTACTTCTGCTGTGAAAGCAGCTAGGCACGCCCAAAGTAGATTAAGCATAGAAGCAAAAATAAATACCTCATTCTATTCAGAAATATTTAACACAGTTGGTATTTTAACACACAAAAAGCTCACACTTACCATGACTGACGCGGTGAAACCAGTAGTATGCAAAGTCCACTCCCAGAAATGTTAAATACCATGTCCAGTGTGAGTCCCAGGGCAGTTCGAAGAGTTTGTAGTTATTCCATACATAGACGTAACTAACTAGGTCAACACTTCTAAATAAAACACTAAAATGGAAAACCAAATAGTTTTATCAGTCTATTTACCTTTTTGTAACATACATAAACAGTGTCCAAGTCTCACAATCTTTGTCAAGTAATAAAACCAATACTGACTTCAGACCTGAAGCAAAACTACTACTGAGCTTTTTAAAACAGGCTCTCATCCACTCATCACCTGCATTTTGGCATGAAGTTGCTCATTAAGTAACAATTAAGCAATCCTGTGCCTTTCAGGTGACACAGTTCTCCTGTTCTCACCTGCCTGAAAGAAACTCATTAATTCTCAAGTTTGAAGTATAGTGGCAATCATTTTCAATTCAAACTCAAATGTATGATTATTGTAAAAGAACTAAAATCTTTACCTTAATATTGTAAATATAATGCAGTTAGATATGAGACTGAGGATGAGTAAGACAAATTACTAGAGAATCTTACAGGCTCAAAAACTGTGCCCATGAGAACCTAGTGAGGTTTAACCAAGGCTACATGCAAGGTGTTACACTTGGATTGAGGCAGTTTGAGATAGGAGTACAGACTGGGAGAAGAACTCACTGAGGGCAGCCCTACAGAGAAGGACTTGAGGGTCTTAATGACAAAAAACTGGACTTGAGCCAGCAGTGTGTGCTTGCAGCCCAGAAGGCCAACACTATCTTCAGCTGCATCAAAAGAGCAGTGGCCAGCAGGGTGAGGGAGGTGAACATCCCTCTCTACTCTGCCCTTTAATACCCCATCTGTAGTACTCTATTCAAGCCTAGGGTTCTCAGTAGAGGAGGGATGTGGAGCTGTTGGAGCAGGCACGGAGGAGGGCCACAAAGATTATCAGAGGGCTGGAGCACCTCTCCTATGAAGAAAGGTTGAAGGAGTTGGGATTGTTAAGCTTGGAGAAGAGAAGGCTCTGGGAAGACTTCACTGCAGCCTTCCAGTACTTGAAGGGAGCTTACAAGCAGGATGGGAACTGACTTTTTACATGGTCCAATAGTGATAGTACAAAGGGGAATGGCTTTAAACTAAACGACAGGAGATATATGTTAGATGCTAGGAAAACCTTTTTTACTCAGCAGGTAGCAAGGCTGCCCAGAGAGGTTGTGGATACCCCATCCCTCAAGGTATTCAAGGTCAGTTTGCATGGGATCCTGGGCAGCCTGATCTAGTGGCTGGCAACCCCACCCATGGCAGGAGGGCTTGACCTAGATGAACTTTAAGATTCCCTCCAACCTAAGCCATTATATGATTCTATTATAATTCCTTTTCTGCAATTCTTGACTGGTTCAGCTGAGCTCAGTATAGAGTGGGATTTAATGCTAGGATTGGCACAAGAAATGTGTGAGAGCTCATTCTGAGGATGCCATTTGTCTCTGTCCATAACTTTTTGTGTCACTTCTCAGTGGCCTTTCTTTTCCCTTTTTCAGCTTAATTATTTTTCATATAGGTGATTTCAGTGATTTAGTTTACTGCACAGCCCCCAAAATACTTGAATCAACAGAACTAAAAGAGGACATATTATATCCTTTCTTTTCCAAAACCTTGTTTCACAACCTGGGAAAACACTGGTATGCCGTACTGGCCATGTAGAATTGTACTGAACATCCCTGAAAATAGTCTGATCATGCACTGTCCTTTTCAGTAGACTGAAATAGGAGGGAATCTCAGAAAATGTTGCTGTTTCATCTCATGAACCATGCTCTTATTGAACTTTGTGGTCATCTTCGTACTTTCACAGAAACATATATTCAGTACTTCTATGCTCCCAGCATTAACATTTCTTTCCATAATGGTATTTTGAATAAAATTATTAACAAGAAAGAAAGTAAACTGAAAATCCAAAGTTCCCAATATCAGGCATCAACTAGAAGAGCATTACATCCACCATATCACGCAGAGAAAATGAAGTTTTACAAGGAGGTGCTCCTTGGGAAGATGAGAAATAATATATTTTCTACAGCCAGCTGCCATACCTTACCTGCAACTAACTCATTCCTACACCTACTACAAACAAACCAATCCATCACTTAGGCAAAAACAAAATGACAACAAAACTCAAACGTTTTCATTTTGGCAGCTGGCAGATTAAGGATTTCTCTTAAGTTGCAATGGCAGGTGTATTTGCAACTTCAAAAAATCAACTGATCTATGCCTAGAAGTTGGACCTTACACACCTGGAACATGTTTAATTTTCATAAGAGCTGTGTTCTATAAATATTTTTAAAGAAGATTATATGTGTCTAACCAGGTTTTTGCAATTCACCTCATGAGGCATCTGTAAAGGTTAGTATAAATTCTCAATCACTTTCACAACAGGTCAGAAGGGAGCTGATATTATTCAAACACAAAGAAATGGGCATTTCTTAACATCTTCTCAATGGCCAGGAAATTTAAAACACCTTTTGCAACATACAGTATCAGTTATTATTAGGTACTGTTTTCTTACTTTATTCTTTTGCTTTTATTAACATATAATGCCTTTGCAGTACATCCAAAGATATGTGGACTGGTACATTTCCTCCATTTTTGATCAGCTTTCAATATTTCACCCTTGAGCCTTTTTTCTTTTTTTTTTTTTCCATTTTTTCCACAAGCTGAGGCCAAGGTGTAAAACTTGAGCTACCCTCACAACACATTTTTTATGTGTAATTTGCTGTACAAGTCAGAATTTGCTTATTCTTTCCTTCATGCTTGAATCACAACTCTACAACACATACCACATACCACTAGCTGATTACTATAATTAATTTGGAGTAATCCATCATATCACTATGCAATGCTGGAGAAAGAAGAGTTGCTTAGCTAAGTATTTTTTTTTTTAATTTACAGTGTGATAGATAGAAAAGTCCAGAGCTTGCATTCAATTACAACTCTGAAAGTTCACTTGGAGTTTTAAAGTTTATATTGCCTATTTTTTCTCCCTCAAGTTCCATTTTCACTTCTTGAAAATACTGAGGAGAACTTAAGAAAACATTTTCCTCATTTAAATGTTAGTTTTTAACCATAAATATGGCAGAAGCAGATAGCTAAGACTTTTGTCATCTAGTCCAATCCTCTGCATAAGGAGCAATAAATCCTAGAACACACAGACTACACAGAAAACCTTATTATATACATTACATTAGTCTTCTTGGATTTTGAATATTTCTGCTGAAAATTTTCTTATGATGTGCAAAGTATGCACTTAGGCAACTGTTTTGACTCAGAGAGATGTTTTTTATCTCCTTGTTTCTAAAGTTCATACATACTTTATCTAAAGGCGACAATATCTGTTTCAATAAACCATTTCCCCTTTCTCCTTCCACTGGGTCAGATTATCACTTCCTCTAATTAAAAAAGTTCAAGAAGGAAATTCTGAGAGATGAACTCTCTGTATGGACATGAAGATCTACTTATGGTAGATCCCAGTGTGATAATGAAGAAGGGAAAAGGTGGAGAAAATTCAACTGGAAGAACAGGCAGCTGACTCCTGGCAAAAATACCAGGTCCTGTTTTGCTTCCTCCAGCTCACAGATCAACCTTTGAGCCTGGAATCAGCTTTCAGGAAAAGTCTTCCATGGTCCCCAGTACAGTCACCAAACGTGAGAAGGATCAGGGGGCAATAGCTGTTGTCATTCTGAGCACAGGGAAAGAACTGTATATGGAAAGTGAAGTCTGCAAGGAGACAACCTAGGCTCTTGCCACTGCTGCAGTCACCACCTCACGTCACACTGGGACATGACCTGGGGCCCCTGAGCTAAAAAACACAGCTCTACAGCTGGACCTACAAAGCCTCAGCCCTCAAGAGGTTTAACAGACTTGCATCCTTGGAGGTCAGACACAGAGGGAAACATGTTAAGACACCTCGGTCAGGAGGTTATATTATCATTAAAAATAGTGAGGTATTACTAATACATCGTTTCCCTGGGTTAAACAAATTAAGTTATCCCAGCCTGATTCAACTACATCAATGTAAAGTTTCAAAATGTTGAACAAAGGCAGTTTCTCCTCTGTAATTGGAAATTATTCAGGCTGTATACGTAACAGCAGGATACATGAATATTTAAAAGCTCTGTAAGCTTTTGTTTCAGAGTGGAAAGTATAAGGATTTCCAACTCCAAAGACCCTCATAGAGCTTTCTTTCCCAGATGAAAAACTGGCTCCAGTCACAATTGAAATAAACATTTTGATACCATGAATTCAGTAAAAAGGAGAAAGGGGAAGGAGGTAGACGAGCCTTGAGAAAATGTCCATTTGCAAAACAAAGCAAACCTCCTGCAACTGAAATCCCCTTTTATTTCCTGTACAGGTGCCAGGTCTTGAACAGACACCCAATTTATTACCTTGTCAGCTGACTTATTAGGGTTGACACAAATCGAACTGAAATATGCCTGACATACTGCAGTCAAGGCTTTTTTCACGCTTTAGCATAAAGCCAAACTTTCCACAAGATGGAGAGAAGGGGAGAGGGAGCTGTGGGAGTTCTATTCCCTGTTTTCTATCATCAAGATGAATATGATCCTCTCCCATTCTTAATATGCAAAATCAGTCATGAAATAACCTAAGGCTAAAAAATAATTCACCAAAATGATACATCTGGGAAATGATTATCAGGCTCTGGAAAGCCCTTGATTACAGGAAATAGCACCTACATTCTGAAAAAATGTTCCCACCAGACACAAAAGCTGAATCAAAGTCTCTCCTCTTCTTCAGTATGGCTTCCTTTCTTCTCTGGCATTTTAGGCTAAATAATGCAAATCCCCAGTTTTCCTCAAGTGGAAAAACCAACCAAAAAACTATCAATTCCAAAGCAAAGTGAAATAGAGGTAAATTTGGTACCCCTACTAGCTGTGTTACATGTCCTATTAGCCAAGATGACATCTGACAGAGCTGACCAGTTGTTCACCAGACCTGATCCTGCTACACTTCTTTTTTTGTCCTCCAACTCAAGACACTAGTATTAATTTCTAATAGTGGGTGGTATCAAACATGAAAAAGAAAACAGACTTTGGAAACAAAAGGCAGTGCCATTATTGTTAATATGTCCCATCTGTATAATTTGAGTCACTTGTTGTTTTCTTTGCTTTTTCACACATAAAGCAATCAATTAAAAAAAAAATCAATATTAAATACTTACAATATTTTCTTCAGAAATTCCACTGCCTTTCATGATACAACCCATGGCAGTAACACCTCCCATCCTAACTTTATATGCAGTCCTTTGGTAAATTTATGTACAAGTCATCTTTTAAAAATTTCAAATTCTTTAATTACTTCTGTACACCTGTAATTCTGGCATAGTAACTTATTCTTTTTCCTTTATAACAATGGAAAAATTGCATTTCTTAGATCTATTTATACCTATCTAGAACACTGAGCAGTAAAATGAGTTCCAGTAAATTCAGTACATGCAGTGCTAGGAGATACTAAAACATCATCTTACATGAAGCAACAGATCTGATGTTTTAATGTTTATACAAATAACACCATACAAGTGTAATATGAGAGCTTACTTAGTATGTTCTTTCAATAAAGAATCTATTTTGATCTCTCCTACTTGCAGAAGAACGGCTATTCCACTAAAGTCAGCAAATCTGCATCAGCATTTGAGTTAGGTTAGGAACAAGCCTATTATATTCTCAAAGGTCACGTACAAGCAGAAGTTATGCGTTATCTAGAGCAAAGAAAGTGGCAATGTGACTGTTCTCATAGTTAAATAGCTTCAGTGAGATATCATAGTGCATCAAAATGTTGAAGTAAAAAACATTTACATAAGAAATTTTAGTGAACAGCTTTTGCTATGATTCTGAATTTTTCAAGTCATAGTTTGCTTTTGTTCACACAAGCCTAATATTTTCATTGATTCAGAAAATCACTGAGAGATTTTCCCCTAATTTTCATAACTACTAGGTGAAGACCCAGCAAACTGTTTGTCAGTTCTAAAAATGCTACCCAGGTGCTCCATCTAGTGGAATTCTGATTTAAGCCTAATAAATCTTTTAGTAAAGACCAGTACTTTAGTAAGAAAAGTATCCTACGCAGTTTAGAGTTGGTGGTTTTTTAAAAAAAAGAACTGCATACATGCTGATTAAATTTACCTTAATGAAAAAATACAGAATAAAAATACATGCAATAACTAAAGGGTTTGCGAAATTTGTATATTTTGTGAGCTTCACAGATTACTGAATTTAATAACATGTTTTTGATAAGAGCCAACTCAGTTCACAGCCTGTATTTTCACAGAAGAGCATGAATATATCTGAAAACAAATGTTAACAGATTGTTTTTACATTTCAAGTCATGCTGGACACAAAACTGGGCACTAATATTCATGAATTCAGAGACCTTTATTTGGCCCACTGTCTAGAAAATAAGAAGTGATGCAGCACTAAAAACATAAACAAATACAAATTCTGAAAACAGCTGTCTTGTTATGAAGAGGTTACAACTCAAAAGAGTAACTGGCTTCCTGGGAGGTTTGTGTGAAACATGGCAAGATCTTGAACATCATAGTAGAGACTACCAGTTGTTTCAGTCAATTAATTTGAGAACATCCTGATTCTCCCAGGTCTCTCTCCTACATTCTGCTCTTTAATGCTTAGTACCTTATACATCATTTCATTAGAAACTCCAGAGCCTTAAGCTCTGGCTCAGAGCTTTCCTTAGTCATCACCAGAAAGTAGCATGTTACGCACTCCAGGCTGTCTACAGCTACTCACTGGTACTCCTGTGCTCTGCCAGGAGCTATGCTCACACAGATGCTTTCCAGCATGTCTCAAACAGAATGAACCAGATTTGCAAAATTCTCAGCTCAATCTCCTGAATGCCACTGATATACCATGGGGAGTACCCACCACTGCCAGAGGTGGAGACGGTAACAGGGGAGCAGGTAGGTGGTGATGAACATACGATGACAGGCAGGAAGCTCTGGCGTCTTTTATGGGCACAGCTAGATTCAAACTTTTGCAAAGCCAGTGTAGCTTGCACCAAATTTATAAAGCTGTTTTAAATCGGGGCAGCAAGAAAGTAGCAACACTCATGAGGATTAAATAACCAATTATTTACTGAGTTAGCCCCACTCCATTCATTGATGATGAAGTAGGCCAACAAGAAAAAAGAACTAGACTAAACCAAGTTTGTTCATGTATAGTCCCTGCTATGAGCTTAATTGAAATGAGTTAAAAAATTCCCTTCCAGAGTCAGGTCTGCCTGTTGAAAATGCTGCCAATTCCCATGCACAGCCATACCCGCCTTGTGATGCTGTTTATCCTACTCTAATTGCTTTACCTACAGAGAATTAGTGACTTATTTCAAAACTTATTCTTACAGAGCTGTGAGGGCTGTGACCTTTGGCAAAATGTGGGAACAATTAGCAGAGCACATGGGACAGTGCAGCCAGGAGGATATTCTTATGAAATACGTAACTATGCAACCTATTTGAAGAGAGAGAGGAATGGGGTGGTAAGTAGATTCTGTCTCTTCAAGCTTGTTACCTATTAAAATCTTTTTTTATGGAAACATCTATTGACAGGCAGTGTCTAAATTGCCATAGGCAGCTGCTGAAGTCATGGAGTTGTATGTAGCTTCAGTGGAGACTAAGACAGTCCAGCTGCTGGCTGCCAGTTCTGCTTGCCTGCCTATCTCTCTGCAGTTAAGCAAATACCTTTTGCTCCTATACTGATCTGAAATACCTTACCATGGGATCAGATAGACACCTAAACCAACACAAGAGAAAGGAATGACTACATAAATGAACATAGGAAGGACAGAAGTGCAGTAGCCAGAAGTACGGTTGGTGTAGGGGCTCAGCAGCCTTGCTATTTAATTAGGTTAAGTGATTACCTTTCCATTTTGGCCCCATCTGCTCATCACTGCCCTAAGTCTGGTGGTTACCAGCCTTCAGACCTGCCAGCATAATTGCATGCATAGCTGCTCCCTGACCCAGCTCTGTCAAAATGAATGCAGCTGAGCTTAAACACCTCTTTTATAGTTCTTGGGGGGCTTTTGTTTCTGCTTTTAGCTGGATCACTTTGTCAGGACCAGGTTAGGGAGCAATTAAATGTGCAGTTATGTTGGCAGATCTGAGGGGGCAGCTGGACCAGAAGCAACACATCTGACCATGGTCTAAGTAAACATCTGTCCAAAGCTTTATTCAAACAGATGTGGAGAAAAATGTAGCTAATAAGTCTTGAAGTGAAAATATAATTTACAAGAGACTGCACGTATCAAATTTTATTCTAAGAGATACAATCACTAATTTAGGAGATCATAATTTTCTGCAGTCTTAAGCATGGTGAAGTATCTAGGAGGTACCTTAGGAAGCCAGGACTTGCTTTAAATGGATGTACTGATGCAAGAGAGTATTTTGCATTCTGTTAGGACACTGCCAGCCTCATGGGGTTGTGAATTGCTTGCAAGTCTCAACCATGTGCATTCTAATCATTTCTGCACACTGTTACAGGATTGAGAGGTTCTGTTTTCAGACTGCAATTCTACATACATTTAGAAGTGGGTAACTCACTACTACAACAAAAGAATCAAATATTACTAATCTTGCTACCCCCAACTGCTTTTTTTCCATGCCCATTTCTTGGTCTGGTACAAGATTTTGTGAAGCCATGGTAAGAACTGATTCAGGCTAGTATGATGGGGGAAGGTGCTCAGTGTGCTTCCTGGGCCACTTCACCACAGAGCAACACAAATCCTGATGCTGGCAAAAGGGAAAAGGAAGACCAGAGACAGGAGTAATCAAACAGAATACAAGTCAGGCAAGGGTGTTTCATTTGGCAGCAGTTTTGGCCTAAAATATATGTGAAACCACCCCTTCAATCTCACTTCTGGAAAAGAATTATGTAAAATCCAGATCTGTACAGAATTGAACTGTACTGGTTTACAGGAGAAACAGGATTTGTACTCCTTAAATCAACTACTGCTGAAGTGCAAGTGTCTTGAGATGCATAACGTGAACTACCCCAAAAGCTTTTTCTGCTCTCTGATGCTCAACACCACTTCAGAGAACTTTAACCTCCCGTTTCATAAAACGAAGTATTTAATATATAACAATTGTAGTGTTCTCTTCAGAAATAGGGAAGTTCATTGCAGATTTGACTGACAAAACCATTAGACATAAATTCGCACACACACTCTGACTGTGTTGCAGATCTGTGCACTAAAAGCTGGCAATTGAGCATGACCATAAAGAACAGAGACTTCCAACTAGCTTGAAAATGTACCTACCTCAGTTATCCCCCAAACACTTTTTGATTTTATTTATGTTCTGCTGCTTTAAAAGAAGAAATGGGCCAATATGAAATAATACACATACGTGTATAGAGGATATTTATACCCAAAATAAACTTTCTCTTGGGAGAATATTTTTAAAGCAGCATTTCAAGCCTCCTGGCAACGGTTTGTTAGAGGAGTTAGTTATTTATTTAGAATAAAGTTCTCAGAAATTTTTTAACCACCAACATTTAAGTTGCAGGGAATAAGGTTAATAATTCAAATTTCTCCCTTTCTTCCAAATTACTTTTCTTTGCATATAAAATTTAGCAATCACACACGCAGAGGAATGCACAGCATGTATTAAAGCAGAGAAAATTATATTTAAGAAACATATGGACTACTTTAGAAAAAGTGATATGCATATGCAAAGCAATTCTACTCACTGCATGCTGTTGAGTCTAATAAGTCTAAAACAAAACACATTACCTTGTCTGATTAGACTTTTCCTCTTGCACCTACATTTTTTTACATTTGGCAAACAAATATCAATAATTTATGATTTGCATTTTCTCCAACAATGAAGTAAGAAACACTGAATAAATATTGTTTTCCCTCAAGAGATGCAGTACTTGTTATACAGACTGCGAAATGGAAAAACATGCTCACAGGATGAATATGGTCTGCGACTCCTAATTTTTCCATAAAATCTGAAGACCTCCATGCAGTGACGCATCTGAAGCTTCATTCTAACTAATAGACTGAAGCCCACCATTTTAGACACAACCACAGATTTTTTTAAGGAAGTGGCAAACCATTGCTGCTAGTTGAGAAAATGAAAATTAGTCCCTGGGAGAGGATACAATCAATGGTGTGTTAATCTAACCTTCAGCTGTTAATGATTTGCACTACTATTTCCCCTGATGCTGTGGGTTCTGCTGAAATATTGTTTTAGCAGTTTCTGTCAGCTTTCCCTACCTTTTTTTCTGCCTGAAAGGGAAAGACTGAATTGAAAATCTTAGCAATGGGTTTTGTGTGCGATACTTTTTTTCCAACCCAGTTCTTTCGCACCATAGAAGCAGAGGACAGAAGGGTAAGCTGTTCTGTTCTTTCAGTTCAAGCCTCTTTAGCCAGTCTAACATTTCAAACTCCTCTTATTTATAAAAGGGTTGTGTGTGTGTGTGTGTCTGTGTCTGTGTGTTTCGTTTGTTTTTTTTTTTTTTTTTTTTTTTTTGGAAAGAACCACTGAGAAGAGCCTTGTGTGTCCAGACATGAGACAGTAGTGCAAGTGACCCAGATGAGACTTCTTGTGCTGGTAAATCAATGAATAAGTGTCCTGATCCCGTAGATTTGCCTGGTCCTACAACGTTTGTATTCCTTAAGGATCGTTTAGTTCACTCGAAATAACTTTACAAAATATTTCTTATCCAAAAGAAAACTGCCTAGCCCACAAGCCAAATTCTGCAGCAAAGTACTGAGTGCCAAAATAATAAAAGTACTCAGCACCTTGCTAAGCTGCGTTCCACACATGCAACATTAGTTTTCTTAACAAGCATTTGTTCCAGGAATTAGTGCCTCTGAAGCATTTTAGTATTCTTTAAATGCAGCCAAAAGACCTCACAAAACCATTTAAACTTCATCACACATATCTCAGTCCCCTTGCTTAACTTCATTAATCCTGAATATTTCAGATAAGAAAAATAAATATGGTAAATCTGAAGTATACTACTGTCTAGAAAAATACGAGTAAGTTGAAGAAAATGATGTTTGAACTATCCCCGTTTTAGCTGCATGAAAATGAGACTAAACCTTCATTAGTGTTGTATTTTGGTGCACAGAAGTCCAATAGTTAAATATTTAATTTATCATAGCATAAAGTATGACAAACTCAATGTTCCTCCTTCACAATCATGTTCGCAAGTCTTATTAAAAGCACATAAAATTGTTTGAATATGGACTTCTCACTTTTCCTTTATTATAAAGACTAAAAGTGCTATACGAATTCAAACATTCAATAAATAACAAAGTGGATGACTAGCAGATTTCAGAATTTAAGTAAGAAGAAAATGGATATGACTTGTCAGTATGGATTTTTTTGTTTTTTAATGTATTTTATCACTAACTTAGATTGTAAAATTCACAATGGCAAGAATGATGGAGCTGTAAGTAGCAAAGACTGCATTTCACCAATTCAGAACATTTAAGGATGATCAAATATATCATCCATATATTACTGTGTGGCCAAATTTAAGAACACATTGCCTATGAATGAGGAATGTAAACCACAATCTAAGAAAAGTATTTGAGGATGAAAGATGGCTCAAAGGACTAACATGGACCTGGGATATATAGAGAGAGGAAGAAAAACTAGAAATAGAGAACAAATGACTTCATTACTTGGCACTGATGTAACAGTTTCTGAAATATGGAGTGCATTTGAGACATCAACACTAAGAAGGCTGAAAAACTGTCGAGGATTCAAAAGAGAACTGTGGGAATATTGGAAAGAATTGAAAATATACTGTATAGTCAAATCCAAATAATTGAAGCTTTTCTTCCTGTAATGAACAAATTATACTCAATGATGGCAATCTGTAAATTCACACCTAGGAAACAGAAACCTAACCCCTCTTTAACAGAAAAAGCATAATAAAATCTATCATCTGGAAGTTCACATCAGGAAAAGTAAGATCTAAAACACAGTATTTCTCAGAATTATTTATAGCACCTGAAAAGCACTTAAGAATCAGTCAGATTCCCTGTTGGTATATATTTAGTAATTAATAATAGGTATTTATTTAAAATACATTCACCGTGATGCAATTCAAATTAATCTTATGACTTCTATGGAGAAGAGAGAAAATAGTGATCATGTTTACAACATTTCTCTCAAGCATCAAAATCTTTTAGAAGTCCATTGAAGTCGGTCAATATAATGACTGAAGTCAAAGAACTTCAAGAATCATGTGCCTAGAAAAAATGACCTTAAGTTAATATAATATGCATACTTACTCTGGAAGTCGAGACAGGATACCCAATGAAAGAGAACTTATGCCATCATTGATCCGACCTGGCAGTTTACGCTGCTGAACCCAGCTGACAGCAAACTCCAACACAATAAAAGCAATGAAGAATGGAATACTCTGGAAAACAATGGAAAAAAAAAAAATCACAATACAAGCAAGATTAGATCCACCTTTTCAGGATCCTTAAAAAGAAAGTTTTTACTCCGAAGGTGATGAGGCTCTGGAACCACTGCCCAGAGAAGGTGTGGATGCCCCATTCCTGGAGGCATTCAAGACCAGGTTGGAAGGGGCCAATGTAGAACAGCCGGATCTAGTGGGTGGCCCACAGCTAGTGCCTTGGGTTTTTAAGGTTCCTTCCAACCCAAGCCATTCTATGATTCAAAGAGCAGCTTATGTCAGCATATACTTCTCAGACTGTGTAACGTGATGGAAAGCGCAACCAAGCAGCAAGGTCCCAGGTCACAGAGAGTGAGGATCTACTCAATCACAACAGAAGTGAGCAGAGAAATAAGAAACTGCTTAGCTTCAGAAGTCCTGTAAGGCCCTCAGGTAGGCAGAGATCTCCACATGAGATGCCCTCACTTCTACTGCCAACCCTTAAATGAAGTCTGGAAAGAGGTAAAGCCAGGATTCCCCTTGAATGGCCATGCCTTCCTACAAGGTGCTCAATCACTCGTTCAAGCTGTGACTTAGCATTTCCACTACAGGTTGGCTGTCATATTTCTAGCAACTATTGCACCCTGATAAATACAGTAATGCTCCTTGTGGATTTTATAAACAAGTACAACCTACTAGGCTGTCATTTTATATATACAACCAGCATAAATCTAGTGCACTAACCCCATGCCATATTAATTTATTTTATAGCATCTGCACATAAATTATTAAACAGCAGCAAAACAAAATACAAAAGTCTCTCCAAACTCATTTCTCATACTCAAGTAAACCCATGGTAGCAGCAACATTTGTGGACTTCTCTAACCCCAAAGTAAATCAGAATCTGCTTTCAATTTGTTATGTTCTTTGAAACTGTTCAGCCACTGAATCTGGCACCCAACAACACCCCATCTAAAAGAGATAATAATGTGAGTTTCTTTCTACTTGGCCTATCTATTGCCACGTTTTTCACTGCCGATAGTTAACAGCTCTTCTGTATGCATTTTCACCAGAGAACCTAGGAGCTATGTGAACTAACTACGAAGTCCATTCCAATCTGGGCCATAACACATGTTCTCTTTGCAGACCAAGTAGCAATGATGCAATGCACCCTTTTTTCCTTTGTGTTGGCACTAGCTGCCAAAGCATTTTTTGCCTTCCAGAAGAAAACTGTAATATTGTGTGAGACAAGCATTTTTCAGTCACAACACTGCTTCAGTCTAGGATTTAACTCAGACTGTATATCCTGAGTCTCAGATCTATGGACAAATTGAAAACACACAAGAACAGCACCCAGTAGAGAAAGGTATGGGCATCACTGGTAATAGGACTGCAACGCTACTGTGACAATACCATGCTTCATTAGTGCAAACAGATTCTTATTTTTATCAGCATCCTGAAGAATGCAAAAAGATTGATCAGAAGTAATTGGCAGAGCACATGCATTCAGGGGTTTTTGTTTGTTTGTTTGTTCCTGATTTTTGTTTGGTTTGTTTTGTTTTTACTGACACAGAAGTCCTAACAGTCCTTGCAGT
This sequence comes from Gallus gallus, assembly GCF_016699485.2. Taxonomy (NCBI): domain Eukaryota; kingdom Metazoa; phylum Chordata; class Aves; order Galliformes; family Phasianidae; genus Gallus; species Gallus gallus. The sequence goes on from NC_052533.1 coordinate 27,918,569, forward strand.
TCACAGGAAGAAGAAGTGATGATGAGGCATTGACCAGCCCCCACCAGCCACCATCTCCACCACTAAAGGATATGTGGCAATGAAAATAGGAAGCAGCAAATTTCCTTCCATCAGAACTCTGGGCACATGAACATTCCTTAAAGCATCTCACTCTTTAGGAAAATTTAGGTCACCTTTTCTGTGGTATTAAGGCATAAAATTCCCACCACATTTTTAAGGGATAGAGAAATGCAGTACCAGTGAGTTTTTATCCCACCACTAATTGGAAGCAGCATATTGTCAGTCATGTCTCTCTTAGCCTTCTATCACTGCCCCCTGCTAGTGACCTGCAAACATGCGAATCCACACACTGAAACCCTCCACAGTGCCCATGACTATACCATATTTTTATGGAATAAGCATGATGCTTCTGCAAATGCCACTACATTTCGGAGGGTGCTCATTTTTCTCGCCAAGTGAGACACGATCTGGGAATTCCTACCAGGCTAGGACACCAAAAAGACTAAGATGGATATAGACCAGATTGCTCAGTCGAAAAAGAATGGGATGATTCAAACCATGCAAGTAGCAAGAGATTTATAGTGTCTAGGAAATGTGAAAGTTCATAAACTGCAGCAGCTCAGGGTTAGGTTACAATAACAGATGAACGGAGATTAATATCAACATGGCACTTTTTAATTTAGATGCCTAGCTTGCATTTTAGATATCTAAAGGCCTCTTTGGGATACACACTAGCTGATGAAATAAAACCTCTGAAAGCAAAGGAAAACCTAAGGATAAAACCTAAGCCTTTCCCAGCAAAAACAGTGTGGTAAATCTTCTGATATTTGAAACAATAGAAAGCTACTCTCCATTTGAAATCATTGAAGCATTCTGGAAAAATATAAATGTTTCTTGTTTTAATTCCTTCATTTCTAGGTAGGTAAGGTTGTTAATGCTGTGTTTGTTCTTTTTCTTTTAGTTGCTACAGGTAAACAACAGATCCCTAACTTATCAAATAGGCCAGATAATCAAGCTTGCACATCTAGCACAGATAAAAATGGACTTAGTAAAAACAACTAAGAAATATTTGACCACAGTATTAAGAGTCAGCTCTAGCATAGACCATAGGCAGGTTTGAAGTTATAGATATGGAGCAGCAGAAGCTGCACTTCAAATCAAATGGACTCAGAGCAGAATAACCGGAATTCTTTTTTCATGAAATGAAAATAGTGCACAGGAAATATATGATGCTTGTATTCTGTGCAGCACTTTACCTAGTAGCTTCTGAAATGGTTAAAATACTTTACTTAATACTAATACAACTTCTTTCCCATTGACTTCATTAAATATTTTCTTCCCACTGTGAAGCTGTGAGGCAGCCAAGATTTGACAGCACTTTTTGACTCACAAAAAGGGAGTGTCAGAGTAAAGAGGCTAAAGAAACATTTAGGCAGTCTTAACTGCCTGCCCATCAAGGAGCTTGTAAAATGTATGACATACCTCTTGGTATCTAAGAAATTACTGCCTCTCTCCCATACATCCACATTATGCTGTGTTCAAAGCAGATCAAAGTGATCAACTGTGTCAAGACAAGCACATACTATTTCTATGAACATAATACCTAATAGTTATTTCCACAGGTCAGGATCTCAACAAGTTAGATGCCATACAAACAAAAGGAAAAGGAAAAGGCGTAAGGCATCAGAAGGGTAACAGTTAAAACTGGAAAAAAGGAGGCAGTCAATAAAGTAAACAATAATTTCCAGTAGCCTAAACTTTTTTTTTTTTTTTTTTTTTTTTTTTGGTTGGTTGGTTAGTAGTCTTCTTGATTGGTTGTTGATTTGGTGGTTTGCTTTGTTTTTTTTGTTTGTGGCTTTTTTGCTTTTTTGTTTTTTTCTTATTTACAATGACAATAAAGACATTTAAGGAACCTGAGGAGGACAGGTAATTCTGGCGAAATTTTTAAAGTATTGCCTTTGCAAGCAAACTGGCACAAAATTAAGTGATAGCCACTGTTCGACTCCTGGGTCAGAGACAGCAGCTGGCCCATTTTGATATCTTCTGATGTATAAATGTTTTACTCTGTTTCCACTTTCTTTCTCTTCATCCATCATCATAAATGCTTAAAGGGGATTTACGTTAGTTTTTGTGGGTTTCATGAGTAACTGAGCCATAAATTGAAAGTCTTACATTGAGTAAGAGAGTTTCCCTTACAAGTAACCAATACTCAGAGAATGTGAAGGACCATTTTAAACCAATTTTTACTTCATACAGTTGCAAAAAAATAATACTCTCAGTTGAAACTCGGCATAAATTCACCATTTTATTGCAAGCCTTGAAACAGTTTGTTTTCTTAAAGTCCCAGGTCCTCATAATGTGAGAATCTCAACTTTCACGTAGAACTAAATAAGCAGGTTCCGTGCCTCATTATTTAGAAGCAAAGCCTAAAAATGTGAATTGAGTGTAAATGTGAACTTAATCTTTAGGCTCTAAAAAGTAGAGAGTAAATAGCAAAGAAAAACAGTAATTACTAAGTTTAATGTTTCCATTTTGGGGCTTTCAGCAGAAGAAACCAGTGCACTCTCCTCTGAGGTCTGACTACAGAAAAGTCTTTACTGAGCATAAGTGGTAATTCCAGAATGTAACAAGAAGCAAAGTGAAATTGTTTCTGTTCATGAAAACAATGATCAAAAAGGATTCCCTCAGCCCATCTACTAAGTGTGAGGGAATCCAAGAAGCAGAGCATGCAAAGTGTATTCTTAGGTCCATAGCAGAGGATGCTTGCAAAGGGACAAGCGCTAGTACTCATTGTTGGAGTCAGGATCTTCTAACCTGGGGAAATACAACTGACTTCTACTTCCTCTTTACTTTCTTGAACTAAGGGGAAATCAAGGCTTTCAAAGCCTACCCAAATAAAAATAAATTCCATAACTGTGGTCCAGAATTTGGACCCCTTGTCAGAGTTTTGGAGACCAGCTGGAAGGGTTATTTCTCCATGTCTCTGCTGCAGAGCTTTGCTTACTGGTCTTTGGTAACTGATCAGCCTATGTTTTGAATGGTACCTGGGGCCTTCACATACAGCTATGTATGAGCACAGCGCAGAGATCAGGAGCATCTCTGCCTCTGAAAACTGAAGCAATATAACCACAGAGAGAAAGTGCATGAACAAGTTAGGCTAAGCTATTTGGTTTTCAAAACCAGAGCTGCTTCACCATTTCTGTCATTTATCTCACAGGAGTAACACAACTGAGTCCAGCTCAAAGGAGCTGCTCCCACAAAATGCATATATTCTGTCAATCACCAGAAGTGCTCTATTTTGCAGATCACTAAAAATTACTGTTTGAATTAACTTGAAGGTTCCTTCACCCTCCTAATGACAGAAGGTACATATCCCCACAGCTAGCATTATATGATCTAATGAGCTAGGAACATTATCTGGTACATCACAGACCATTCAGCCAAGATCTAAATCTCACATCTGAAGCTCAGATTAAAAAAAAGAAAAAGGTGGGGGGGGCTGAGGGGAGGAGGGGCAGGGGGCTTAGGAGTTGCTAATTTAATCAGTAGCTTAAGTAGCTCGTTTCACATCATCATCATCACCGCTGTTTTTTAGAGTGTGAGTAACCTGAGCTGAGGCCTTCCTCTATTACCATCTCAACACAGTTACAAGCAGCTGGAGAGGAACAGAACAGTTACTTCTACCTACAAAGATACAGCCAGAAAAAATAATTTAAAAACTGCCTAAGCTCAGACCACGGCTATAGAGTTGAGGTAGCTGGACCACTACAAGACTTCTACACACAACAGAATTATGCTGTCAACAAATACATCAAGAGGGATTCCTGCTAAAACTATTCCAAGGCAGCAATTACAGGAAGTATAACTATTCTGAGAAACTTTTTTAGTGCAAGTTTTTTGCTAAATACATATTCCATTATAAACTTATCATAAGAGAGCAGAAACCTGCAGGCACTTCTATAATGCTAATTAGGAATTCTTCTGCAAATATTCTCAATTGTGCGCTCAGCACCAGGAAAAATGGGTTAGGACAAGTTCTGAGCAGATTATGGAACAAGCTTCTACGGGAGAAGGAAAACCAGGGATGCTAAGGAATGGTGCTGGCAAGAAAATGTGTGACACTCAGCTGAAAATGTGGGAACAGTAAAAGAGATAGAGAAAGGCAAAAGGTAAAACTGGAGGGAGCAATCAGCTGACTAGGCAAAACTGTCAGGCTCTTGACAGACTTCCTTGACCATCACGTTACAGCTCGGTTGCACAACACGTCTGAGGAAAGCAGTCCATCAACCAGACACTGTATACACAGGTTGGGTTGGCAGCAGCTGTCTGCTTCTCCTGTCCAAAGGGACAATGTTCGCTGATAGCCACCATCAGCAGTGGGTTGCTGAATGCTGAGATTCCTGGTAAGCTGCTGACAGAGCTGCACAACCCCACTACAACCCAATAGCAGCAGCTGCACAGCAGTTCAAGATATGAGCCACGATAGATACGTGCGATCGGTGGGACAGAAGAGAGCAAAGGTACCTCCATGAAAGCAGATACACTGGCAGAGTGGGAGGGGAGAAAGAGACACACTGCTGCCAAGGGAGCTCTCACACTTGACCTCTGTACTCTTGTCTCGGAGTGAGAGGAGACAGCATTGTCCCAACACAAATATTTGTTCTTATTCTCTTAAACAACCTTTGTGTTTTTTTTTCTTTTAAATATGTTTTTTTAATTATTATTATTATTTTTCCTTGGAGCTGGTGGTACTAACTTTAAGGGCACAAAAAAAAAAAGCTGACTTTTTGCTTGTGTTAAAATCAACAAAGGTAGAATCTTGGCCTGAGTAGCCTGACAGTATCGTGTTTTCTGCTTTACTCAGCACTGACAATTTGAACAGCGTTAACATCAACACTCAGATGTGGGGTGCTCCTCTGAAAACTCTACCTCCTGCTATCAGGAGTAAGCATCCGAGCCTTCATTTATAATGCATTAGAAGAATATGCAGCTTTCAGACAGTGAAAGACAAGGTATCTTACCGTATATAAGGTATATTTTATCTTACTTTGGGTGTCCTTTTGCGGTCGCATCTTCCCCAGTCCTCTGGAAAAAGGCAGGTGGTGCCTCGGCGCAGGGTGGGCGGAGAAGCCGGCAAAGGATGCTGCCGGGAAAGGGGAGGGGAGGGGGCTCTCACCTTCTCTACGTAGTCGGGCACCTCGTCTAGAGTGCGGAAGGAGCTCTCTCCGGGTGGCACCACGTAGAAGAGTGCTCGAAGCTGCTGCCCCGCTGTGGTGCCCATGGTCCTACCGCTCCGCGCCGTGCCGACCCAGCTCTGCGGCCGCCGCAGGTGCGCCGATGGCGGAACCCTCCCGGCGCCCGCTGCGCGGGGGCACCGCGCCCGCGGCCGCGCCCGCTCTGGCCTGCAGCCCGGCCCCGTGGCCTGGGTTCGTTTCCCCTTGGCACTGAGGGGGTTTGCAGCGGAGAAGCTGCCTACTTCTTTTGAAATCATGCGCTGCTATGCAGATTTTTCTCTTATTATTTTTCAGTGTGTCACTGTGTAGATGACCTTCCAGTATTTGAAGGGAGATTATAAGCAGGAAGGGGGACAGCTTTTTACACGGTCTACCAGTGATAGGATAAGGGGGAATGGCTTTAAACTAAAAGAAGGGAGATTTAGGTTAGATGTTAGGAGGAAATTCTTTACTCAGAGAGTTGTGAGGCCCTGACACAGGCTGCCTGGAGTAGCTGTAGATGCCCCATCTCTGGAGGCGTTCAAGGCCAGGCTGGATGGGACCCTGGGCAGCCTGAGCTGGTGGGAGGCAGCTCTGCCCATTCAGGGAGGAGGAACTATGCTATCTTTGAGGTCCCTTCCAACCCAAGCCATTCTGTGATTATTTGTTTTCCAGAAACAGGGTGAGGTGTCCCTGGCAGTTCTTCTGATCAGCTGTCCTGGCCAGTCAAGCACTCCTCCTGTGCAAAGTTTTTGTTTTTTAGTTGTAAGAAAGACTTATCACAGCTCAATTTTCTATAGCTCAGGATAATATGATTGCGCTGAAGGCAGACTCTAGAAGCCACCTATCATGGTTTCCTTTATAAAGGAGTGATATGAAGGAACAGTGAAAACAAACGTATGCTTGTTCACTGTAAAAGTTTTATAATGACTGGAATAAGAACAGGCTTTCTACATTAGGCTGTTGATCTGAAGCTCAGGAGCATGCATTTCCTCATCAAATGTTTGTCAGTCAATCTTCATATGATTGGCAGTAGTAAAAGACATAAACTTTTTGATAAAATATATTGACCAGAAAGAAAATAACACAATGTCCCAACATTCCCTTCCTCACAAATGTTCAGTTCCACTTACAGTCTTTGCAGAAGAAATGGTCTGTACGTTCTGCCATCAGTGATCTCGCTACACACACTGCTGGATATTAGGAAAAAATGCCTGCCTTGATATAACTAATTTTTTTTAAAGGAACTGTGACAGATACTGTGAGCTGAATTTTTTGTTTGTTTGTTTGTTTAGGAAAAGAAACATGTAGAAGTTGACATTAAAATAGTTATAATCATGCACCTATAATGTTTGAAATCATACGGTTACAGAAACATAGAGTCATTAACGTTGGAAAAGACTTTTATGACCATCAGTCCAACAATCAACCCATCACCACCACTTCCACTAAACCACATCCCTCAATTTGAACAGTTGGAGTTTAAATTTGAACAATATAGTTTGAGCAACGTAACAGTACAATAGTGCATCATGCAGTAGTACAAATTTACTGGAAATATTTTATGTTGAGCTGAACAGAGCATAAGCAAGTTAAAAATAAAACATAAACAATATTTGGGTATTCTCTTAATGTGCATAGTTTATGCTAGTAAAATGATGTTGGTAATACTGACAAACTTAGTAAAACTCTTTGAAAGTATATCCTAGTGTTCTTAACTCCAACACTGATTAATAGCTGTTTGAGGTTCTTATAAAATTATTTCTAATTATTAAATTCTAAAACCCCAATTCATCTGAATGAGACTTCCAAATTCACTCAAAAAATCACACTTTTCTTTCTAGACAGATTTCCAGTGCATCAAAAGTTCTCATAGGCAAAAATGCCTTTTCATTTAGATTCGCCTAGGTATTCCTATGGCATTACTCTCACACTTGACCTCACCATAACCAAGATTCTCATTCACAGCATCCTACCGGGCCTTGACCTTGCTTCACTAGCATCTCACAGAGATAAAATGACCAAAACTGAATCCCATTAAAAAAGAATTAATAATAATAAAGGTTACCAGTATCTGGGGATTGATCTGCTGTGAAAAGAACAGTTGCCAGGGCAAGGGAGCCGGGGCTACTGAGGATATTTGAAGTATAATGGAACCACTACTTTATATTACACCCTTCTGGGAAAGGAGAGATACCAACAATTTTTTGGGACTCAACACTTTTTAAATTATTTTGAATCCCCCTTTCAGTGTAAACTGTCACTCAAGTATCACCACACTGAAATTCTTGCATTTGAAACTAGAAGAAATCATTTGGATTTGATTATACCTCACGGGGGAAGCAGATGGTTGTGTTTTCCAGCTTCTATGCTCAAGGAAGAATAGATGATAGCAGTAAAACAGCTACACCTCCAGTGAGAAGGAGAACAATTTTTCAACGGACATCAGTAATCTGGCTGTACAAATGTCGCCGATGTTCTCTAAGCATTGAAATTTGGCATACAGTTTCAAGTGCTCACTCTTCTCTTTGTTAAGAAAAAGAATGGAAAATTAAACATCCAGGAATGTTGCTTTAGTGAAAGGTCTAACCGTCCACTAAACAATGCCCCCTCCATTCACTGACCTCGCACAACCTCCTCAGAAAGAAGCTGACTTTTTTTTTTTTTAAACAGAGTTAATGGTGTTCTGTGTATTTGTTTTGTTTTTCCTCAGTAATCACATCCTATGCTGCCATCAGAAATGCAAAAGGATGTTCTGTCTGGCGACTGCAATTCTGCTGTGCTCCAGCTGATCATTCCAGTAACCAAGGCAACAAAAGCCTCTGTTCTACTTAGAGGAAATTGGGGAGCTGGCCTAACACTGTCTGTAGGTGGATCATATTTTGTTTTCTCCAAAGAACTCCATCCCACCCACTTCATGAACGGAGAACGCCCAGATGCTTCCTGTTTGGGTCTCTCTGAGCACTAAACCAGCACTAAATAATAAACTCATATAGGGAATTAGGGCAGGTTGAAATTGGGATGGGCAATGTAGTCTGCTTTGGCAGTCATTCACAGCAACCTGAATCACATCCAGAGCTGGGCTGGGTTTAGTGTACTCTACTTATGTACTGATATCTTTGTGTGTAGAATTTTTTTTTGTAAGTATATTGTGTAGATATAATAGAATTTTCTCATATTTCTGCTCCAAGTATTTAGTACCTATATTTTAGCTTGGCAAGGAATGCTACTAGGAGAATGCTAGATGCATCTGTGCTGTTACAAATCTGTTATTAGAAAATATTTCAGACGTATTTCCATGTGATAAGCCCTACATTGTATGATACTTTAAAAAATATTTAATACTAACAAATATCGTGAATATAAGTTTAATATATTAATGTCCAGTTCTTAATGGCAGCATTACTGACTCCAGAAACCTGAAGTCAAGGATATGCTGTGTAGTGATCATCCTAACACCATGCAGTTAGCCACTTGCTGCAAAATCCAGTCTTTTCTATCTCTTCTATGTAGGACTGCTAACTATAGAGCAGTGTCCAGATATGACCATTCTCAATTAATTGTTCAGTTCATTCAAGGGTTGCTAAGATGTCCAGGAAAAGTAAAAGACCCTTCCACTGATCTGTCAGGGAAGCTCTCAGTGATATTAAACCTGGAAATTCATCCTCCATGTTTGTTACTATCTGTTCTTGATCCTATTGCAGGATTTATTTGAAACAGTGATGTGCCTGGTATCTATCATGTTTCTCTTTCAGATAACAGAATTTTTTGCTATCATCCTTAAGATTTTCCTCTGTTCGCAAGTATAAGGATCAATGGAATCAATCGCAACTTAGATTCTGGTGTTCCCCATTTTGTGGGTCAGCTGCTGATTTTCTATTGAAAAAGTGGACAGCACTGCCATCCCCCTTCTCATTTATAACTGGTGTGTATAACTTCTCATTTATAACACACACACACACACACACACACACACGTATATATATATATATATATGCATATATACACATACTTTATTACTGCTCTAGTATGCTAATTGGCTCACGGAAGCCCAGAACACAGAAGATAGAACCACACAGTTACAAATCAGAGATGGTGATGGTATGGAAAGAGGACTTCATTTCTGCTGCAGCAAATTATTAGATCAACTGAACCGCTCATGGAGTCACTGTCTTCTGTGCATTTGCCAAATACAGGTTATCATATATCAGCATGCAACTACATCCAAACAGTTGACATTTCCTTACATCACTTTAGTAACTGCCTTTTTTGTAGTTATCTTTTTTTTATCTTCCCCCCTCCTCCTGGAAAACCATCCTCTAGTAGAATGGAAGTTTTTCTGTTATTTGCCTTTTCACATAGGAAAGAAACATACTGTGGTACCCCTTGTTCTAGCTGACACACATAGATCAGATCATGGGGCATATTCTGCAAGGAGAGAAAGATGGTGCTGTCCTTGGATCCACAAGGCTACAGAGAAACAGACTACAAGAAAACTGGAAGGGTATAGTCCATGAAAGATAGTAGATAGAATATCTAGCATGGGATGAGAAGGCAGTGGCCCGATTAAGGAGAGAACATAACTGTTCCTGAAGAGCTGCAGGAGGATGGCTCTCCTGGAGACCAGACTCCATAGAGTTTGTTTTAACACAGAAAGCCAGACAAGGCTGAGTAATGCAAAATATAGAGTCTGAAGATCACGGCCCAGCCTATTAAGACAAAGTGAGTAGCAGGAAAATTGACATTTGGGCTTACAGTTTTATTACACTTCAATAAGCAAAACCTCAGTTTTCTCTAACTCACAAGTTACTTTTAGTCTAAAAAGCACCACCACCAAAAACAAATAACAACAACAACAGCAACAAAAAAATACCACCACCAAAAAAAAAAATCCAACAACAACAAATAAAGAGATAGGAAACTCTGTAGTGAAGATGCTGTGCTGCCTACAAGGAAGATGAGCAGAGAAGTTCATCCTGAAACTCTGGCTGATTCTTAGGAGCCAGTTACAAGCAGAAAATAATCTGTTTGCATATTAAACTTCTTGAACAGTGCTGTAACAGCAAGAGGTTCCCAAGGGAGCCTAAGCAGTGGTTTCAGCCCTCCCCCACTTCCAGCTGCACATTGTACACTCTCACTGCTTCTCTTGTGTAAACTGGGGTGGTCACTAGACACTGAACTGAGCAATTTCAACATGCTTTGTCAGCAGAAAAATTAGCCCAACAAAATAAAAAGCCAAAATTGACTTAAGTTGTTATGAACTGAAGTCAGGAGACATTCACATGGAAAGGATGACCAGGAAGACATGGTAGTCTAGACTCTGCCCTGCTGAGGAAAGTTTAGGAACTTGCGAACATCAAGCATATCTCCATATCTCATGCCCAAACTCTGTAAAAAGATGTTTCAATAAACAGGCATGCAGTCTGACTAAAATGATTGTTCATCCACATGGCTCATTTCCTGGCTGCTGAACTGCACAGCTGTCCATGGGTGGCCTCCTGTCCATCAGGTGCTCAGTTACAAATATACATAACTGGTGAACTCTCAATTAAGTCAGAACTGGTGTTGCCCAAAGCTCGCTTCATGTGCTACTTGTCTCTGCACAACCTCTAACACATTACTTTTAAACCATTCACAGCTCCACACCATCTGATTCATTCATGGCCAGTTCTGATACAGGCACAGCTGCCCCATGAGTCAGGAAGCAGTCATCAGACTACAAAGTCTGAGGAGCAAGGCAGGAGCTAATTTTTCCAGCATTTTCTTCTCTTGAAATACTTTAACCTTTTGTTCCCTCTGTGAAGAAATATGTTTTGTTTTTTTGGTGGGAGAGAGGATGGGATGGGAGTTGCTGGAAAAATAAATTCCATCTTCAAGGCAAGCCTATCAAATAACTTTAGAAGAACAGCCTGCCCACCTGTTGTGGGTGTTTCCAGATTTTATTTGGCATGCTCTACTATGAAACTTCTCACACTTTTGTTCCTGAAAAATCTTTTCAGTTTAGTTTATTACGAACACCAAGAGTCAAGTTGCTGCGTGCTGTAACCTACATGATATATCAGCATTACGTAGCACACAACCTTAGATCCAGGGTAGATGTCTTCCACATCAGAACTATTTGATCAGACACATAGTAACTTTTTTAGTAGGTCTTTGCATTATCTGACAATTGATTATAACTGATTATCTGGTATAACCAGAGTAATCTCTTTCATGTTTTTAAATTAGGAGCATGTGTATCAACACCAGGTGATCTGAAATTATGAAACATCTCAACACAGGAATTATGGTACACACTAACACTTCATGTGTGCAGGCGGGAGCCATTTGGGTTATTCCTGAGTTGAAGTATAGGAAATACCACCGTTCAAGCAAGACTAGTAAAAACACTGACATTTTCAGCATAAAGAACAGTGCTAAAGAATTATAAAGATTATGCACATATATCTTTGAATGTACTTAAGAAAGTCACTGGTTGAAATTTTAAAGCTTGAGCTATTCAAGCACCATGTGGCATTAAATTACTATTTTTCTTTATCATTGGAAACAGGGCATAAATTATTTCCCTTAGGAAAAATCAAACAGTTTCTGTTCCTACCTACCCTGAAAATCCCTAGTTCTTACTCAAGAAAGAGTAACTGTGAGTAACTCCCTTAAATAATCTATGATGAATTACAAACACTAAGTGCAATGAACAAGCTTTAATAAAACTACTTAGAAAGATGGAAATCCCCTTTTATTTTCTTCTTGTAAAATTGCTTCTGGCAGACAACAACCCTCCAGTGCCAGCAAGCCTGGTGGGAGATGGAAACCCCACTGTCACACAGAAGGGAGCCTGCTGCCACTGTCCCCTGTCACTCAGGGGTCAGTTCTCAGCTCTGGCTCACCTTACTCCATACTCTGCTTTAGGAGAGGTTACTTACTTTCCTTACCTTTTAGACGCTGAATCCATACAATGAATTCAGATACGATGGCAAAAAAGAGCCTCTCTCCTGTTGCCTAAAGTCACAAGCTAGTAGCCTCCCTCATCCATGGAATTCATCACCTATCCAGCCTTACAACCTACAGCTGGTTCTCACACTGCTCCAGGGTCTCTAGGAAGAGAAAGTTTCTTGTCACCCTCAATGCTTCTTCCTCAACACTTCCTCCTACTGCTCCTTTACCTAGTGCCTCTATCAAAAACACGCTTCTCACCTCCAAGAAACACCAAATGCTCCCCACAGCCCAAACCTACAAGCAAACAACATCCACCTGCTCCAATTCTTCTGATGCACTACAGGTAAATCACTTATCACTCACTGGGGATACCATACAGTACCACTCAGTCTCATATTACCTGTAAAATTTGCAGTATGCTCTTCATACCCCAACTGCCTCTCAGTTATCAAAAGAGCTAATAGCTGTCCTTCTACTAAAATAGATAGGGTCTTTCCTGATCAGCAATCAAGACAGGTGTTGCAGGTCATTTTTAATTAAATCTCCCTGTCAGATGAGAGCTGAAGTTGTTGGCTCCAGAAGGTCCTAGAATTCTGTAGAATCAGATAAATCTGAAGGTCAAACTGGAGAAGTGTTAAAACCAAGTCAGGACGTAATAAAACAATACCTGCAAATAACTACTATGATAAAAATACTATTGTCAAAAAAAAAAAAAAAAAAAAAAAGTAAAGGAAGGCCAAGCTCTGTAGAATTACTATGTTTTTAGGCTACAGATCTCAGGATAGGGTAGCATACGGTGAGGCAATTAAATGCTATCATAATGCATAAGCTCTGGAACTATATGTCAAGCTTAAAGACAAAGTGTTTTAATCCTCGAGTGCTTTTCAGTTTGCAAATTTAAAGCTCATTTCATGCCTGAGGCTTTTTAATGTATTACAAAATGCAAGAAAAACTAAGTCATTTGATTAAAATGAAGTATTGAAACATTGTCAGTCAGATCACAAATAACACATATATCACAATTCACCATAGCAAAACTTTTTTTTTCTTTTCTTGCTGTCAGTTTTTTGTATCATCAATAAATATGAATATAGAAATAGAAATTTCATTTATTCATGCACATTACTTTAGGGGGAAAAAAAACACTATCTGCTACAAAATCCACTTATGAAATGCCAATTTTTTTCTCTTTCATTCTAGTTCCAAAATTTAGGTCTCCATATATTCATAAATGTTTCTAATCTCTTTTTATGTTCAGGGAATGAAACAGGCTTCAAATTTGTATGTCATAAGTATGGAATGTATTCCCTGATATTTCGTTTTGGGGAATCCTTCCAGTGTACGGAGTAATTCATACTGCAGCTGTGGTCAAGATGTCTGTAAGATTTTCTTTTCTGAGTTGTTTACCTGTCATGAAATTCTTACTGATTTAATGTCTGAGCCAAAGCCTAATTTAAATAGTAAAATTTGTATGTGTAGTGTTTTGGGGGGTGGTGAGTGCTTATGGGGGTTTTGTGGCAATTTTTCAAGATTCTGGGAGACAAAATAGTGGAAAGTTGATTTAAAAAAAAAAGATTTGCTTGAGTCCCATGCAACTGTCTGGGTCAGTTCTGTCTACTAAAATAGGTTTGCAAAGAATCAACTCCATAATTTTGACATGAATCATCCTTTAATTTTTAAGGGACTGATCAGCTACCTGGGGAATGCATGCTCATTCTTAAAAGATTATGAAATCCAGTACAATCTGCATAGTCCATCTGAATAAAGCAATTACACTTATACAGTACATTATTTTGTATTTATTTATTTAAAACAAATATGTTGACCTCAGATCTCTCTCAAGTTTGGTGCATATTGGTTATGTTTTAAACCATATTTCTCAGTCAGCAAAGCTGCTGTTGACACGTTTGAGCCATTTCTGTGACAACGTCAATCCTTTGTTTCAGACCACAGAGAGGAAAACCTTTGGATATGGAACATAGTGAGAGGAAGGATGGGAAGCAGGGAAACCAAGAATAAACACAGGCTTTCCTCTACCAACTCTGCAGAATTCAGAGAAAAATATTAATATAAAAGTTAGGCTCTCTGACATGTGTTACTGAATACAGGAGTACCTTTGGCATGCAGGCATGTCACAGAGCTAAAGGAATTTGAATTTGTTGCTCTGTGTCTCCATCTGAGCTCTCAATGTTTTTTCACCTTTATTTTTTTTTAGGGTTTTTTACAGTTGAATTTGAGAAAACACTGACTACTATGTAGTGGGCAAGAAAAATTTTCAATAAAATGCTTCTTAGATTCTTTTTATTTCTATTTTGTTGTGGTTGTTATTATTGTTTGTTTTGTTTTGTTTCCCTCTGCTAGAAACTAGACATAGTGATCTCATGCAGATCTATTTTTGTTTCAGTGTTATATTACCATAACTAAAATTAGAATCTGGACTGAAACATTTGGTGTGTAGTTCTGAACTAGCAAGTATGCAATTAGAGTGCAAAATGTTGATATCTGCCACATCCAATAGTTCTGCTCCAGTAAAGCACATTCCTACCTGAATTGCCAACACAGACATCTTGAGTTAACTGACATTATCATAAAAAAAACATTTTGGGCCTAATGTCAATTTCAGAAACTGGCATTTCAGAAGCCAACAGATTTCCTCTTGTTTGGACGGATGAAGAGAAGAATACTTGCTACATTATTTTCCTTGACTATTCTGTGCAACAATTCTCCAAATTGTTCTACTGCTCACATTAATACTTAGTCTAATGTTGTTTTTCTGTTTCATACCTATGAGAGATATCAAAGCTACTGCAATAGGGTGGAGACAACCCCACATTCTTAATATATGTCCCCAAGTCTCAATTTTGCTTTGTAAATACTTTTTTTTTTTTTTTTTTTATGATGATGACTTTGCAACCTGATTTACAATGAGAAATCGTTTCAAATGTGAGAATTCTCCACAGTACAAGAATTCCATTTTTTTAAAAAGCTCACAGACTGAGTACTTTATGATCATAGGTTTGACAGAGATGTAGTAGATATGAGCTTTGGAGAGTTGCGATGCGTAAGTCTAATTAAATTTAAAGAAATTATTTGATTTCATCTCAGATACATCATTGAGCCTTCACCTGATTTTATAGCTCACAAGAACACACACACACAAAATGATCTTAAATGTCCTTAAAAATTAAAAAAAAACTATATTGCCCTAAGCATCACAGTATCACCTGTAAAAGGGAATCTTGTGCTTTATGCCAACTTCAGATATGCTTGTTCACCTTGGAGAATATAAGAGTGAGATCCGAGATGATTTTTTTCTGCATTGTCATCCTTTCTTTTCAGGCATGATAGATATAATGCTTATGTATTATTTTATTATTCCTACTCAGAGAAATTTACTGTAGCTTTACTGATATGTGCAACATCATATCTCATATATCTCATATAACATTAATGGTTATATTGCACAAATTGCAGCTGTGGTTTGATACCTCATTATTCACATTTACTCATTCTGTTATTCTCTGAATTGTTAAGCAGCTGCAAATCTTCACCTCAGAGAGAGCTGCATAGCAGTGATAGGCAAAAGTAGAGATAATGGGGCTTTATAGTTTGCGTAAAGCTGCCTATAACTTTCAGCATGATTCTTTAGAAGCTGATTTAAATATCTGAATGATAATATAACTTTTATCCATCAAAATCTCTGAGCAGTCTACATTCGCCTTGGCTCTCAGAGCTCTATCGGAGCTTAAGAAAAACTACAAAAGGACTTTTAAGTGAGAAAGCCTTTTTCTATACTGGACTAATTTTCTGATAGTCTGACGTAGTGGAATATTCTTATATATGTTCGTTAGGAGAATGTAGTCTCCTGCTAGAATGAAAAAAAATCTCTGTATTGGAGACTCAAACACTGTATTCACAAAGTCTTTCAGAAAGGCCATTGTATGATGGACTCAGTCACAAACTTGTGGCTTCATCCACATTTAATCCATTATATGATGAGGTATTTAATGGATTTTAGCCTTTGACATGTTACAGCACAGGAACAATTTCCGTGTGCAGATTTTGGCTTTGTTTTCCTTTCTTTCTGATCAAAACCAGCAAGCTTCTGTTCCACAAATTCCACAAAGAACTCAATGTAATGAGTGAGATTTTGATAGGTATTCAATTCTGGCTAAGTATTTTTTTTTTATTGTTGTTGTTGTATTGTTTTGTTTGTTTAATGAAATGTTTTTGGTATGTTTCAATAAATGTATTTGTACAAGATCTGCTTTTAATTTCGGTAGATCCTAACTCCGGCTTCATCAGGCTTATCTTTGCGCTATGGCTCAATCTTTAATTCTTCTTTTGTTAGTCTCATAAGAGTCAGTATAACTTTTAACAGGAATCTGGCTGAGCCAGAAAGGAAATCATCTCAATAGTGCTGCATGCCAGTTCTTTGTGTACATCTCATAATCGCAGTATGCTGTCAGTCAGAGGCTAAGCATGATATTGAAAACACAAGAGGAAGTCTTTATCAAAGTAGAACTGCTCTTCGTGGTAGAAAACTAGTGGTTCAAAATCATCCAGATGTCTCAGGGTTGATAAAAAATACAACAGCACTAGATATGCAGTTACTTAAAAGACCGCACTTTATCTCAATGTCATTATCAATTTATTGTAAACATTTTGTCAAGGGTTTTGCATAAGGCTGCAGAAAAAGTTGGATTACTTTCATCACCGATAGAGCAAACAGTGCAAAGCCTTACTGTCAAAAGGAGTAAATGTGCCTGTATTTTCCTCATCCTCATTTTTTAAACTGCTAACACTGTTATTCATTCTGAACACCCAGATTACAAAGAGTAAAAAGGCTGTTTATTCAAAAGACCTTCTGAAAACTGCATAGGAAAGAGGAAGCCTTGCATTTATAGTGGCAATCCCTTACCTCCTAAAAATGCTCATCTGCTAGAGACATCTGGCTCAGTGTGGTGAGTTTTCATCTCCTGTTAGGAGGGCTGATGTCATGTAAGGAAGTCAGGGGAGCATATTAACTATTGTAAATGAGAGGCAGCAGCAGTGCTTATCCTGGGAACTGGGACTCCTGGATCCACTGAATGCCTGCCTGCAGCCCCCATGTGTTGATTCTGGCCCATTAATCATCCTGTTAATCTTCAAAAAGCTTAAAAGTGCGAGTGTATGGGAGAGTGAATACAGGTGAGAATTTGCAGGTGTCATTCACAAAATACAGCCATCGTTCCCCCTCTCTTTTCAACAAACAGTCCTCCCAGTCTATTATAAAGCACAGAAAGAAATTCTTTCTGCCACCTTTTACCCTGTCTGAAATTTCTGAGAGCATCAGGATTTTTAACATTTTTGCAAGACTGCACTGTAAATGTGAAGGAACAGTAAGTCAGCATAGAAGAAACTGAAGGATATTCATTTTGGAAAGTTTATATACTTCATTCAACCTATATCCATTAGCTTTCAGGTTTTGAGCATCACCACAATGTATGCCATTTCAAGAGTCATCTCAGTCCCCTATCAACCAACTTTTCAATTCTCTGTAATATTCTGCTGTACTCTTTTGGGAAGGAACAGCATATAAGAACAAGGAAATTTTAGGCAATTCGAAGGTTGTATCATGCTTGACACCTGACTTCACTTTAGTAACACCTGCCTGAACAATAATTAGCAGGCCACTTTTAAAGAAAGAACTTCCATACACCACAGATGGCATTTTTCATACCAGACAGGCAACGATGTATGTTGGAAGTGAGCCAAACTGTCTGCAAAAACTGTGAGAAATTCAAGACAGACATCTGAGTGGAAGGAAAGTTTTACCTTCCTCAACACCCTTACCCCCCCGCAACCATTCAGGAACATCTGTTCAAACCTACCTCTGTATAATGTGCTTTATTTTTCTTATCTACTAATGCTACAAATTATAGTCGAAGGAAAGCAGCATAGCGAGTTTCTTTTATATTGGTTACGAAACCTATGATTTAATAATGTAATGTGATGACTTGCCAGCTATAGAAATCCAATATTATACAACTCCTGTCAGAACCAGGAACAAAATTTTCTTAACTGGCTAGTAATATGGGGTTCTCAACTCACATTTCTATAAAGTGGACTTAATTTTCACTGGGTACTCAAAACTTTGTTGAAATCAGGATACTGTGTGTCATAACGGAGGCACAAAGTCAACAGTCACTTTGGAAATTATGGGCTAATGTCTTAATCCTGGACTGCTCACTGATTTGTATGAACTTTTGTGTATACCTTGGGCTAAATCCAAATCGCTGTGAAATCCATCGTAATCTTTCCATTGCCATCTATAGGGCTTAGATGAAGTCCTTTCCTTCCTTGGAATAGTTTTACTTCTTTTTAGCAAAAATATTCTGTATGAAAGGAATCCTGAGAACTTTTCATAATAATAAGTTGTCAGAATCAAAAAGCTTATGCATAAATGCTAGTTTTAGAAAAGGATGAGATATATGTTATATTTAGTAAAATTTAAGTACTAAAAATTTTGCATTTTTATACAATTCAAATGAATAATTATGTACATGAGAATTATAGAAATGCATATATAAAATTATTTATAATGTATCTTACTTCCAAACTTTTTTGCTCCCAGTAGTTTTTTCTCTCCTAAATGCATTTCTGTGGTGGTTGCATAAAATATTCTAAGGGTACTTTTCAAGATAAATTTTTAATTTGGGAAAATGCCCATTTCAGTATTTTCTCAGCTGTGTGTGTGACTTTCTTGGCAAATAATTTAGTAAGCATTCAGAATAGGCATATTTCTAAAAACCCTGCAGACATAAGAAACATACACAATGGCTATAAAGTCATTGTGATGCTAAAGATGAGAATATGTCCCTAAATACTATATCACTTGTATACATATTTACCATTTTCATTCCTTCAGATGGTTTTACAGGTGAGATAAGTCAAACAAGGAGGTATTTACAACATGAGGGCCATAATATTTTCATATAAGACAAGAAAATTCTTAAGGAAATCAATAATTGTGATGTTTACTTGAAGGATGAGTGAATCTGAAACTTCTTGATCATGAATATAAAATAATCTTTTTCTAATTTTCTTATATTGGCTGATAAATTTTCAAAATTTACAGATAAAATCCAATCAGCAATAAAGTATTTTGTCTTTCTCTTGAGAGAAAACAAATAATGCCATTTTGTTGGACATAACAACTAACTATTTAAATTCAAATGTATAACCTTAATAGAAATAAACATAATAGGTAAAAATGTATAAAATAATGATATTTCTGAACAAAAAAAAAACAAAACCATTTATGAAAACAACAGAAATCAATTAACGTTCTGAACAGAATACTATTTTTACTATTATTTAATGTTCTTATTCATATTCTAATATCCTATCACAACCATACTTTTCATTTGTTGTTTGAAGAACCATGTATTTATTCTTTATTGTGAGTCCTTTGTTGCCAAAAAGGACTCAGGGTCTTGAGAGTTGGAAGAGATTATCATAGAAATCACTCAAGGACGAAATAAGACAAAAAAAATAGCAGAAAGAAGTGTCCACAGCACAATCAGTAGAACACTGGTAGCCCAAAAGTTTTGCTGGGTCCATGGCACAGGTGACCAGTACAAATTTCTTGAGTTCTCCATCATTTACTCAATAAAAGTACTTTAAAACTTACCCATCTTTAAAAACTCTTTGGAGTCTGTCTACATAAAAGCACTGAAAAATAAAGGAATTATGATTATTATTTAATGAGCTCTTCATTTACAGCTCTTCTTGGGTTCTTCTCTAGTAGTTGATACAAAGCAAGTTTACTGCTCAGATAATTTTTTTTTCAACTGAATGTAATCAATGTATCACCAAAGTTCCACAGACAGGGGTTGTGACAGTTCAGATGCCAAAAAAAGGACAACAAATGTTAATAAAATTTTAAGCATAATTTGGGAAGAAGTAAGAAAAAGCTGTGAAATCAGAACCTTCTAATACATTTTCATTTTATACAAACGACTGTGATAACCTCTTATTATACCATATGGAGGCCCTGAATAACAGCCAGAGGCCTTAAATTACATGGAAACTGATTCACACACTGCACCTTACAGCTGTAAATGATGTCAAAAAACTATGGGATTTAAATGAAAATGGATAGAAATACATAAAGGAAAATGAGCTCTAGTAAATTCTTATTAATATGAGATAATAGTGTGCATCATCAGTGAAGCCCTATGCCAGTTATTACAGGCTATATCAGGTACACTGCCTTTTTTGAATGAATATAGACATCAGGTTGTGTACAGAATTCTCCCTTGCAATCCACACACACTGCATGATACTAAATTACAGTACATCATTGGTTAAATATTGCTCTAAAATTTCTTGAATCTTGTAGATGATCTTAAATACTGCATGTACCCTATTAAACACAGGCTCACCCAAGAGACATAAACTAACTGAAGCTAGGAAATTTTAAACAAAGGCTCAGCTGACTTTTTGTTCCTAACTTACATAACTGTTTCCTCATAGCAACTAAGAGTGTGTGTCCTAATGCTATTTTATTTTTGTTCATTTGTGCAAATAATATTATTGCAGCAGTCAGACTCTTCACTTAAGAAACCAGGAAACTACTTTCAAATCTGTCATTTGGTGGAAAGACATAGGTAGAGAGCCTCTCCTTACAATTCATTTTTGCTAATTTTGATCCAATGAAAAGCTTAGAAAAGACACATTTTTTAATGAAAACCCCACATGCTTTGAATAGGTAATTAAGTAAGTCCAGTTAGTTTGCAATGGTATTATTTTAACCACACCTCTTGAACAACCATTGCCAAAATAAATCCAAAAACAACAAAGGCACAATTAACAAGACAAAATAAAAAGTCAACAGCCATAAGGGAAGAGAAGGAAACCCTGCAAATACTACTCTGGTTCAGTGATATGCTGAGCATCAAAGAAAGATGATCTCTGGGCAGATAAAAAATAGTATTAGTCCTCAGAAGTAGGATTCATCAGTGATAAGACATAAAAGTGATCAGCCACAATTTAATAACAGGAACTAATTTAAAAAATAAACCAAATTAAGTTTCATCAAACCTCATTCTACTAAGCACTTGCACAGCCATTGTAAATCACAATATCAGGGGTTGACTGTGCCTATCTGTCAAGTGGTATGGCTGGATTGACGAAAGAACCCTCCGTTAGTCTGCAAGCAGATAAAAAACATTGAGTATAGAACAAAACTTCAAGTTATAGTTCAAAAGCCATCAAAGCTGTTTTCAGGAATAATTTATGCTAAAACCTTGATACAGTTCATAATATGCTGCATCAGTTTGTTGATTCCATAAACTACTTTTTGAGTAATTGGTGTGTTCAGAAGAAGCCATAACACCATCTGCACTGATGAGTCTTGAGCATACCTGCTTACCCAAAAACCAGTGTTAAAGAGCAAAGGGTTCACTGCTGCTGTATGTGGCTTGAACATGAGCTAGCTGAAATCTGGAAGATGCATCTGGATTTCCGTGGGGCTGTGCTTGTAAATAAATTCCTTCAAGATCATGGTAGGAAGCTGACTGTGCTTAGAATTTGTAGCTTCAACTTCTGTCAATGTGGGATCTCTGCACCATATTTCACTTTGCAGTGGTGTACCCTCAAAACTGTTGTTTAAAGCCAACAGAGGTTGCTACAGCCAGTCAGTGTCTTTTGGCCACATTCAAAGTCTTAACTGCTTTTAAAATATGGAAGACAATCAATTTTGCTAATCTTCCCACACTCACACCCCAGTGTAAAGTTACATAATTTGGTGTTTTGTTTAAAGATTTATTTAAATAAAATTATATAAATAAAAATTCTCCTAGCACTTTACAACCATTTGCATGTTTCTCTCCCCTCTCCTTGTCCTTCATATCTCTACAGATTCAGCTAAACAAGGAAAATGGAAAAAGACTATCCTCAAATGGAAAATATTCTACCTTGTAATGAGATTATTACAGCTCACATTTGCCATCACCACACATATTGGTTGCCTCCCCACTGCAAGTATCACAATCAAATCACACAATAATACATCCCTTCAAATGCCTTAGGCTAGGAAGACATTGCTGGTACATTTCAAGTAGTGTAAATAAGCTATTTCCATTTGTACTGTAAAGTGTCATCTCAAACTTGGTGGAACCCTTGTAAGTTCAGACTTAAAGTGTATAAGAGGCAGCAATCAATTCTGTATGCCTGGAAAGGCATTTTGGCAATGACAGTATTTGAAAGATAATAATATTCTCTTACCTGTTATGTAGCAAAATAGGTCACAAAAATTTGACTAAAAGTCTTTGTTTTTAAAAGTAGGTAGTGTTTGAAAATTCAAGGTGGTTTGTTTTAACTATTCAGTCTACGTTTTTTTCATTTTAAAATTCAGGTGTATTTCCTTTAGCAGGGAGCAAAACTAGTCTAGAATAAGAAGTTTTAGTCTGAGTCACTTTTTATTTCCTATCTTGATAATCAGCACCACCACTCAAAAAAGCTTTCTCATCTAGCAATCAAATGAAAAATATCAAGTATTTGCAAGCTGTTGGATTACTTCTCTATCTTCCTCACGCAGTTAGCAATTTTGTATGAGAAATGCATTTGAAAAAGAACTGAGAAACAAGTAGCAAAACCGTTTAACTCCTAGAATCAATAAAGTGCTCTGAAGTCTTTAAAGGCATGAATTACCCATTGTTGGGATATTTTAAACTAAAATGATCATGACAACAATTAACATGCAAGAAAGAACAAACCTACAGTGGAAAGGATTTAGAAAACAGATTCAGATCTCTTGAATGCGTTTAACTTTTATTATGCCCTATTACTCCATACAGCAGAGCTTCAATGAATACTCTCAAGGACATGCATATTTCCCACTTGCTCTTTCTTTCACTCTGCATCTTCCATTGCAGGACACACTTGAATTCATCCCTTACGTTTTTTGGAGGGATTTTAATATCTTTCTCTTGAACAACATTATCAAATAAAGGAATTATGATGTAAGTATGCATCCCTTTCCTGATATTTATTCATTTTAATCCATTTCAACAAGGTCCAACAAAATAACCCTTTATATTCACTCTAGATCTGGAAAAATGGTTGAGCAGACTCTTGTTGTTTTTGGCCAAAGACATCATTAGCTGCTAGATGCCTTTTTCCTGCTGAAGGAAAGAGTTTCCCAAATGGATCAAGGTGGAAAGTTTATCCAAGATTAAAAGCCTAAATTTGAAAATGTAGCTTTGTGTCATTCACAGATGAAGTTCCAAAAGACCCAAAAAAGTCAGAGTTCCTTAGGACTTTTACAAAACAACACTTTCAAGTTTCCTATGAAATCATTGTAGAGAGACCAGAAATATTTAAAAATGATTATTTATTAAACATTTTTCTTTACAAAGTACAATCAATGGTTTGTATTAAATTTTGAGTTTTGGTGTTTGCCTGTATGTACACAAAAGCTTATAACAGAAAATATGTCTTGATTTTACACACGGGACACAATACTGAGTTACCTTCATATTTTGATTCCTACCAACATAAGCAGTTGATAATAACTCAGCTGACTGCTGTTTTTTAAACTGAAGATGAAGAGACATTTCCGCAGAGTCAGTATTAATGTACTCAGTGATGACAAAGTAGAAATGAATAATCCTTTCTGGGGTTTCCACTGAGCATGAAAATTTTGTGGCAGGTTACTGGACTATCCTTATGATCCTAAAAATCATTTTTTTGCAGTTATAAGATAAGAAGAATTGAGGAGCTAGGTAAGTTTAATAATACCCTATTAGCAGCAGTTGATAGTAAATGCAACATAATGTTTGTTTTGTCTGTCATACAAGGACGTGTCCTAGCAGATACGTTCTCTACTTGAACAAAAGTATCTGCATGTATTGTATGTCTTTGGCGAAACAAAACAAAAATTAAAGAGACAAAAAGCCATTTATTGTCATGAGTGACTATTGCCATCAGCTAATATGAATGCATTGCTAAAATTAGTGAAGACAGGAAAATGCTGTAAGGTAAATATATACAGAGTTAAAATACATTTCTTATCCACTAGATAGTGATTTTGTGGCACTGTGGTTTTCAGAATATAACGTCTGTTGAGAGCAATGTAATTTTCAGTGCAAGCTAAAGCAAAATACCTGCCCGCTGTCATAAACATGACAAACAAATCTGGAATGTTCAAAGTTCATCTTCCACTTCTCCACTCTTGAGGCACCTTTAAGACATGGCACTTACTGTAAACCATCTAAAAATCAAGAAAAACAGACACAATAAGCCTGAATCTTCCATAACAACTTTAAAAATCACTGCCAGTCACTTGCATACGTAAACGATGCCTGTGTAAGGCTTGCCAGCAAAGCATCTTTCCTGAGAACGGAGCTGGGACACTCTCTGTGTATCATAAGTGTGCGTGCTCAGAGCTGTGATCGCTGTCGTGGCTGTCATCATTCGCTAGTGAGTCCCCCGTGTGCTGGAGACCAGCTGCCCCAATGCCAGAGAGCTCGGAGGGGAGCAGCGTGCCTTTTTTCACATTCACCAGTTCCTTTTCCCGGGCTGCTGCCCCTTGCTGGCCTCCTTTTACCCGCTTCCACTTCATCCGTCTGTTCTGGAACCAAACTTTTACCTTTGTGGAAGAAAGGAAAAACAGGAAAATAGAGATGGTGTCACTGAAGGTCTATAACCATCTTCCTAGCTGTAGTATAGCCCTGTCTTTTTGGTTAAAAGTGCAGCAAGGACTCCCTGAGCAGCAAGAGATCAAGTTTGGGATGGGATGAGAGCCCTGGGGGTGTGAGGATAATGACTGCAGGGGATGGAAACAAGTTACAGCAAGAAGGCTGCAGGCCCAGCTGTAATATGCATCACTGCTGTCATGCCCTCAATGGCAAGACCTCAGAGCCCTTTAGAAAACACTGGAAATTCAACATGCTCTTGAAAAATGTATTGATGCCATTCCACAGATAAAGAAACAGAGACGCAACTGAACCCACAAGGGACTAGACAGAAGAACCCAGCTGTTGAGTAGCCCAGTGTGGTGTCCACAATGCTGCTTATAATGCTTTTCTAATTATATTTTAAAGGAAGCTAATTTCTTTGGAGAGGAGCTTCCACTGAAAAGTTTTCATTGCTTTCAGCCTGTTTGGTTCTGTCAACTGGTGGATTTTGAGTGGAGCACTATAAAAGTTCTTTTAATTTGCTGAAGTGCCTGAAAGAGCATTTCTTGCAGTCAAAACTTATGACATCCCTGTCTATGTTACAAATGCATTTAAATGAACTTAGTTGATTAATCCTTAATTCTACTCCATTTATTCAATTTTTTCACACAAATAAACACCCACAAAGGCAGACAACAAAGCAGTTATAAATTTGAATCAAAATCAACAGCTAATCAAATAATTTCAGATAAGAATGGAAAATAAATTAATGACATGAAAGGTTAAAAACGTATCTGTACATCTAAAGTCACATTAAACCCCAAAGTTTTACTCCAGCTGAAACTCATTTCCCATCCTCCTGGTCTCTGTGTAGAAATATATGGGGAAAAAAAAGAAAGAAAGAAAAAAGTAGAGCTAAATTATTTGCACAGTTCTAAAGTACCAGCTCTGCAAACCACAAGCACTCTTTTTCAATAGCCAGAAGAAAAAAATGTAAAGGATGTGCATAGCATCTGTCAAATATATTCGACCAGATTAAAGGCTGATTTCAAATCAGCTTATAATACTGTCACTGAAAACATTATTTGTGAATGAAGGGAAGATTGTTGGATTTGATCCACTTAGAGTTAACATTACTAAAAAATCTGATACATGTGTGTCTATGCAATGCATAATATGAGGGTTCCACAGAAAAATAAACAATATCCGCAACATTTCCCTTGGAAAAAATGCAAGAAGCCTTGCAATGCTGGTGTATTCTCTGCTGTGCTTAGCAGAATGTGTTTCAGAGTTTTAAAAGAAACAGCAAGGAACAGTCACAGCAGGACACATTGTACAACATGAGTAATAGAGCCACAATAATGCTGTTTTGCTGAATCTGTCTTATACAACCAGGAAACACTGTGATGTTTAACCTTTAGTATCACTTTGAATTTTATATTAAAACTTTACTGCAACTGAATTGATAGATGGCATCGTGATTTGTATCTATGTGTGTGGGAAGGAAGAAAGGTATAGCTATTTTTTTTTACTCTATGCTCCTGTTAAAGCCAATGTGAGCTGTTAAAGCTAGTCACTTGGGAAAGAGCAAAATGATTCCAGGTTAGTTAAGAGCCTTAAAGCCCAGAACATCCTTTCTTTTAGTCAACTCATTAGAAACAAAGCATCTGGTATGTACAGTGAAATGAGTGTAAAGGGGAAGGTATTTGTTGCTGGCTGCTGTGATATTAGGAATTATCATACTCAGATCACATATCAGACGCGTCCAAGTAAACAGTCTTCAAAAGGTTACACCATTAATGCAGCACTTACAGCAATGTGGGGGAAGTTAAGATGTCAGTTTGTTTATTTTGTGGGTTGTTTTTTGTTTGTTTGTTTGCTTGTTTAAGACAATGAAGTTTCTCTTGCAAAAGCCATGACTACAGTGGTGAAGAGAAGTATAGTAAGTGCAACCACAGGCACAATCCAAACACCAAAAATCAATAGGCTTTGGGTTCAGCCTGGTACAACAGAATATTCTCACCCTTCTTCTGAAATAGTGGCCCATAAAATTTTCTTTCATAAGAAGAAATAATGGCATTAGAGAGAAGTTTTAAAAATCTAAGCAATTCTCAGAATGTTTTTATGTCCCTGAACAAAAACAAAATAATAGTGTATACAATGAGTGGCTTCAAGAAAAATAGAAGAAAACACATAAAGCTTTTAGAACCCAAAGGAGGGCTACAAAGATGGTTAAGGGTCAAGAGGGCAAGATGGGTGAGGAGCAGTTGACGTCCCTAAGTTGGTTCAGCCCAGAGCAGAGGAGCTGAGGGGAGGCCTCATGGCAGCTGCAGCTCTCACAGGGAGTGGAGGGATAGTGCTGAGACCTCTGCTATCTGCTGACAGCAACAGGGCCTGAGGGAACAGCATGGAGCTGTGTCAGGAGAGGGACAGGTGGGGCTGAGGGACAGGTTCTGCACCAGAGTGGGATAGGCGCTGGGACACGCTCCTCAGGGCAGTGCTCACAGCCCAAAGCTGCCTGAGTTTAAGAACTGTTTGGACAACACTCTCATAAATATTGCTTGAATTTTGCGTGGTCCTGTGTGGAGCCAGGGGTTTGACTCAATGATCCTTGTATGTCCCTTCCACCTTGGGATATTCTACGATTCTTTCAACAGTAATATCAGAATTAGGTGGTAGCAGCTTCCAGGTAATGACCAGAAGAGGTCATTCCGGGAAGTTCCTCTTCATTCAGATCACCTACCTAACTGGTAATAATTTAAAAAAAAAAGAAAGAAAAAGTTAAAAAAAAAGTCATACTTTTTTTGTTGTTAATGATTTCAAACAATTCACATTTGATTTAGTTAAAGAATATCAAATAAGAAATTTCATTATTTGATATGCGAATGATTATTTATTATAACATAATGTAATATTATATAATTCTATATATATATATAATAAAAATAATTTCAGTGAAATTTGTTATTAAAAATAGCATGAGATTATTTTTACATCATTTGCTGTGTTAAAGTACTGGGGTACTCTTAGATAAGAGAATACCTAATATTTTAGTTATTATCTGTCTCTCTCTCTCTATACATATAGGTATATATCCTTATTTCCTCCATTTTAAAACACTGAAATTCACTTTTAACCCAAATCAAAGCACATAATATCAGTGGGAGTGCTTCCATGACGTCCAGTGAAGTCTATGTGAGGCCTCCTATGCTCAAGTGCTAATAATATGAGACAAGTCCTTCACTCGTTATTTCCTCTGAAGATCAAATTCAGATATAGGAATTCTGAACTTCCTTTGGAGCTGAAAAGACAGTAATGGCAGGTGTAGTAGTTTCTGATATGTGATCCATTCATATTTTTGTGACAGGAAGGAGGTGAAGCAAACTATGAGAAGTACTTCAGAGTATCATTTCTTTCAATTCATGAAAAACTGGTTTTCAGTTGCACAGATTATTTGAAACTTACAAAACACACATCAGAACAGCACAACATGGGAAATAATGTGGGAGGGGAGGGAAGAGAGGAGAATATGAATGAAAAAAAATAAATAAATTTTAGAAAGAGAAAAAAAGAGGGCTTAAAAACATGAATTTGAAAACCTCGCGATTTTTTTCCCAGTGAAAGAACTAGTTTGTCCCATTTGCAACTTAAGCTAAAGCTATGACAAACTTGACAATGTAGGAGTCCTTTTGCACTGTTTTAGTTAGCTTCAGCAGGAGCCGAATGTGCTCACCACCTCCCAGAATCAGGGTCTGATTGTCTATTATTTATTAAAATGCACTCCCTCTTCTCCTCCCTCTGACTAGCATAGAGGAACTGTATAGAGCAAACATATGTATATATGGAAAACAAAGGAAGTGGAGGGAAATGAATGATATTAAAGATGATGGTAACATTAACAGCTGTTTCTACATCAGCACTTATGAGCCAGTCTATTGAGCACATCTGCTTACTGGCACGAAAGCACAGCCTCTTTTCCCTTAGTCAACAAGTTGTTTAGCATCTGCATCTCCACATCTGATGATTAGGCTGTTACTTAAGATTTGAGTAAATGATATCACATTGCAGGTCTCCTGATGTACCAGAGAAATGTTTTTGCTGTGACCAATTTATTTTAAGGAGTACTCTGGGAGAATCACAGAACAAGATTCAAAACAAGGGAGCTGATATGGTTAGTCTACGCTACTACAGTTATCAGTATATACTTAGATGTAGAAGTCCTTAGTAAGCTTTGGAACCACACTGTTATGTCTTTTACACGTAGCTTCAGCACAACTTCATTTTCTGGCCATCAACATATAATTTTGGTTCCAAACAAGCACATCACCTAAACTTCTTATTTAACAATCCTTCCTCAGTGGAGCCCTTCAGTCACATAAAAGTTAAGAATAGTTAACTTATACCATGCTCTACAGAATGTAGATATTTCCTTTTGACAAAGGATTTTAGCATTCTGCAGATACAGAGAAAAGATTAATAGGTATTTTCTACAATTAATGATTATTCCTTAATAAAGACATTCTTGTCTGAAAAATTGTGTGACTGAATTCAAAATGTGCAACTACAGTAGTGAGACTTCTTCTATCAAGAAAATAGATGTTTCTCTTTCAAAAAGCTCTTTTCTGAAATCTTATCTAAAATTACTTAATTTTTATTTCTAGTCCAGATTTTGCTGGCATGAGTCCCATACAAGATTAAAGCATAAGGCATCGGTAGCTCACAAACCTTAAGTACTAGAAACAAGAGGTCTGTGCCACTTCAGGGTGTTATTTTGCTATAAGAGATGCATATTTTTAAGTATGAGCCTTAGAAGTCAGTATCCCAAATTCTATGCCTAAACAATGCATCAGGAAGAACTAATCACTAAGCCTTTAAACATTCTGTCCTAGGTCAGCCACTGTTCTTTTTTCTTGTATTGATATATTTTTTTTAACTCTATCAATTGAATTTCTTCTAATGCAGGTAAAAATATGGACATCAAAAATAATCCTGATTTTTCAAAATTAAAAAAAAAGAAAAAAAAGGTTTACTTCTTGATTTTCTTTGGCTTTGAAAATGTTCCTGTTATTTCTACAGCTGAAAATTACCTTCTTCACATACACAGAGATAACATCTTCATAATAATTTATTCACAACACTTATAAAAGCAAATAGGAATGAAAAAAACAGCCTTGTTTCTTTTCCTCATCTGGTGTATGAAAAAAAAAATAAGGTCAGCATCAGAGAATCATAAAATGGTTTGAGCTGGAACAGACCCTCAAAGATCATTAGTTCAACCTTCTGCCATGGGCAGGGAGACCTTCCACTAGATCACATTGTAAGAATCAAAACAGTTAACTTAAAATTATTTTTACAATTGAAATTATCAATTTAAAATATTTTCAGAAATAAATAAAGACAACATGAGATTTTAATCAGTTTGATACGTGAGTAGTTTTATTCAATTGAACTTAATTTTCTTCCTTGTATGATTGAATAGAACTCACATTTTTTATTAAAAAAAAAAAAAAACTTGGAATTTTTAAAACATATTTTAACCTTAAAACCAATTTAAATAAATAAGTCTGGGTATTAATTCTCTTCTAATTTATTACAAAATTGTATCAAAACATATCAGTTGGAGAAAATTAACTTTTCTAAATTAATGAGTGGTACCAAAGCCTTCTGATTAAAATTGCTTTAGTCACCTTCTCAATGATCTAACATAATCTACTCAGTGTTACATTACAGAGCTTTGCACCAAATACTCACAAGTACTTTGCAGCAGCTGTTGAGAAAAAGGGGAGTTTGGCAGGTGCACAAAGGACAGCTGGAACTTTTGGCACCCAGGAAGGTGTAGGAGGGAGTTCTGGATATTTGTTACATAAAAGTCAGTTGAGCTTTGGTTACTGCTTAGGTGATACATTCTCCTTTTTACCTCCCACATTTCGACAAGGATGGAATAGACATTATATTTCAGAAGAGAGCAGTAATAAAAGTATTTTGTTCTCCTTTCAGAAATCTTTGACAGCAGTCAATTACCTCCCTCTACTCCCTCCAAAGAAATTCCAGCTTCTCCACTAGTGCTCTTTGAAATTACTTTCACGATCAGAGTGAATCAGTTAACCCACTCTATTCAAAGCCTTTCTGCAGTAGGTTTCAGGGCTAACACACTTTAAACAGAATAGAAATGCAACACAATGCATTTCAGGTTGTTTCCTCCTCCTGACTTGCTAAGGGGGTATTTTTGACAAAATTAGTCTCTCTTCTTTGTCCAGAGGCAAAGACAGGCAGCTTGTGAGGTTACTCCTAGAACTCCCATCTACCTTATACTCCTATAACATATCTTTTGGGAGATCTGCCTTTATTAAATTCCTTTGCACATATAAAAGAAACCTACAAAAGAAATACATGGTAGAAAACTAACTTGTGAGGAATATCTCCTTGAGACAAACTGCTTTTTCTTTGCATAAACACCTACTTACATTAATTACATGTAGAGCACTCTACTTCTTTAAAAAAAAGGAAATAACTTGCACAATTCTGCACTCAGTTTGCATGAGTCAACTGAGTGTGAAAGTTAAAAAGTAGTGGGTCATCAATACTGGCTTTTGGTTGAGTATGGTAATGTTCTTCTCTACTACTACTTAATGATAAGGAAAGTTAAATATCAAGAAGCCAACATAGCAGAAAATAACCTAGTGGCCCATGACAGCCCTACAGGACTCTGTGGCTATAGAAGTCATTACCCTTGCTCAGGAAAGAAGCACCATCACTTGTATTTATTTAAAGCAATTCTACAGTTGCCTTCCAAAATAGCCAATCTTAAGCCTTTTGATGGCGAACTAGCTCAAAATTAACATCTGGTTTTAAAGTTAGTAAGCCTCAAGAAGCTGCAGCTATGTTCAGCAGGGCCTCCCTGAGGAAGAGCTAGTGAAACCAGAAAGAAATTCTACATTTAAAAAGAGTAAAAATGATTCATTTGTACTTTTCCAATACCATTTATTCTAACTGATTTATTTATTATCTTCATGTAACCGTAAGTCAGAAACTTGAAAAGCTCTTATCTCCTTGAAGGAGTTACAAAACAAGCTACATCTTCATTAGATTTGTGCTTTGGAAAGGGTAGGGGTAGGGAATAGCAGAGCCTTACTGTCTCTGTAAAAGTAGCCATATGAGGTGCTAACATTTCTATCTATGATTACATACACTGCTTTATGTTGCTTATCACAATCATATGTTTCTCTCCACCCAGAACTCCATGGGTTTCTCTGCAGGTGTAAAGTCCATTCACAAGTAACTGCTTGAAGCACTTGGATCTTTGCACGTGAAATTGCTTGTTTGAATACAGTCAATATTGCAAAAGTAAATATACTATTTGAAGTTTTGCCATGTACATTCTTTTTCTTGCAAATCAAAATTATGCATTAGTTATAATTAAGTTTGCTAGCGGCATTCTTTCCTAAGAGAATGAACTGCGGGTATTTATATTGCCCAAGACAAACATAAAAGTATTATAGAGTTTTATTTTATTAACGGTGTTACTTCAAATAAAACAAACAATCCAAAGGATTTCAAGCCATGCAGGCTCATTATTATAGTGTGTATAGGGAGTGTTTAGCACATGGAAGCTTGGAATGAGCAGCTGCCTTTCAGAGAAGATATGGCAGCAGACAGATATGGTCAACCATGTCTTACCAATTTATGAACTCTCTGGTGGAGCCCTTCTCTCTGCATTGGATGTTACCTTATTCAGTTCAGTACCTAACAAATGCTGTGATTAATTTCCCCTGAGCTCACTAATGCTCAAAAGGATTTTAATCAAGTCACTTGTGATCCAGGGCTGAGGTACCATTTGTATGGAAGAAATTTTTCTCATGGAGAACTTCTTTAATATTTTTATTATCGAAACAATTTAATGTTCCAGTGTGGGTTATGGCCTCATTGCCCAAGGTACTATATCAACATTGCCTAAAAGCATTTAATTTATGATGCTGCCTCCTTCTTTTTCTGATAGAAAGGAGCATTAAAGAAGTTCTTCCTTTGTCAATCTATCCATGTTGGTACTACATATAGGAAAACCAAAAACAAACGCAAAAGTACTCTTCATTTTGACCAAAATGCATCCCTTGTCAATGCACAGTCAAAAGTTTCAGGCATTTTATAAATGACTGGTGGCTTCTGGGTGGATATTGGAAATTAAAGTTAAGGAGAAATAAACCTTCTCATTGCCATCAGCAGAATTTGATCTGACTAGGTGGGATTTTCTGTTTATGTTGGCAAACAGAAGCATTACGTATTTTGTCTGTTTATTCCGGTAACCTTATCTAGCCTACAGAACTGTAACATTGCTCTTTTGATTAGCTCCATGCAAAAAGATCTTGTGAGGTGGAAAGATCTCCTACTCTTTCTATATTTGGCAAGATCAGCTCCATAAAAATGTCCATTTTACCACGCCTCTGATACCCCACTGCAGCTGCTTCCTCTCCTCATCCCACAGCGAGATATTAAAAAGCCTGAATGGAACCTTCTCCAAGTTTATCTGGATGTACAAAAAAGCCAAGAATGAGCTTGTCAAGGTTACAAATATCTAGGGAGCTAAGATATTTTTTAGTCTAACTGGCTCTTCAAAATATAATAGAGGGCTGCCAGCTGAAAATTATTAACTGCTGACTGAGCAGGGATTGTGAGTGCACTCCATAGGACATGGAGCAGGAATTATATGTACCTATACTTCTGGAATCCTTACAATACCATAATAGAGCCATCCTATCACCAGATGTGCTTATAATGCTCTAAAAGTGCATTCTTAATATCTAGGCATTTGAGGTACTTATTTCATTTCTTTCTCCTGTCTTGTAACTCAGGTTTCCTTTTTAGGGAGCAATAGGATTAATTCCTTCTCCTGATCCATATGCTGTGTGGATTTTTTCATTATTATTTTTGTGAGATGGCCTTCCATGAGTCATTTATGTTTGAATTGATTTTGTAAATTGTTTCAAAAGTCAAATGGAGTCAAATCATCTTACTTTGATGACTGTAGAAAATTTTAATACCCTTATATAGCATTTAATATGGTCAAACATATGTTTTTTCTACAGCTTGATTAAATGCCAGAAAGGTAATTATGAAGTGTTAGTTGGTCAGTGCCTCTTAAGCTGCAACGTATGGTTGAAATTACCACTATAGTCAAGAGGAAGATAAAGCTTTCTTGAGATAATAGACTCCATGATTTATCTCACATCTTGGGAAACAACTGAAAGTTGTAACACAACAATACTTTTCTCAGACTATTTTTTGCTCTTCTTCACTCTGAATAATATAATGTCATGAAAGAAGGAAGGAAAGAAAGAAAATGAGAGAAAGAGAATAAAGCGGGAAAGAAAGAGAGAGAAGAAAGCAGGAAAGAGAGAAAATAAAGTGAGAAAGAGAAAAGAAAGCAAGCAAAAAAGAGAAAGAGAAGGAGAGAAAGGAAGGAAGGAAGGAAAGGAAAGGAGGGAGGGAGGGAGGACAAGAAAACAATATAGAAGGACAAAGAAAGAATTCTGAAAAAAATATGCAAAATAATTAGGTCTGAAATCTGGTTTCTGAGGGGATACATTAGTTCATACGATATCCACTGCTTTTTGTCATCAGCTGAAGCAAACTTCAATTTTCTTTGTGCAAACTCAGTGCTTCAAGAGCTTGCATCATAAACAGTTATACAGTCTGTGATAAAACAGAAGTTATAACTACTTGCACGTTCGAAGATATCAAACAAAGGAACTACTGCCAACCAGGTACTATTTTTTTAGACTGCAGCCTTTGTGTTAATACAGGATATGGAAACTACTTCAGAAATAGCATTTCTGTAAAAAGGCTGCATCACTGGAGATAGTGATCTGGGGAACCCCACCACTGTATTCTTATTTAGTAATAATGATTTTTAGAGAAAGGAATGTTTTCTTGTATATGTTTAAAATAGGTATCAAATCTGACCTCCTCAGCTGGAACAGCTAGTAAATGAAAGGAATAACAGCAGCATGTAAACAAATAGGAGCAATTATCCCACTCAAGAATAATCATTCACTCCGTTAATGATGAAAAGACAGGTCCTGAATATGAGTTCAGTTTCTTCACTGAAAAAGAAAGAAAAATTAGTCCCACAGCAGATTCATGCTAGAGTTTTTTCTGGACATTTTTTAAATCACTGAAGTAACTGTAAAACAAATATGTAAGAAGATTCAAGCCTTTTGATTTACTGCTTTCAGCTTCTGAAGACTGCCATACACCAGGGAAACCCATACTCAGTTCCTTGACTATTTTTGCATCAAAGCAAAATATCTGCTTTCAAAAAAAAGAGACTTCTAACTGATAACGTTAGAAATTACACCACTACCTGGCTCAGTGTGATCCAGAATCCAAAAACTATGCCTAGATTTCCCTTTCAATTTTCCTTTTGTTTTGGATTAACAATATAGATTTTACACTATGCCTCTTTTTTTCTCTCATACTACCTTATTTCATCAAGATATTGAACTGGATTCTATGAAGACAAATATTTTTTATTTTCTAAATAAGAGTGGTTTTAAAAAGGAAGACGGAAGGAAAGCAAAGAAACAGGAAGGAAGGAAGGGAGGGAGGTATCTCTAACAGCTCAGTTATCACTCTTTGACAATCTGGGGAAGCACAGAAGAATTAGATATGATAATTAGGTAGACTAATTATAATTCTATAGAAATTATCACAGTTGCCAGGATAATGCACAGAACTGTCATTACTGACAACCAGAAAACAAATACACCCATAACTTAAATGATTTCTCAGCACTAGTCTTGCATAGGATGCCTTTTGTCCTCCAGAGACACTATTCAGTATTTATCCTTTACAGTATCTTAAATCCTTTTAATCTATCTACTTCCTAATCAATTTGATCTTTAAAGGAAAGAATAAAAAATTTTATCAGGGACAATAGTTAAATTCCAGGTCAAATTAACTACTGTTGAAAATGGGAATATGTTTTCCAAAATCAGCAGATTACTTCCCATAAAATTGCACAGCAATTATGAAATTTTGCTGTTGCTGCTTAGTTTTACATTGATTTTAACTTGTTACTGAGGCAAGAATTTGTTCCTCCTCAAAATGAGGTGTGGAAGATAATCTAATTGTCAAGGCTTACCTGAGTCAGGGGGATTTAAAAAGAAAAGGGCAGAAAGGTATCAGTTGTTTGATACAAAATTGTATGCTTT
The DNA here is from genome assembly GCF_016699485.2 of Gallus gallus. Taxonomy (NCBI): domain Eukaryota; kingdom Metazoa; phylum Chordata; class Aves; order Galliformes; family Phasianidae; genus Gallus; species Gallus gallus. Next base: position 27,954,590 of record NC_052533.1, read on the forward strand.
ATAAAGAGGAGTATTTCAATAAAGGAAAATGAACCAGTAGAACCTAGTATCATCTTCATGTCAAACAAAAAAGTGTTGGCTTCTGCTTGCCAAGCTGGAAGAAAAAAATTTCTCTAGAAACCTTCAAAGAAAATGTTTTGTTCACATGTGTGAGTGAATGAGTGTTCATATATAGCAAAAGACAGATTCTAACTGAGATGTCTACTTATAGAAGATGTTAATGAAGCTCAAAGCAACTGATTTGATAATTTCTCATATATAATGTTCATGGTATTACTCTTATCATAAAACATGGTCAGTGAAAATATTTACACATACAGTATTTCTCCAAATATTTTTCAAATGTTATTATTGTAATAATAGGGTGATCTGATGACTCTACACACACATATAGATAGTTATCTCTACTCAGTGTTATTTTAATGCTGTCTCTTGAATACATCGTCATCTTACCGACTGTATCTAAAGCAATCTCTCTGTCTATCATTGATTCCTGAAGAAAGAATGAGTGCTTATGGGTGTGCAAAATGCTTTCAACTTCAGTGATAAAACAGTAACATTTCATCAAATTTGATGTTCTTAGGTCCACTGTTCTAAATGCCTTTAATAAAACACATCTTTAAAATGCATGTGTTAGTGTAATTACTGTTTGAAAGGTAACTTGACCACCCATTTAGTACGCTGGGATAAGATCTTGAAACACTTCTGTACGTATTTAACATGAACATTTCCATTAGAAATCAATGTAACAACATGCACAATGAAACTTGAGCATGTGCAGAAGTGTTTCCCGGACCAGAGCTTGGTGAGCAGGAAACCAGTAACAGTGATAAGAAATTCCATCATCTCCTCTGTTTTCACAGCACTGGGTAAGATAAAGTGGTTAAAAATGCTTGTATTCCAGTTTTGCTGGTGTTCCCATTCTTGCTGCCATCTGGAAACAGGATGTTCAGAAACTCTGGACAAATGGCAACTGCATACATTTAGTAGGCTAAAACAAGATGCTCATATTTGTTTCATGCAGGCAAACTGACTGCTTGTGCACGCAGTACTTGGGTCCTACCACTCTCAGCCACATCAGTGTGGATAGATTAGAAAAGATATGCACCACTTTAATATACATATTACTTTTGTCTTCATTTTCCATCTCTGCCTCCAAGATGAATCTAATCTGTATGTGGCACATGTAAAAATAAAGATTACTTGCATAACAGATAATAGATGTGCATCTCTTTGATACAAACATTCAATCTGATATATTTATATATTTGTAAATAATGTAAGCAAGAGCTCTGCTTTGAAGAGGTACTAACCACTAAACAACAAATAATGAGCAAGCATTTGAAGTTGATTGCTTTGCATCAGTACCTGTCTTTCAGTGAGGTCAAGGTTTACTGCTATCTCATATCTCCTCAGCCTGGTCAAATAGTTATGATGAGCAAATTCTGCTTCTAGCTCTCTGATTTGCTCCTTGGTGAAAGCTGTCCTTTCCTTCCTGGGTTTACTGTTGACCTCTGACTTGTAGTTTCCTTCTTGGGAATCTGGAAGAAAAAGAAAAAAAAGACACACTGAAGTGTTGGAATTGTACAGCTAAATAGGAAACAACCTCAAATTTAACAACACATCTGTCCTCTGCATAAGTTAAATTCTTCAAACTTTCTTCTTTCAGAAACACACACTTGTCTTCATACCAATGGATTCTTCCCCGTAAATCAGGAAAACAACAGAAACTGTGGCAGATATGAGCTGCTACTTCCATTCATGCATGTCAAACATTAGCTCTAAAACCTTGCAGTGTTTCATTTCCGTAATGGTTCTCTGTAGAATTTCTGCAATGCTTCAACTCTTTACATTTTTGGCAACTCTCAGTGCATCCAAACATTGCAGGATGTATATCTTTTGATTATTGTTTTAATGAGTAATATTTTAAAATACTTCTCCTATTATTTCACTTAAGCTCAAGCATTTTAAAGAATACACTTTAAGGTTTATGTTTTTGGTGAAAAGAAACAGACAATTCATAAGAAATTCAACAAACATCAGAAAGAAAACAGCAAGCACATCCCATGTGATAATGCGGACCCTCTCCTACTCAAGCCAAGGTGTAGGTAAGGATGCTATGACATAGTTGGTATCAGTATAGGAAATTTCTTACTGCTACAGTTGATCACCTAAGGAATACATTTGGTGACAGAAGAGCTTTACTCAAAGTTTGATAACCACCCTTCAGGTTCCTCAGAAGGAGGTACGTTCAGTCCTGAGCCAAACTACTGGGCTCAGTGATAGCAATTCTGAGGCTATCAGTACAGGCTGTTTAAATAAAAGAGATCAAATGGTAGGAGGAGAGACAGACAGACAGACATAGGAAGGGAGGGAGGGAGGGAGGGAGGGAGGGAGGAAGGAAGGAAGGAAGGAAGGAAGGAAGAAAAAAATAAAGAAAAGAAAGAAAAGAGAAGAAGAAGAGTGAAGAAAAAAACAGAGGAGGACCAGACATTTATATGTTTGAGAATGATACAACGTGTATAAATCCAAAATTAGCAAGAGAACAGTAGGAGTATCATTAGTCAAATTCTGGCTTCATGAACCATCTTAAAAATGTCACAGATAAATTCACACTTCAGCTGCTTATTTAAATAGAAACCTGCATCAACATCCAAATGAAAAGGCCCATAAGAAATCATTCCCTGGAACTCTGTGTCAAATGAATCATCAACATGCCTGAGATAGTCCAACTGGCCAGTGAATCTGGTTTCAAAACTACAGGCAACTAACTACATTTTGTAAAGGTATAAAGGCATTTTGTAAAGGTTTTACTTTTTATCAGTTACTCTGCTGTGTAGAAGAGTAGGATTGGATTTTTTTCAGTCAAGGAAGTTGTTGATACTTGACTCAGTGCTAGAGTTTTTAATCTATATTTTAAAGCTGATAGCTTAAAATCGCTGAACCTCTTAACTTGTGCAGACATGACACAGAGCTTTGTTTCAAACATGTGGTGTCCTGTTGGTGTGTGTACTGAGGGCATATACCAAAGTGGCTGAGTGGGTATGGGAGCTGCTCAGCCCTAGCAGCAGCTGAGCTTCTCTAGGAAAGACTCCACTATAAGGCACACCCATTGGGTACAGCATGGAGCCAAGGTCTATTATCCAGACTTGGCACAGAAAACCTGACAGATCAAAACCACCTCAAACCAAAATGAACATTTTTCCTTTATACTGGTTAGTTATACTGTCACTGTAACTTCATGTTTCACTTGTAACAATATACACATAGCTTTCCACTGAAAAGAGATCTCTGAACCATTTTATTTAGCAGTCTGACTTGCTATTCCTTATACCAACAGTTTCATATGTTTGAAAGCAGGTGGATGTGCATGTTGCTTACCTACAGAATGACACAGCAATATATTTCATGCAAGCCATTGTTAAAATCCTCTTAGCATCCTGGGTAAACCTGTGCCCATGTAAGGCCACGAGCAAAGCAGTATTCCCATGTTGGTAATTATAACAAAGATCCAGGGATAACCATTTTCCAAGTTAAATGCTTTGACCTTAAATAAAAGTAATACATCTATAGGTGGCAATTTCAAAATTGAAATTTCATTACTGCAAATAAAGACAAAAGCCATGAAAAGCAACAGAACTTGTGGTTAAGTGGCTGTTAAATTCTGCTGTGGTTAATAGTCAAAGGCAAGTACTCATTCAAGCATCTCTCAGGAGGATCCTAATCTCTGTAAGTAACTGAAACAAACACTTTTTCTGCAAGTGAAGGGTTCTGAGAGGAAACTAGAATTAATATTCAGCCAGTAATACCCTAATAAACCAAGTCATCCTTTGGGCTAATACCCAAAGCTCACACTCATAGTTCTGTGTTCTCAATTTATAAATGGCATCAGAATCTAAATTTCAGGTGTCTGGGATACTGATGTAAGGAAATGTAACTGCAACAGTAGCATTTGTCCTTCATGTTTGCCAGCACAGAGAATTCAGCACTGCTGGTGACAACAGCCCACAGAGACCCTGTGTGAATAAAAGCATGCATGGACATCTGATTATTCAGACATTCCTGCCATTGCTGGATGCTACCTTTAAGTAAATGCCAGGTTGAAAATACTTGGCAGCTGCAGTTATGTCAGCAGCCTGATTTCATCAGCAGACTGACACAGTGGCAAAGTTTTAGTTACTTTTTTTCTTTTTGATGCACGCCACTGAATGCATTTGCCATGCTGCTTGCTAGGCAGACCCTAGCCGACATGCTGGAAATTTCTTCTGCGCACAAATCCCTAAATGATTTCTCATTTTGACACACACACCTGTCTGGGTTGCCATGGCCTACTACAGAGTTCCTTATTCTTCATGGCATAGGCAGGTCAAACAACACATTTGTATTTTGACTAGAGAGTATACCTGCTTACCTTTCCTGTAACAGAGTTTTCATATCTGTATTACTTTTAGTGTGTTGGTCTGTAATATCTTTGAACCTTGACAGACAAACTCAGTGTCAATGCCACTACAGCTACTAACAGTCTTCATAGCTTTAGGTGCCCACACAACTGTCTTCAGGAAACAGAACTGCAAGTTTAGCTCCTCAAGCTCATTGCTGTAGTGACATCAAGAAATCATAAAATACATGGAAGAGCTCAGTTGTGAGCTAATATATTTTTCTATTGTTCAGTGTTTATATTTACCCTCTTTGATACACCATAAATGTTAAGAATTTAGGATATTTTTACAATTTAGCTCAAATTTAGAAACCACGAGTCTCGTTGACTACATTGTTGACAATATCTCTACTGAATCATTCTTTTGTAAGAAATACATCCATACTTTCTAGAGAAACTTACAATAGTCAAGATATTCTAAAATAATCACGTTAAATTCAAAATTGGAGGTACTCAGAAACCTGAGAGAGAGATCACCTTCCCCCTTCTCAGAACTGAGGTCCATGCAACAGAAGAACTGCCATCTTTGTGAATCTCTTTTAGCAAAGTTCTGGCTAGTAAGACAATGGTATTTTGTTTAATGCATCTGAGATACTAAAAAAAAAAATATCTAAAAAGAGACTTAAGTCATTAGGTGAATGCCAGTTTTGAATTCTTGCCATCATCTGATTTTCTTTGCTATAATGCCACTGTGGTTCATATGCTGTTTTCCTTTTACTTCCTACTGACATCGTGCTACAAAGAACACTAATTCTTAGAAATGTTATTACGTTAAATTGTAATTGTTCTACTTTTCAGAGCCCTAAACAGAGGTGGTTTTTTTTGTTGTTGTTGTTGCTTCTTTTTAACAGCCTCTGTTGAACCAGGACTGGGAGCTCCCATTTATTCCTGACATTTCGGTCTCTGCTTGCATCACCTGACTAGCTTCTCTTTGGTGGAAAATGGGTGGGAGACTTGGAAGAGAATTTTGGCAGAACTAATGTCAGCTTACATCTGTTTTGCAGCTGTTGCAACTAAAGCAAAGAAAAAAGTCCCAAAAATCTTAGTTTTCTTCTACTGGCTACATCTTATGCCAAATGGTAGGTGTAGAGTCTGAGAACAAAGCCTACGGGGATCTAAGTTACAGTCCTTGCCTCTCAAAAGGAACGCATAAAATAAATGCAGATGGTAAAAACCACATGATGAAAAATATATCAATCTATGTTGTCTGTCTTCTGCATTCTCCCAGATGAATTCTGGCAATCTCTCAGAAGACACAGCTAACATGCAGGTATTAGTACATTATCAGTCTCTTTTTGCAAACCTTTGTTCTTTGGATGTCACATAATGTAGGCAGTTAAATGCTACTTCAAGGGGGGCAGGTCATACCACTTTCACGTAATTGTTCTTACTAGTTTCCAACATCTCTTTAATGTCTCCTGGTAATTAGAAATGCTTCTTGATAGCTGATGCAGAAAGTACCATCTAAAAAGGCATTAGAAGTTTAAAATGACTGTGTAAAAGACAAAAGGATTTCAGAAGCTTAGATTTTTACAAAGCTTAACATTAGCTCAAAAATTATTAAAAAGAAAAAGAAAAGAAAAAATTCCTAATTGTACTAGTCTCCATTCTCTTACTGTACTTTTAAGAACTGACTGGTATTAATTCCAACATTTGTATTGTCCTGTCAGAGTTCCTGTTTCCTTCGCTGTACATCGTTGAAAGATAAAGCATACCAAGCAAGCACAGCATCTGAGTGTGGAATAGGTCATTTTGGCAATTTTGCTTTTGATCTGTTCACAGAATAGGGAAAAAAATACCAATCACTAATACATCAGTGATACAGAGATCTGCTGCTGAGTATGCTCAGAATCAGATGTAAAATGTGCCTGCTATTTTTTCTTAAAATAATTCATAAACCTTCTGTCCTCAAACAGAAATTAACTTTCTGTCAATACCTGCAATGTAAGATCGCAGACAAGAATTTTCAGAAAAAGAGTAGTGACAACAAACATTAATAATTTGTGACACAGGCCATTAGAATTTCACCCCTACAATTGTTATTCAACGATCAGTTTCTCAATTTTTTCTCACATTTTTCACAGAATGTCCCTACCATAAATAACCTATATCTAAATTTACGTCACTATAAATGTATAGAGAAGATGGATAAATTAAATGTTCTTAATTGCATACCTTCCTAAAAATGATATTCAAGCGTTTGCCACAAACAACTACTAGATGGTATTTTACTTTAAAATGAAATAATCTATACAAACAAATCAATGTGAAAAACTTCTCACTTCTCAGTAGATCAATACTTCTGAGAGCATTTATTTGAAACTTAAGTCCTCTGCATTCATTTAAATCACTAACGTAAACAAACGTCTTCCAGCTCCTAAACATCAACAAGATACAACAATGGCATGTGATTAAATGCCAAAGCCTTTTTTCTTAACCTTCAAGATATCTGGAGTATGAACATAGGAAAAAGTGCTTTATTATCTAGGCAATAATCTAGCAAAATATCATTTATCTGATATACACTGATGAAGAAGCAACTTTGCTCTGCTATATTTGCAAAGGCATGTTAAGAAAGAGGAAAATATAAATTTTTTAATGAGTATGAAATACATGCTGGTATATAGCTGAATTGCCTGACCTGATTGTTTCTGGTGCTTCATAGTTAACTGTATTTTCTGGCAAAATGAAATAGTTCACACAGACACATGTTGGCGTAGAGTCCTCCACATGGTTCCTACTCTTTTGCTTTCAACTACATGTGAGAACAAGATTTACCCAGAAATGGTCAGTTTCAAACATTTTTTTACATTTAATAGAGAACGCTAAACAGTTTTTCCATTACATTTATTTTTCTAAATTTTCAACTTGAGGTTCCTCAGACTTCATATGTAAACTTACTTGGAGTTTAAAACATTGCTCATTGCTTTCCAGCATCCCTTGAAGTTTTTGTTCAGTTAAAAATGCAATTCCAAATCACTGAACATTGTCAATTAGTCAATCTGTGGCTACAATTCACTAAATGTGTTTAGAGAATCTCCTCTGAAAATTGGAACAGCATCTTCAATTCCATAATTCACAATACTGCCTGTGCAAATGGCCAAGTAGCACAAGTACGATGTCAAGACGACATGAAATCTTTTCATTCTAATGAAAGCATATTTTTGTTTGCTTATTGAGTTAATTCATTCTAACCCAATATGTGACAACTTTCAATTTAAACAGCCTTATATCCACTCCCCAGGAAAAAGAACTGAAGTGGCACAGCAAGACCTGTGAATATTCTGAAACACACTATATACCATCCTAAACCATTACCTACTCATTAGTACTGCCAATTTTGTTGTTGTTGTTGTTATTTCAGCCTCCTGAAACTACAAGTCAATATAGTGTACAACTCCTGTACAACTACAAGGAATTATACTACAGTATTGGAAACAGTGATTCATAACACTGTGATAGCTAATGCTGTAGATTTATTAAGACACCTATGCTGGAAAGTATGTGCTTCTGCCAGGTCATCTGATCTATATCACTATACAGCACATACAAGTCACTTATTATTTAAACCTTGCAAAAATGGAAGCCATTGTAGATATTCATATGGAAAATAATATAAGCTGTATAATTACAGCTTGCATTAGTATGAGAGATTTGAAAGATCTTGTAAGAAACAACAAAACCTAAAAACCTGTTTGGAAATTCATCACAATATATCCCTTTCAGAAACCTTTCAATATGCATTTAAATTAGATTTTATCTAGTGGGACTTCAAGTCCCATTCAGAGTTCTGGAGACTCATCTCTTACTTTCAGCACTGGATACACATGGAGATTGTTAGTCTATTTACAGAATCATTTCTTTAATTAGCTTTCATGCAGAAGAGTTTCATTAATGAAGGTGGGAGATGCCACCATCATCTACTCATAGGTTAGCAGTGAGACTTCCTGAGTAAGAGTTGATTTATAAAAATAAAACAGGACATTTTCCACACAGCTTTCTTTAAGAAAGACAACTAAGTGGAGAAAATGGTAGTTGAGATAGGATCTCATGTAATCTTCCTTCTCTTGTGTCTCACTTCCTACTCAAAGGAAGCAGAATAAAAGTGAAGAGAGATTAAGCCCATCCCAAACACAGTGCATGCCTCAGTCATCAGCACTGGACTGATCAAAGCCTTTCCCTTGACAAGCAGCTTTACCTCTTGTAAAGTAAGCATTATAATATTCCTCTGGGACTTATTCTTATATAAAAATTATTATGAAAACAGATTTTTTCCTGCAAAGATGATACATGAAAGATCTAAAGCACTACAAAGTGGAGGGAAGTGCTTGCTTAAGACAAAAGAATGTATAACACAGAGAACTTACTCAGACTCTCAGCAGATCTTAATTCCCAAAAACACTGAGTTATAGTTTTCATTTTAGCTTTACGAAGAAGGAAAAGCTCTGTGCCCCTAAAAATGCTGGAGGAGCTAACAATATTCTGGGATTCATGTTTAACAAAGAACCATTTGTAATTTCTGCCTGGAAAAACAAAAAAGCAAAAAACAAACAAAAAAACCCAACACAAAAATTGTTAAACAATAAAGAATATAATCAAATAACAATATAATACAACTGGTGAGCTTTTTGCAGGGGTGCTTTCTTACAGGTATGTGTTTAACATATCTCTGTGTTAAAATATAGTTCAAGTTGTCCCAGTATTTATCCCAAGTATGTCCCAGAAATTATACCAGTATACGTCCTGCATGTGCTGTTTGGAATTGAAATATCATGCAAATAGTTATATTGTATTTATTCTCTACAAAGATAAGCAGATACTCTTACTATTAAGAATCCAAAGTACATTTGGAAAGGAAACATATCTTGAGCAATGTATTTTAGAAATCTGGTTTCTAAATTAATTTCTTTATATAAATGGTCATTAGTTTTACATGTTTTCAAATTTACCTTGATAGTCTTTTGCATTTAAAGCAGGAAATTCCATTGAAAGACCAGGATGTCTGCTTCCCAAATGGCAGTCAGCTCTTGCTAATGTTTCTGTTGCTTAGAAATTTGGACATTCAAGATACTATTCTTGACATCTGTGAGTAACACTTTCACTGAGATGGCGTAAACTTAGTTATTCCTTATAAAGATTTCAGTTATTCACTTTTCAGATACCAGTACAATAAATCTTCACTATGAATTTCCAAGTATCATTCCAATTAAAATTTATTGTTGTGTTTTATCCATAGGCAAATAGACTTTACTTTTCTACATGTAGTGACTATAGTCACCTTATCCAAACTTTGCTGAAATCAAGGTGTAATTTCCAGACTTCACTGAGCATAAAGTCTGATGCTTTTTCCTCCTTAGGTAGATAGATGTTATATAGGAATCATATCATTGCCCCCACTTCTCAAACATCAGATATCTATAGTAATACTGGTAGCCTTGTAATAGACCACACTGTGATGCAACATGTACCTTCACTGGAACAAATGATACAGAACTGAGTGTGCCATCTAGGACAACTTGTAAGTATAGGACAAGTTCTTCCCTAGGTTACAGTGAGGGAAGGCTGTTGCAAGATCGAGAATTTCAGTGGAACTAGTTCTCCATGATGTCAGAGCTGATTTTGATCCCATTATATGTCCCAGCTTGCTCTGTGCATGATCATGAGATGTCTTAAGTTGATAATATAAAGTTATTTTCTTAGACTCCTATGTATAGATTTTCTCAAAATACATATGCAGAACTTGAAGTCAAATTAATATTGACGTAAGTTTGCTTTTTTGAAAATTTTATTGCGAATGTATGAGTTCCTGAAAAACAACAAATATAAAAAATCTTGCACATAAGCCAAAGAATCCAGGTTTTTAGTTTCCTATATTTAGTAATAAAAGTAGAAAGACTTACAGAATCTTAATACAGTCGGAGTTTCTTTAGGGCTCTGTATTGCTTCACCCACCCATTCCAAAGTAGATATTCAGGATACAGTCACACAAAGGAAAATATTTTGGGCAATATTGGTGGTAGGTACCAGTCAGGTTAGATCATCTTAGAGGTCTTTTCCAACCTTAATGATTCTATGAAATTATAAATGGATAGCAATAATTTTACTTTAACTCTTTCCAAGAGTTATTTTACTGCTATATGAGAAAGGAAGACATTTCACGGTGGTATTTTTCAGTGCAATCTTTCCACGTGTGTTACACTGGCAGTATTTTTTTTCCATTCATCATGGAACAGATTTCTCGGGGACTCCTTAATGATGTAATGAAAATTTTATATATGTTGAGCATGTGACAGAAAGAAACAGTGTCTGGAGCAAATCTAATATCCAATATGTCTACTTAATCCTATGTTAGCACAATTTTTGTCCTTTTTTTCTGCCTCAGGAGTTTTTTTTTCCCCTTTTAAAACACTGTCCTTCCGGAATACACTTAAACAGACACTGCAGTGTCTACAGAAGTTCACAGAATTGCAGGATCACAAATTGCTATCCATCTCAGTCTGAGTAAGTGTCCAAGTCCTCACAAGGAATTGCATGCGGTCATTCTCTGAGTTACTGGCTGTTGTTGGTGGACATGGCTCAGTTTACATGGCATAAGAGCAACCAGTATGAGGCACAAATGTAACCCCTGACTGGTTATTTAAGAAATATCAGAGATTTCTCTGTAAATGCATATGCCCACATATATTTTAGTGACACGTTTTGTAAATCCCTCAGAAAGCATTAAAATGAAGCCAACAGTCCCAGCTGTGCCTATAACATACCTTAGTAGATATCCAGACATTTTTAAGGAGAGAAAAACACATACACTCTTATACCAACTAGGGATATTGTTATGGGTATAGTCTACTATTTCATTCACAGTTTACTTTACAACATTTGTTCTGAAGTATAACACTGACTATAAAAATGGAAAAAGAGTGGAAAGTACTTTCTCACATGCAATTAAATAGAATTACCTGTCTTTCAGGGGAAACTAAAATACTAAGAGTTAAAAAATAAAAAAAAGTTTTTAAAAATTATACTACTGTCTTTCAGGCCAACCATGACACTTTTTATTTCTCACATATTACTATCCATTAATGTTAGGCAGAAAACCTTCCAATGACTACTTTTTAAGTCCTGATAATCAGCTGTTTTTGTCTTACAATTTTTCCAAGCTAGAAGACAAGAGGAGAGGAGAGGAGAGGAGAGGAGAGGAGAGGAGAGGAGAGGAGAGGAGAGGAGAGGAGAGGAGAGGAGAGGAGAGGAGAGGAGAGGAGAGGAGAGGAGAGGAGAGGAGAGGAGAGGAGAGGAGAGGAGAGGAGAGGAGAGGAGAGGAGAGGAGAGGAGAGGAGAGGAGAGGAGAGGAGAGGAGAGGAGAGGAGAGGAGAGGAGAGGAGAGGAGAGGAGAGGAGAGGAGAGGAGAGGAGAGGAGAGGAGAGGAGAGGAGAGGAGAGGAGAGGAGAGGAGAGGAGAGGAGAGGAGAGGAGAGGAGAGGAGAGGAGAGGAGAGGAGAGGAGAGGAGAAATCCTTTAAAGCCCAATTATTAGACCACAAGTTCACAGTGTGATAACAAAATCAGAAGGTCATTTTGTCCCCAGCTTCAATTCCAACTCCTTTTCAGTAATGGAAAGTCTTTCTGTGGTCATTATATTAACACAGAAGTAGAAACTATTATTTTCCAAAATAAGAGAGGCCATTTGGCACAAAAATGTTAAATAGTATGTCCTGACTCTTCCATCATTTGTCTCATACAACTTACTGCATCTTACCTGGAGAGGAAAGGCTCTTCTGGTAATGTGCTAGTGAAAGAGTCTGACAGTGCATGTCAAAGCATAGTAAATCCTATATAAGTTTTACAATCCTAGACAGTGTTTGTTTTACTCTTTTAAACAAATTTCATTTTAAATACCTATCTCTACTGGGGTAAGTTAAGAAACATTCATTATGATTGAAGATGCTGGCTGAGTAAGTGTAACTTCTTTCTCAGTCCTTTAAGTTGTAAAACTGGAAATACAAAGGTTATTTAATTATTCTGTAAAATAAGCTACGTCAGTCCCCACATTCTGGGATTTTGACATTTGAGCAGATATCCCAGTAACCAGCAACTAGAAGTCTGGACTTTGTGCAACAGCACATGTTGCATTTGCCACTGCTAATGGGGTGAGGAAGGGGAGGTAGAAAAACCCCTCCTCTGAACCTCAAAAAAAAAGCCTCCTGAATTCTGTTTTGGCAGCTCGGAAAAAGAGTATGTAGCAGCTCTGAAATGGCACAAATTCAAAGGATATATTAAGAAGTGGAATAAAGGCCTGAAGCTTTCCAACAAAATGAGTTATAGCAGTTCAACGTGAGTCCTGGGGTGTTATTCTACTCAACATAAAACTTCATTCCATCTAATTTTAAACTACTCAGTCACTGAGTTTCCGCTCAATTAAATAAGATAATTGGACATTATATTATTTTTATCTAAGGTATCTTACTTTAAAATTGCATAGCTTAGTGTTAAGAAAGGAGATTTTCCAGTCTCTTTTATCCATTGATAGCCTCCAGAATATGGGCCTCTCACATTCCTGCACAGGATTTTGAGACAAAGGAGAAGCCCTTGACTGAGGGACAGCACAGCCATCTTTGTGATCAGCTTAGAATTTCTATTGATATAAAACAAAAATTGAACTTCCAGTCTCAACTGTCCATAGTGTGACACAGTGTCATGAAGAGGTTGAAAAGTTAAGTGATGAAGAACCTCATTCCCTCTACTACCCGCTATTCCGGTGGAAGCTACTCAGTAACAAAGCACTTTTAGGACTTGTCTGCTTGCTGCCTGATTGTTTAAGACATCCAACTAGGGTGCCTTGCATCTCCTTTCCTTTCTGCAGTCCCTAGCGACTCCAGTAAGATGAATAAATGTCACCAGAGGCTTGTATTTAATTTAGATGCTGGACTGAGTATGCTCTGCTACATCACAGTCCTATAAAAAAGGTACTTGCTGAGTAACTGTACTGGTTTTTGTTTTGTTGTTTGTTTTGTTTTGTTTTGTTTTGTTTTTTAACACTGTTGCAATGTTTTCCAGGGGATTTATGGGCCTTTGGGGGCACTGAAACATGGAGCAACAGTTTCTTCTGCAGATGTAAACATGGGTCTGAGTAAATAGTTAATTTATCATAGTGTCACACCATTTGGCAGATGTTCCTGGTCATAAACAAGCTTTCTCCAACTTTCTAAACAAAAACAAAAACTGGATATTGACTTGTGCCATCCAAAATGCTAGCTTTCTTAAACAAAATTGGACCCAATTCTTAACTCTGAGGCAGAATTCAAAAGGAAAGACTTTAAAATGTTGGTCTATTAGAATTATGACTATGCTACGTACATATGAAAGATAAAAATGCATAACATTCTGATGTATGTGATGTTTTTATGAATTACTGCCTTGTTTCCATTAAAAAGCAAAGAGACAGCTACTGTTTAATTGAAGAAACTGATGGAAAATCCTCATTGCTGTATAAACAGTGGTTTAGGCATAAAAAGTGTTTATGCATCTGTGCATTTAACTGAACACTAAGCTTTATCTAAACACAATTTAGTGCCTTCCTACTCCCATATATTTTCACTTTCTTTTTGAAAGCAGGAAATCTGTATCTTCTCATGCCTCAAAATGCAGAACAGAAAGAAAAAAAAAAAGAGAGGGGTGGAGGAAGCTTATCATTTGTTTTACCTAACTCACCAGAGAACCTCAGTATATCACTCCTGTTGTGATTTCCCTTTAAAGTTTCTCTTCAACTTATTTTTTTTACCTCATTTCCAAGGCAGACTTTGGTCTACCATCATCATAAAAGACCTCACTGTTTACCTCATCTAACTATTCCATTTTGGGATTAAAATCTTTTGCTTATTTGGTGTTCTGGCACTCAGCTGCTTATCCAGACCTAAAGCTAAAGAAGAAAATGTCATAGTCATGCAATTATAACAGGATGTTCTCATTTTAGTTCCCATAGCTTTTAAGTCACATCAATAAAAAAGTATACATAAACCAGTTTTTTTTAATGATGGCTTCTACTTCCGGTTCCATAGATTTCACCTCTTTCAAGTTGATCTAGTCTCTGTTGAAAGTCTCAATACCAGCCCCTTCTCTCTTCAGTCACTTCCATGACATAAGCCCTTCAAGCCCTTCAAAGGATAAAACTTGTCTTGCAGTTAACTCTCATGCAATTCAGCCTTCCATTTTGTCGGCAAAACAAGTAGGTACAGCAAAGCTGTGAACATAAAAAATCACTGGTCTTTCCTTTTTGGATTGCACCAATGATGATCAGATAAGAAATTTAGATTACCCATCATCCTTCAACATATTAATGAGCATTAATTCAAATGTATAGTAACATGCAAGACAAACAGGATTACTTGTGTGGGTGGCCTTTTAATCAGATAAGAACTAATTCTGATTTGTTTTCATTTATTTTGCTTTGCTTTGGAGCCTATTTCTGTCTGTTTGCTCCTACCTAAATTCTTCATTAGCTCTCAGAAAAGGGACACTATCAAGGCACTAATATGTGACCTTACTAAATTTTCAAAGGTAATAAATAAATACATATATTTTTATAATACTACTTGGAAAAGGCTAAACTTTAATCGACCACTGAAGAATACCTGCCTTGGGCAGGTAATTCCCCAGTTAACATGACATTTATTTGCC
Source organism: Gallus gallus (assembly GCF_016699485.2). Lineage (NCBI taxonomy): Eukaryota > Metazoa > Chordata > Aves > Galliformes > Phasianidae > Gallus > Gallus gallus. The sequence goes on from NC_052533.1 coordinate 27,969,697, forward strand.
TCAAACAATTTGGAGAGCCCAGGAGCTCTTTCCTTGAATGGAAACGTATGCAGAATGGATAATGTCAGAGAAGTTTCCAACACACAATTCTTCAGTATTAGTGTAGCGATATTACTTAAAGGGCCCTTCTTATTGTACAAGACTCTGCATTATTACAAATGAAATTCTATGCCCCCAAGAGCTAATAATGCACCAAATACACTGCAGCTCAGTTCTTTGTGACATTGAAAAAAAATGCATTGTTCACTGCATATCAGCAATCACCATCATTGGTATTATACCAAAGCAGGTTTTAAGGCAACACTGAGCAAAAAACTCACTGTTGTTATAACCTTCAACTTAGTCTCCTGATTTATTTAACTGTAAACAGCAGTTCTTATCTTGAACAAGACTTCAATCCCTATTCAAATGATTTGTGACAGGAGCTTGCCAAATTTACATAGATTGAATATTGCTTTGCATATAAATAATATCCTCAAATTTTTGCATTTTAAATAACAGATCTGGACAAAAGGAGGATAAGGACAAGTCAGACTATATATGATTCAGCCAAAGTTATGCAGGCAGGGTGACAGGACAATGTTCAGGTCTCCTCTCATGAGGTACAACATGACAATGCAGCTTGTTTCCCTCATTCAAAGTAGTCGTCTTAACTGGAACAATTCTGAAATTCCTTAGAGTATGCTTATGCAAAAACAAACAAACAAATAAAAACCCACAAGTATAATTTATCTCAAAGGCTGTGGTAATTGAAAGAATTATAGGAAAAAAAAAACAAACTGTGAAGTGTCCTCAGACTCATTTTCAGCAAAAGGCTGAGGAAGAAATGTGTTAGGGTCTAAACTAAGAAGAAAAGGACAAAAACAATAAGAAACAATAGTATATACATTTCTTGAACTTTATATGCCTTCATGAGAAGGTGAGCCAACCTCTCATGGGAGCTGTTGAGAGATACTCAGATCCATTGAGGTACACAGTAATTCAGATGCTTCAATATCTGAAAATATGAGTTTTAGTAGGTATAAATCAGCATATCTTCTACATGACAAATTGCGTAGTGGGTATGAGCTATTCAATTTATAAATGAATGATTTAATCAGATGAAGACATCCTTACTCATAGACATCTGACCTGAACACCCAGAATTATATTTACAAAGTATGAATGCAAGCCACAATCACTCAAAAACTAGTTTCAGAGTGGAAGCAACTTCTGAAATTACAGAAGCATCATTGCACAAGCAAGATAGCAATTTATCACTAAGAGAGCTATTAAAAACAGACATTCATTTTTATGAAACTCACATCAGGTTGCCTAAGGACAAAATCAGTTATCAGTATTTAGACTGTCATCTTCCTAAGCATACTTAGATGTTTTGAAATATCCTTTCCACACATAAGATGTTTAAGGGAACCACATCCTTTTTTTAAACCTGGTAGAAGAATACAGAGAGGAAAGTCATTCACTCAAATCCAGTTCTGAAAACCTGTTTACAAATAATGATCCCAGAGAGCACTCACACAGGATATGAACAGTAAATTATTTTGCAACTCTCATCAATGTGTGTGTGAAAAGAAAGAAGTGGTAGAAAGTGTTACTGCCTTTGTACCCATTTTTTTCCTAAGGAAAATGAACTTCAGTTACCCAAAAGGCTGTTTTGGATTAGCTATTTCTCTACAGCTTGTGCTAATATATATCATCAAATTTATCTATCCCATTTTCAATTGGATATTACACAGAGATCCTCCTCTCAGACACAAAACTTTGTGAATCATTATGAATACGATATCCTGGGATATCTCTACCCCTCTTTACTCAAAGCATTCAATATTTCTACAAAAGTAGTTTAGGAACCTGAAAGGAAATAATGTTGAGATGCCAAAAATGATGTTCAGCTCCTCATTTACTCTAAATCAATATGAAGAAAAATGTAGAGATAGTAATATTATATCCGGTACAAATCATCACTTGGACAAAGCATAGCTGACTCTAGACAGGAGCAAAGTACTTGTCTGAAATGCTTCCTTCTTTCTAAATGCTTTCCGCTTCACCCCCCCAACTCCTGATGTTAAGACGTGAAGGCAGATGCCCTTGTCACTGGCTAGCCTCTGTGTATTCGCTTGCCTTGATTCTCGCTGTTTCTAACTCTCACTCCAGATGATGAAGATTATGCCCCATCTTACCCGAAACAAAGCAGGCAGCAATGAGCAGAATTTGCTAACTGATGTAATGCATATGCACTTACTAAGTCACACGTCCTGAAAAAAGTTTGAGCCGATATATAAACACACAAGGAGTCTGGTTAGCATGAAGATTCACATGACATATTACTTTCCCTCTCTGCTCTGTGCACTTGAGATGGAAGGAGTCCATCTCAAGGTCTCTACAGCTGTTTCCAGCCCTCCGCAGAAATGGCTTTAGAAACCCAGCAACTTTTTCCCTCCAAGATGCTACCTTTCTAACAGAATTTTGTTCCACTGAAACAATTACAAAATAGAAAAGTGTGAGAGGCTAACAAATGCAGAGCCAGAACATTTTTTCCTACCATGACTGAATCTCCATCTGCATAAGAAATGCAAGGCTCCAGAATTCATGGCTTACAAGGAGCGATTCAAAGTACTCTTAACTTTGATTTAATAAGTATAAACAAAAGCTGTGCAGTGCATACAGGAAGAAATTTATTCTTTTATGCAATATGGATATACAGAATTTGTGAATAAGTCATCTTCAGGTTCTTGTAAGGCAGCTTAAAAATTATAACAAATACTATTTACTATTTTAGTTCAGCACACACAAACAATGCTCAACAAACATAAAATAAATAAAAATAGTTAAAAATACTAATAGTATTAGTATTAGTATACTAATAGTACTAATTAGTAATAAAAAAAGTAAAAATAGTAAACCAGCACTGAAAATTATTAGATTCGTTCTCAGAAAATAATATCTTGCTGATCAGATTTATACTGCAAACAGTAAAGCTCCAAGCATTTGACTTTTACAAAACTAGCTATCAAGTCAGAGGCAGAAGTTTCACCATTTTGAGTCCCAGGATTATTTAAAATTGTTCAAATATCCCTATTATTTTTTTTATCTGGAAAAGAAATCTGTGTCTTCACTGCATTCTTTACAGTTTCAGAGATACCACATGAATGAACAGGAAAAAGGATCCCGTATATGCTCGCTAAAATGTAAAAACATCCCTTATAGCTGTCATATAACTAAAATTCCTTGAAGTTCATGTTATGTAGAGCTAAGTGTTAAGTAGTATTCACAGTTTCCTGTTCTTTATTAATGTTCTCTGTTTTTCCTGTATTCTTTTAGAGATCAGCTCTAGAGTGGCAAAAACAGAATTTCTGGCAATTCAATAAACTACATGTCATCTGATAACATATGTGTGGATGCTTCTTCATTTGGACATAGCTGAACAACCATCATCCTTTCTCATTAGTGATGGAACATAATTCTCTGGGAAACAACAAAAAGATGGTAATTGGAGAAAAATTTTTAAAAAAGATAACACATGAACAGATTATCTATCTTCTACTTCATATTTCTTTAATTCCCATCAGATAGATTTGGAATACAGTATTCTCAGCAAATTCAGCTTTTATAGTCTGTCCTATTGTCTCTGATTCTTCTGACCGTTTTGTTATTTATTCCTAATGATGAGATTATGTCTGTGATATATCAGGAACTAAACAGTTGTATCATTTCAACAAAAGGTTCTTTAAACAACTGGAAGCTACTAAAATCACATTTGCAAAACAATCTCTAAGTACTTCTTGAGAAAGTGAATGGATTCATTTCAGGCTGTTTTGGCAAATGTAATTTGGAAACTAATCTCAGTTTTATAAACAAACAATATATTTTGTAGGAATTGAACTGTCATACGTATGGCGGGCAGCTACAGGCCTTTCTTCTCATTCTATTACTGACAGAAGCATGTGGGATTAAATGAAAGTCGGTAAATACAGGCAGTCAACTAAAGTACTGATGTCATTCTAGAAGTTTTCCAAATCATATCTGGCATCTGGCACCACAGCAAATGCCATACTCCTTCTGGTTTAGTTCTATGCCATCTACCATAGGAGTTTTTATACCTCACCATCAATGGTGCAATCAATGGAGAAAATAAGAAAGGAAGAAGAACATCTCCATTGCACTCCCACAGGAAACGTGATGCAGTAACCTCCTGGCTCAGGACCGTGTGTGGCAGACTACATTGCTATGGCTCCACTAGGACTGTCTTTACTTCTGCCCATTTCCCCTCTTACCATCAAGGAAGCCCAACACTGCACTGGGAGCGTACAAATGTCAAGTCCATGGCAGGAAAGGGACAGATATAGGAATGTCCCTTTAAGACACTACTGGTAAAAACATGTTTTTGTTTTTTATAAAGTCCATCTTAACTTATAAAACTTATTATATACACAAAGTGTCAGATGGTAATCCGAACACGGAGGTTAGAATAAGCATTTGGGCAGGATGCAGCCTATGTTTATGCTTGCAGTAATTACAAGAGTAGTTTCTACCTTATCGTGTGTTCAAAATGCAAAGTATTAAATTTGCTATCACTAAAAAGTACGGTGGAATGTCAGCATAGGTCTGAAAATAAGTCACTTAAAAGATTGTGGATAGGAATAGAATAAATATTTTATTTATATGACTAAAGGCAAAAATATTACTTGCTGAGGATTCACATCTGAGATAGAATTTTCAGTGAGACTGTAACAACACTGCTTTCCAAAAAGGACAAATTACTAATGTTAAACTCTTAATGAGCATCAAATGATTTAGAAACAAGCATAAGCAAGGGAATGGATAAAGTTATTTGGAAGGTTTTTTCGACAATTTTTATAAACAATGCTGTAATACTGCCCTATTTAAAAATTATTATTAGATTTTGCTGGGCCAGGGTTCCATCTCTAATGAATAATCATTAAATTTCCCCCCACCTCTTCCCCAACAAGAAGGTAACTTTTCTTCTATTATTGATTGTTTCTCTCATGTGATCTGTTTCATTTAGCAGATTCTAGTATTTTTCATATCCACAGGCATTTGTACAAGTCAAAAATCAGGTTTTATTAGGAATAAAGCTTAATGTTACTTTGCTGAAAATAACAGCAAACTTTAACTTGAATATTTTCCCTCATTTTTATGAAGAAATAAACTATCCTAGTTAACAACCTAAAAATGACTCACATAACCTAGCAACAACCATGCTAGCCTGTCACAAACGTAACTTCCAAAAACTGTTAGAGCAGCGGAAATACTTCAGTAGAGATCAACCAAAATGATTTGAGAACTTTCTTGCTCATCAAGACTAACTTTTCACACTGAAGAAAAGGTAAGGCTTAGGGCACAGATTGTTGGGAAACAGAGGCTGCGATGAAATAAAAACCAGCTCAAGCATAAGGACAAAGCAGATGCAAAGTTACATGTGAAAACACTTGATGGTAAAGGAAGTTAAGGAGCAGAAAAGTACTCCATGGCGTGAAATACCAGGAGCAGCAAGAGGAGGAGTATCTGATTTAAAATGGGACTCAGAGAAGAGTAGAGGTCAGAAGCATGGCACAGGGCAAGCAGCAGCTGACTCCATGGATGTCACAGACATCCTGGACTCTGTTTTCAAATTTCCTACGTCCCTATGAAACTGGCTTTCTTTAAGTAGTTTCCAAGGGCCTGCAATTCATTTCTTGGCTAAGTAAGCTCACTTTCACTGAAAACAGTGATCTGAGGTTTGTTTGAATTCCTGCTGTGTGGAAATCTACTGTACTCTCTAGCAGGTGTGAGAACACTGAGGCTCCTTCAGTTGCAGCTCATTTCCACTTACTAACTACTTTATCTCCGTGGATGAAGCAAAAGTGACTTTTGTGTTTCCTGGCAGTCTGCTGCTTCAAAGAACCTAATAGTGATTTGTTTATTTCAGAGGAAATGGAGACCAGTCAGTGATGACAGATTTATTGGTTAAATGGACATCACAAAAAAATTTTCATGCAGTACAGGCTGGCTCTAACCACACTATGAGAACTCATAGAAAAGGGATGATGTGCATTCCAGAAATCCAGTCCTATTTAATCCACTCCACTCTAATCTGTACATTTATATAGCACCCTTCACACAATTTCCTAGAGCTCTGTACAGAAATGTAATAACAACAGTAGTGAAAAATATCCAGGTATATTAATGGCTTACATTTAGACTTGAAAAATACAGCAAAAGAAGCCAGACTTCAATATCTTCTGGCAATGAGTCAGTCTGTGACATGCAAGAAAAAACTTGGGTGTCCGATCTCTTCCAGTTCAGTCTCAGGGTATAAGTTCCTAGATCTTGGAGAGACAATTCACAATATGGCAATTCATAACAGCTTCTAGTGCTATGGAATGAGACGGCGGAGAATTTTACACCGGAGTAATAAAACAGGGAAATGGATATGAAACTTTGATGGGAACCAAGATAAATTGGACAATATGACTGATCAAACTCAGTCAAACAAGAAGGGAAGGCACAGGGTTTTCAGCAGCTGGTTCGTTGGCAATGCATGAAGACTCAGAGAACTGCACAGTCTCAATGTGAAAAATAAATAAATAAAATATTCTAGAACAAGATGCTACCAAACTTATGTTTCTGTAGTCTTCAAATGCTAGCAGGATGTGGTATTTGCATCTGTCAAAGAAGGTAAAATAGATTTATGGATAGCATTTAGGAACCTATGTAGAAAATCCCAGATAACCTGACAACTACTCATTTTCTATAAGGGTGAGGAACATCGATCAAGGCAAGCACTGAGATCCAATCAGTTAGCAGGCAATTCCATTTGATCTGGATTCAATTTCATAAAAATGTCTGGCTGAGGTCGTACATCAGCCAAACAAACACAGCATTTGGAAAGAAGCTGGAATATTTTTTGAGGCAGAGAAATATATCTGTACATCACCTCTATACATATGGTTCGCTAACGCACATCTGCCGATAATTGGCTCAAAAAAAAAAAAAAATCAACAAAATGATAAAAATGTCCCTACTTAAAATGATAAAATAAAAAGTGCTTTTCATTGTTCCAAGTCCCAGACCTGCTCAAAAATAACTTGATTGCTCTTTCACCCAGCAATTAGTAACCACTCTGAGGGGACTCTGACAGGAATGAAACAAGTGGATCTACACAGGGACTCCTGTAAGGAATATAGTCGGGGTGATCTGTGCAAAATAATATATTTGCTTCTCAAAAGGAACAGTTTACATTGACAAGAACACTGTGCTGGCCTGTATGTGTTAACTTTCAGCACAGTGGACTGCTTGAGTGCTTCCACGCAAAATTCTTTCGGGCAAATTTGTACACGAAGTCTATGCAAAGCTGGAAATTCAACATTTCGATTTCTTTCCAACATTTATTTCAAAGCCACCTATCTTCTCTGCATTTGAGGTGCAGGGTAGCATGGTGGGCTGTTTGTTAAAAATCTCTTTGAAGACTACTTACAGTCCTCTCATTTTAGTTATTATTTCTAAAGTTAAAGAACTTGTAATATAAGAATGAAGCCCAAAGGATCTTTTGAATAAGGTCCACTACACGCATAACACAATGGAAGTTCAAATGGCACTTAAACTGCGTGTATACAAAATTTACATGAAGAAGTTATGTAAACTTATTAAGAGCCAATATGTTTCACTATAAGAAAGCACACTAGATGTTATGTTTGATAATGATTTAACCCAGTCTTGTAATTATGTATGTTATGATAATCCATGTGTTATGAACCTTGAAGAGTAAGCATAATGACTTGCAAGCATCCCATATACGACAGTTGCTCTGAAAGTAATGCCTCTTATTTTATTATGATGTCAGAGGCAGATTTTGGTGGTGTGGCAGTAGAGGCTGAACATTCTCGCCAATAATGTGTTCTGTTGCCATGCAAAAATGGCAGCAGCAGGTGCCATGGAATTCCTCCACGTGGAAAAAATGGCACCTACTAACATTCACTGACTCTAGCCGGACATTTATGGAGACCAAACAGTGAATGTGAGCACAGTGAGTAAGTGAGTGGTGTGTTTTAACAGTGGTGACAGCAACATGAAAGACAAAAAACATTCCAGAGGGCTATGCAGATTTTTACAACCATGGCATGAGAGCTCTTGTTCTTTACTGGTGAAAATGCATAGCTAATGGTGGTGACTATATTAAAAAATAGTGTTTTGTGGCTGAGAATTTTCTTAAGCAAATAAGTGTTATTATGCTCTTTGTATCAGTTGTAGTTTCCATGGAAACAAATAGGAGGTATTACTTTCAGAGCAACCTACATACTAGCCTCATGGTACACTTTCTGTGATTGAGAGCTTACTGCATAGAAGAAAGTGCACAGTCCTTGTTTTTTAAAGTATTCTATATTTTTCACAATTTTAAGCCTGAAGCATATGAACGTATGACCACACTGTATTTCTAAAAGTCCACAGCCTGGATGAACTCCTTGAAAATGTATTACCAAAATGTTAGATGCAGAGCATTAGGTCTCCAGCATGAAAATAATATGAGTAGGACATATTTTTAAAACTCAGAACAATCTGAAGGGGTTGCAGTCCTGCAATTTTAAGAATAGATCTCTTAACTAACAAGCAAATGCTTGAAGGATACAGAAGAGGGACAATTCTGGAATAAAATGTTTACAGTTAAATTCTATAGTCAGGAAGAGATAGGCTGATGCCTAAAAGCTGCCTCAACACAAAAGGATCAGTTTTCAAGAAAGCTGCACACCCGACTGTTACCATTTAGGCACCTAAATGAAGAACAATGGGGGCTGCTGGGTTCTGAGCTCTTTCAAGCATCTGGTCCAAATTTTTTCCTTCCATATGAATCAAAACAAATGTTTAGGCTACCAACTTTCCATTGCCCTTTCAGTTTAATGCCAGCTTTTCTAGCTTTTAAATTCCTTAGCATTATAAAAGGAATAAAACACCAACTTAGCAAACTGCCCAGTTAGGGACTATTTGCAATATTTATTTTTTTATTAGTAGCAGACTTAAAGTTCTTATAAAGTCATTGTAAAAAATGTATCTTTCAAAACAATATATTTTGGATCAAGATTTTTGTTTTAATACTTTTAAAAAAATACAAGTCCATGTTGCTTAGCTAGCAAAAAGTGGTCACAAATTGGCTCATACATTTGAAGACAGTACAGATTGAAAATCAGCTTAAAACAAAACACAGTGGCAGAAATGGTCAGCGAATTACCAACTAATTATGTAAGAAAACAAAAGAGAGATCACATCATGATGTGGCAGTAGAACATAAGCTGATGTGTGATGTGTCACATATGCTAAGAGAAGTTTTAAGACTTGACAATTCCTATTGCTCAGGGCAACCGTGTTTGTCCTACAGTGCCGCGGTGGTTAATGCAGGAGCTCCAATACTCCGCAAGAGCCTGGGATGCATCATTGTGCCTGGGCCCTGATACATTCTAAGATGGGTGAAAGCTACGCTAGCTAGTTATAAAACCGTATTAAATGTTTGAGGGTAACTCAAACAGACAGAGAGGCAAATATAACTAAGTGGCAGTGCCACAGATCTGCAGATACAACAGACATAAGAAATGCCCAGCATTACCTAAAACTAAACCTGGAAGGGCAAAGGGCCATTCCCAGTCTCCTTCTCACCATGGGAAAACCTGCAGAGATGAGTAAATCCAAACATTTTGGGAAAGATTCTGTGAAACAGAGATATTTTTCAGGCCTATCATATTGAATACTGAAACCTTCAACAATTTCAGGGAGCTTCGTGAATAGGCAGACAGCTGGACAAAAGCAAAGAACAACTGGATATCTCATTTCAATTTTACAACACACATAGCAGTAAAGGAAACAGCAACCAGTGAAAACAAAACCACAGATGGAAAATGTGTCTTTTTTTTTTCTTTTTTGTCTGGAATGAAAGCTGACTCAAGAAGCATGTAAACAAAGTTGGCAGGAAGCATCTTTACTAATTTATATAAGCTAATTTAATAAAATTTGGGGGAAGAAAAAAGGATAAAGTCAATTTTCAGCTTTTCTCACATGTAATGAATATTTTCCTCAGTTCTTCTTTTCTAAACTGTATTCAGATTTAATGCTTCTACTGCTTTCTGATTCTTAAATAATTTTTTTTGTGATACTGTGCTAAACAGCCGTTATGACAAAGTTCCCCCGATCTTAATTTGTAGAAAGAATGCTCATTAAGAAAAGAAACCAAACAGTCTTGAATGAGTAACTCAAAGATAAGAACAAAGATTTGCCCCAGACTAACTAATCCTGTATACCAGGATGCGTGAGAACTGCCTCCTAATGCTAGAGGATGAAAAGCAAGGAGGAATTACTTAAGATTGTCTTAGAGAGGGAGACAAGGCTCAGAAAAGAAAGTTTGGAGTATTTTTAGATGAGTATCAGGCCAAAATTCCTGCAAGTGAGATTTATTACACCATGGAGTCTGTTTCCTGAGACTGCTAATGAAGGCAAGCTATTTTTTAAAGTCCAAATGAGCATTTGATAAATTAGTACCACACTCACGAACCATACACATAACCCGCATTGTCATACTGACTCGAAAGAAATCAACCCACACTCAACCCTTTTAGTCACCACTACTTCACTCCATCTGTCACTCATCAGTAAAAGAATACAAATATGGATTTCTGTTTGGGGGGTGGGAGTACTGACAGGATTGCTATAGGTAAATGATATGCAACTTTTTTTCCTTTTTTTTTTTTTCAAGATTTTCTTTCCTTCTTTTTATACATTTTTATATCGTGTTCCCTGTTCTTCCGATCATTGTTAGGTCCTCATAGCTATAATGTTCTTGTGATTAATCCCCCGGAATTCAGACCCCATCCACTGTACCATTCTACCATCTTCCGCATTCATTTCACTATGAATAAGGTCATCCTTAATGGACGCTTCATCCTTAAAGGAACTGTAGTTCTTTTACTTTTTGGACCAGAGAAAGATTAGCCTGGCATGGAGAGACACAAGCAAAGGGAGGGGAAGAGAGGGGAGAAAAAGGTTGTTTTCTCCTTTCTGTGAAGGCTGGAAGTGAAGTGAGGAGAGTAGTGATGAAAGTCAGTATGATTATGACAAAAAAAGGCTTTTGGCTATGACAGTTTTGCACCATTTCCTGGAAGGGGGCAGCCTCTTGATCCTTTTTAATATCCTTATTAGTCTCCAGTTCAAGAAGTGTGTGTGAGGACATGTTTAACTCCCACTGAAGTCAATGGTTCCTAAGCATATGCTCAATTTTTTTCACAAATCAGGACTTTAATCTGTTCCTTATGTACATTTAGGATTACAGAGAAGTCTTCTGTTTTTGAAGTTGCTGGAAACATCAGCTTGCTGATGGGTGGTGGGGGGAAGGGAGCAGGACTCCATCACTTTCTGAAGTCTGCAACTTTCTTGTTTAATTTTTTTTCTAATTTTGACCAGACAAGTATCTATTTACCAATTTTTCAAAGTGTTCTCATACACCAACTATTAGATGCTGATGTGTGCTGAAGAAATGTGAGTTGCTGACACAATAGCCTTGTAGGATTGTATAAAAGTCACAAATGTTAAGGTTGGTGTCTCATTCCTCCCTCCCACCCCCCCTTCTATAAATTTGATAGAGTTCTTACGAAAAATCAAAGAGTTTTATCCTTAGCAAGGGGAAAGAAAAGTTGAGACGAAAGCTGTAAAACTGTCTCCATACTACACTGTAAATGCACCTCAGTTCTGGCATTTCGTGCTTTTGGCTATTTCAGTTCTGGAACTGAATCCTCTCCACTGAGCTGAATGGTTGCGCCAAACTGTATGGTGATATTTGTGATATGGATAAACGCCCACTGGAGACTTGCCGGAAAGCAGCCAACCTCATGATCTGATCCTCATGTGAATTTATGCCTCCAGAGCTCAGATTTAATATCTTCTGTAATTTTAGCTTGCACTCTATTTGCAGATATTACACTGAAAAACTCTAGATATTGAAAGTAACAGCAAAATTGCCAAGCCCAAGCATTCAAAAGCTATCAGCAACACTTCAGTACCTTCTCTTTTCTTTCCCTGCTTACAGCTCCTTCAACCTCCCCAAACTGTTTTAGAAACACATTTAGGAATAAAGCAATGCACTGTGACCAAGTTCTGGTCCAATCAAATCCAGTGGTGTATCCCAGGTCCTCATTTCCTGTTATTTTAGATTCAATACACACATACATGCACACACACACACATAACAAATGCATATATGTGTCAAATATATCAATGAAATGGAATAAAAAACTGTTTTACCTCTTTCAGGACTTTTCTTACAGGAAACTAAAGTGAAAAGACAAATTGCCAGTGCTATTTAAAGAGTTTACAGGCCACATCAAAATGAGACTTTATTTCTTTGAAGCATGTTCCTTCTGGCAAAAGTAATTATTACCTAAAATGTTGGAATTAAATATTGCATTTTAAGGAGGCCAAACTCTTTTCTTTTTTTTCACCCAGCTGGCTTAGTTTCCCCTTTTTATACAAGGCTCTGTTAACACTGGGTACATCACTGGCATGAAATATTAACCACTGGCATTGCAGTGCCTGGGTCACACCTGATTTCTGCTACAGTCGTTTACAGAATCTGCTCTGTGGTGTGCATCCTTATGAAGTTAAAATCTCAAGAAGAGAAGAGAGAACATGAAGTATCTTTTTCAGTTGTTTGTTTTGTTAGCTCTCAGTTAATCAAAGTATGTTCCTACTAAAAAAAAAAATTGATGATTTGGGACCAATGAGGTAATGACAGAATGTGACTTCTGGACATTTCTTTCATGAATGTGAGAAGCATGAATGTACAGGGGAAGAAAATGCTTAGGACAGTACAAAGAAAACATTTAAGCAGATAAGAGAACAGATGCACTGTCTGAGCTGGAGTTGGGCAAAGCTTTTTGGAGAAATAACAGTTTAGTTCTAAGTGGATAAGCTGGTATCAGAAGAAGGATTCTAGGAAAGGAATTTGAGAAGGGTATGAATAAATAAAAGGTAGGATCGTTTGATTAGTTTGGGATTTTTTTTGGTTGGGACAGAGCAGGAATCAAAATATCATTGTGGCAGAAAAACTGGATTTGATTTCTGCTGAGTGGTGTAAGAGTCATTTGCAAAACAATCTGAAAATATGTAGGAGAAGGAGAAGATTAAAAAAAAAACCTACTACCAACCTCAAGGGGCAAATTATCCATAGCTCTTACCCTATTGAGAACAAGAAGCAGACTGTGGTTCCATCCTGTACTGAGGAAATCAAGAGCAGTTTTGCCCCTGTAAAAAAGTATTTTTTGATGTTCCCCAGGTCTGGTTTGTGAGCATTTTTCCTACATCTGTGCATTCTTGCTCTGGAAGGAAAAGAAATGCTGTCCTCCTTTACAAAGAAACAAGCTTTATCTGCACAAAGCTACCTCCTAGGCTTTGTAGAGAACAGAAGACATTAAATGTAATGGCAGTGAGAGTACAAGGGAAGACTAGCGAGACCCCTTCTTTCTGCTTGTGCAATACACTACGTGCATTTCTTGGCACTAATTCAGTCCACCTTTTCCCAAAGTTGCAAAAACGCACTTGCAGAGGTATTCATGGACCATGTACCCCCAAATAAATCCTGAACAAGCAAGGCTCCGTGCACATTCATATGAATGCCTCAGTTAAGAGCAGTATTTCTTGTATATCTAGATCAGTGTGGATCTCAACTCTGCCTTTTGCAGCAAGTCTGCTGATATATTAACAAGGTCCTTTTTCTTAATAAGCCAGCAATAACATGCAGCCAGACTCCACTATACGGGTAGCATCAAGCATTCTACTTATCTACATAATCGAGTCAACCATATGTTTCAAGGTTAACATGGATGCAGCTTTAGTTTGTGTGTGTGTGAATTAAGACTACCAATTAGCTGTGGAAACATGCCTGAAAAACACAAAGCAAGACAAAGTCTCCATAAATAAAATTTTTATAGTATCTACCCATATGTTTTGTAACTACAAACATGTCTTAGCCTCACATCATCGAGCTGAAGGAGTCAACGACTGAGAAGCAATCAATATGCCTGTGCTTAAGTTTTTTAATATTATACTGTTAATTCCAACAGAATTATATACAGTAAGCTAAGCTTAGAGCATTACTACACATATATATATTTATCATAAGGGACTCAGTCTGGTAAAGCAATGGGGAACTTGGGCGGGAGAGAAGGAAACGGCATTCATGAGAACTGTGAAAGACTGGGTCGTTCTGTAAGTTATAGCTCATGGAACGTACTTCAGAATGCCTGGACACATTTAGCTACTGTGCTTGAAACACACAATCTCTATCCAAAAACAAAAGTGTTTGTTTGGGTGTCATGTCTGGCAAAGCTCTCCTGATATGTTTGCAAATACAGAATCGTTAAATCGCTGATATTTCACATGCCAGCAGACTGCAAACTCTACTGACGCCTTCTCTACATGGCTAAATTTCAGTTTGGAACCAGTAGAATAGAGATAGCTTTATAGGGTTCAAATACTGTTAGATTTCTGTATTAAAGTAATAAAGATGTTAGCCTCATAAAGTTGCAGCAGTGTACTGAAGTGTAAGAAACAAGGGGTTCAGAACAAGTGGAGGAGAAAATTAAAATACAAGGCTGAACCAAACCTACAGAGAAATTTGACTGCACTTCTCCTCATAATTTAAACCAACCCAAAACATTTATGCTCCAATCTCCAGATTTTTCTCTTGTGTTTGTCTGCATTTTTTTTATTTACATTTGAAGTAGTTCCATTTTCTACTTTTAATAATAATATATTATCATTTCACAGATAACAAACAGATGTACAAAGAGTATAGACAGACACTCTCCTTATTGGAGCAATAATTGAAGATCATGTGAATCATGTAAATTTAAGCAGTAATAATACAAGAAAAGATAATGCTACAGTTTCAAGTCACCTTGTGGGTGGCTGCTGCTGAGGTCTCCTATTTTCATCTGACTCTGCTCCGCTGATCATTCTGCATTGCCTAACAAAGTAGCATTACCTAACAGTACAGTTGTATTTAGCTGATCACTGCAGTTCTTAAAGTTACTTTAGATTAACATCTAATGGAAATCTGGAAAAAGACTTTTTGTTTTGCAATAAAACAGACATCCTTTCAGCAAGGATAAATGGAAACTGAGAAGATATACAGGAATAAACTCATTCAGAAACATAGATCTGTTAAAAAAAAAAAAGAGAGAGGGAGGGAAGAGAGGGCAGGGAGAGAGCCGAGGCTTAGACCGTCAGTATGCATTGTTCTAATGTCCTCAGGAACGCAGAAAGCTTCTCACACAGCTCCTGTTTGAGGTCATTGTGGTACACTCAAAACAAGAATATAGGAAAAGAACTGGGGAAAAAAGAAAAAGAAAAAAAAATCTTGCACTACTATGTCATTTTCAAGTGAATCACAGTAATCTCAAAGTACAAAGGGCTTGCAGTGTTCTTGGTTCTTCCTAAGTCCCACACTAGGTGAGCCTACTGATCAGCTTGCAGACCAGTACTAGATTTTAAACTCTACTTCACAAAATACCGATTTGAAAGGAGTGTACAAGCCTTATTCTGCATCAGACTGCTCTTTTCTTCTGACAGAAAATACTGTCAGCTGTTGTAAGCAAAAGGATTTATGCTGCATCATCAGGAAGTCGACATCTCCACAGCCACATGGGTTTCCATTCACATCATTGTTACCAGCTCAGTGTACCAAGGCCTCATAAAATACGCCATCTTACAATTTATGAAAGCATCTGACTCCAGTTCTTTTCATTAAAACAGCTGATATTTCTGTGAATTTAGAAGCTATTTAGTAACTGTTTCTATCATTCTTTTCATAGTTTAAAAAAAAAAAAAAAACAAACACAATAGGATTTGCTTGTCCACAAGCAAAAGGATGAGGTCTGTAGCACTTCCAAAGAAAATGAAAGACTTGAAAAGCAACTGAGACACCCACACGCCCAATGAACACACTCGCGCTTCAGAATCCCCCCCTTCCAAAGAAGCCACTGCGCATACTCTCCATACATTGCAGACTTCTAGGATATGCCATTTTTCCCATGGCAGGTAGAAAGCCCCACGGTTCTCTCCACTCCCTCCACAGCTATACTGTTGGTTCACATATGTCCAACAGATTTTTAGTATCTATTTTTAGAAGGGCCAAAGTAGGAAAAGTTTTTTTGGTTTCTTTTTTCGCTTGGTAAATTTAAGCGACTAATGCCCCCAATTCAAGAAAATGTATAAACACCCACTTAACTTCAGGTGTGTTCATATCAAAGTAATGCAACTACTGATGCCTGATACGAAGCCCTGGCTCCAGTCAGGAGAAAGCTTCCACTTCAGCACACCCAGGTTTTCATTCATCTCCTAACATCCAAAATTAAACGCATACTGGCATCATTGTGGGATCACGGTCAAATCAAAACTCACAGTGGTGGCAAAGGACTCTGAAGTGCGCCTAACACAATTTATGTAAGGCAGCATTTGTTCAGACTTGCTTGCTAAAATTAAAAAATAGCTATTATAGATCTGAGAGAATGCAAGAGGAAGAAGGACCTTTAAAAGCTTGCAGTAATCTGTTTCAGTTTTAGTTTTTCATATCCTATTTGCTATAAAATAATGCTCAGTCAACCAATTTTTCTCTAGTCCAAGAAGCAATTTTATAAAAAATAAAGGGAAAGAAAGAGAGAAAGAAAGAAAGAGAAAAAGGTGGCAGGAAAAAAGAGAGAGAAAGAGAGAGAAAGAGAGAGAAAGAGAGAGAAAGAGAGAGAAAGAGAGAGAAAGAGAGAGAAAGAGAGAGAAAGAGAGAGAAAGAGAGAGAAAGAGAGAGAAAGAGAGAGAAAGAGAGAGAAAGAGAGAGAAAGAGAGAGAAAGAGAGAGAAAGAGAGAGAAAGAGAGAGAAAGAGATTACTTGGCCTCCAGTTAAGGTTTCATAATGCACTAGATTTTATTGGTTTAGCAAAAAAATGCTCTTCCATCATACATGAAAGATTTGCCTCACTCCTTTGAGACTTGTTTCTTCTGCTGTTTGATCAATTATTTTTTTTTCCATTTGTAGAAAAGAAAGATAAAAGGAACATAGGTTCAAGTACAAAATAACTTCTCTTTCAAATGAATGTTAAGTTTTCATATATGTTTTCTTCTGTTCACGCATTGTAATTACCCTTTGTACTACTGCTGCAAGGCTTGTTTGGCATAGGTAATTTTCAAAGTTAACTTCAGCTGTTGTTTTATCTAGGTAATGAGCAGGAGGCTCAATGACTGCAGACAGCATAGAATTGAATGATTAAATTAATCGTTAAACAACAAAATACTAACTACTAAATGTGATTTCTGATTGTTCTTTTGATGTATAAATTGCATGCCTATTTAGTAATATTCATAACCTCCGGTTGAGTAACCTACCCCTAAAAGTATTTGTAAAATCCAGGATTCTATATCGAAAATAAACTCATGCCATTGTCTCCTGTAGGTCCAAGATCTCAAAATGAAGGAAATCCTCTCTCATCTACAATGAATACTGCACATTTAATATGCGTGTTTTAACATTAGTAGAATTTTGACAGTCTAAATTGTCTATTTACAATGTTTATTAGAACACTTAAGAAGCAGATCCTCATGTAATGGAACCAAACTGTCTACTGTTTTATCACATTATCTAAGTTATTTTTTCCACTTTGCATAACTCAGTGAATGTGAGAATATAACAGTGTAACTCTGTGTTAGCGATATTCCATACATATATTTAATTGCAGATACTGACCAACGTCGCTGTGATTTAAATTTAACTTTTTATCTACTAAAATATAATTTCAAATGGATATGGGCTAGGTGAACATCTCACAGGATACAGATTTTTAATTTATATTACTAAATAGTAAGGACAGCACATGTTTTTTCCACCTCACTAGAAAACTAAGACCCAAGGCAGCAGTCCTTCCTTGAATGAATATCAGTACGTTCCTTCGCTGCGTTTCTCTCTGTCCATGGAAGCACAGCAGATCACAAAAAGCACAAGCACAACCATGGCTACCTGGTCTGCCTCCTTTCCCTAAGCTAAGCTACATTCACAGTAAGAACACATGTCTTAAAATCTGGCCCTATCAAAAATCAGTGGGAGTTCTGTCATCAGTTTCTTCCAGGTGAAATTTCACTGGACACATATGCTTATAAATCATTTATTTTAATAATATATTTTGGCGATTCAAATGCTTCAAATACATACAAGCGTGGACTATGTGCATGTACCACCGTCACATTTGGCTATTTTTGAATTTAAACTTTCATCAAATCCAATTCAAAAGCAGCCATCAAGTCACCAGTGACCCCAGGCACAAACCCTAAAGGTCTAAATGACTTCTTGCTGTGTGCGCCTATGCAGCCAGAGGTAAAGGTGATGTCAGAGCCTGCTGAGTAGTGGGCAAAAGGTTTTCTGTGAGGTGGCTGTGCCCCGTGTTGCTCATAGCTGCACCCTGCCACCAGTAGTGCTTGAGAAATGGTGGTGCAGATCTGGAAGTCTTTAAAGCCTCCTAAAAAAGGCACACGCAAACTTACAAAAAAGCTTTTCATTTAATAAAAGCTTATAGCATTTAGCAAATGGAAGGAGGGTACTGGCACTGCCATTATATGGACTAGGAACACAGGCATAAAATAAATGAGTGGGGCACATGCTCAAAACAGATCCTAAGGCTGGGTTCGGTGCCCAGCTGTGCTCTGATGTAATGAAGTAGCCTCAAGCACTGTTTATCAAACTTCTCTAACACCACGCTATTTTAGTTACAAACCTTATTAGCGACATATGCAAGTATTTATATTTAAAAAATATGACTTTTCTTTCACGTCCTTTCAAGTTGCATTCTTAAGCGTATTAGAACAAGGACACACAATAGCATGGAAAAAAAAAAAAAAAGACTGAACCCAACTATACTAAAACTGCATTTTATCGCTGGATTACGACTTTGTTCTTTCTGGTAGATGAAACCAGACTTATTTCGCTTTCCTTCTGGAGATTAGCAAAACTAGTTGGAAAGAGTTCATTCCACTACTGAAAGAAACATGCTACAGTGACCATTATACTGTCATGTAACATTGTCTTCGCTGGAAGAAATAATTCTATGACCAATATCAGATTATTAGTAGACAGCAGCAAAGATAACATTGTCACCTTCCCTTAAATTTCAAGTCATGGAACCCAGTCCTACTCTTGAAAATTTGAAAGGTAAAGCGTATTGAGTCATCCTATCACTGAAGAATGAACATTTATGAATGGCAAACTCTACGCAGATTAAAAGGCTCAATTAAAAACTACTTGTGAAATAACCAGCGTATCTGAAAAGGCAGTAAGTCTGAGAGCAAACAACAACAAAAGTCCAGAATCTGATTACTCACTGTGCAAAATGCTAGAGAAGCTACGCTAAATACGTCAGGTTAGATTTTGCCCGACGGTGCTAAAACCAATGAAATTAAAATTCACTTTATGTACAGAATACAGGATTGGCAATGCTCAAACTATCCTAGTATTTTATCAGTCAATATTTGGAAGAATTATAAAGCACTGCTTTTTCCCACCATACAATATTAGTTTAAAAATGCTAAAGGGTAACCACAGTCACGATTTCTTGAGTAAGTTTTAGTGAAATTTGCAGTTCTCCTGCCAGACTGTTCTGATCTTTAATCCACACGTGTCCATATCTCTTTCTGCATTTTATTCTAGCACCACATTTCTTACTCATCCAGACCCCTTTGTGACTTCGCTTTGAAGACTGGATCCTTGATAGTGCTTAATACCAAATAATAAAAGAATAACTTGAAGTTACATTTCTGTGCCAAAAGATTCAAACCAGAGTAACAGAGTTAATCTCGAATAGCTTAAAAAACCTCCAGAGGTTAAGCAGTTGCACTGGAGTCAATAGACCTTCTCACAAAAACATTTGTGCTCCAGAGAACAGCTACATTGAGACTTCGATGCTTATAAGGGTGGGGGAGGTGTAAATCCTACCGAATAATATAAGTAAACAGACAGAAATACATACTTAGAGGTCATGCTTATTGCTGTCCTGACAAAATTACTTTTAGGCTATGGGAAAAAGTGTGGTGGGTTTGTTTGGTTTTTTGTTTGTTTGTTTTTCAAATTTTCCAGTAAAATAGTGTTTGAAATTTTTACAGTTCTAGAAAATTTGAAGATTATATTTCTTGAGAACAACGTGAATGTATAGCAATTTTCATCAGGTAAATGGTTGAGCAAGTACCCCATAGTGTAACCCAATGTTTGCTAATCAATCAGTCTTACTCTTTTTCTCCTAAGGCCATTATTATTGCCCACCAAATTTGGAACTTGTTTCATTTATTAAATCTACAATGTATTTTTGATTCTTGTTGTTTTCCTGTACAATGGTAAGCAATGATTTGATAATGGATACCAAACAAATTAACTCTTTTCAGAAAAACTGCGCTTTATTATATATTTTTCCTGCCTCCGTTTACAACCATGCTGAAAAGCACAGACACATTGATGAATCAGTTACACAGTTCTTTCTGACTACAAGTGTGCAGCTCATTTTTCTTACTGATGTGTTTCAGAAACCAATCAGAAGTCTTCAAACCCAATGATTTCACAGTATTTACAATCATTTATCAAAATGACCTGCTTTTTAGAGACCCTTTCAAACAAATGCATATGATTTATGGTATTTAGTTGTGTTTAAAATAAATTCTCTGGAGATGTTACTTTTACTGCATGCTTGTTGAGAATAGGTAGGTTATAAAAGATGTTAAAACACTGGAGAAAAGTGTACTGTTTTCTTTTTGCATGATTTCTCATTGAACAAAACCCAGCAGAACAGCCATTGAAACATTGGATTCCTGAGATATTTTTGTAGGTTTAACACTAGTGTTTCGATATGACATTATTATAAATGCAGTCAAAATATGAATGGACGTTATTACCTGCTAGTCTTCCATTGGAAAATCATGCCATGTAGAAACATTTTTTCCGTGTCAAATTAAAAATAAAAATTAAATTTAAAAAAAAAAAAAGACATCATGTCTGGAGGTGTGTTAAATTATATTAAACTTTAACTCACTGGAATCAAATTTCCTATTAACATATATTCACCTATTGCGATTCCATGTTTGAGTAGTTGCAATGCCTAGAAGAACTCCTTCAGTAGGACTCACCCTCCCCCTAAGCTTTGCAGCTCGGTACTGAATTTTAGGCTTTCTTAAGACAGATTCACTTTCTTCTTGCGTTTCTCAGTAAACTCAGATTTCATTTCTACATAGGCTTTTCTTCTGAGTGAAGTTTTAGGAAATCTGGGACTGAACTAAGCCAACTGACACAATCGCAATAGAAGTTTTGCATCTGATGTGTACTGTATCTTCTGAGAAACAAAACCTACTCAATAGAAAAACAGAAAGAAAATAGCCCTAAAAGTCACAAGCAGCTAGTGAGAAGGGGAGAAATTAAAATAATAATAACAATAAATCAAAATATACCATATAGAACAACTCGCAACACAAAGCAAGAAAGCGCTCCAAGAATATGTTTTTCATACACTCAACATGGTTTTCATCTGCACCTCATTAGCACACAGATAATCCTGACCATTAGTGTGCTTTAAAATACGTGAATTTCCTTGCAACCTATCCTCAGTTTTACTATCGTCCCTTTCCTCCGCTATCCTCACCATAAGCAGAGCTGAGCTGGGAAGGCTGCAGATGGCAATACTCACTGCAGAAATCTTGTGTCTATAGATCTGAGCGCATCCCTCTAGCTCGCCTGCATGTCTACTGAGCCACTGCTGGGCCTATGCAGGTTGAAAGGGAAGTCCCGACGTAGCGAGAGCGACTGCAGAACATGGAGACGCTGACAACTGAAGTGTGCACAAATCTATGGCTAAGCAAGCGATGTTTCCCAGTCCTTTATAACAAGAACAGTTGGCAGTGTCACCCTGTCCTGTAGCAGCAGAGTCAATAGCTTCTAAGGATATTTCTAAAGCCTGGGTTAGGCAGAAGACAAAATGTAAATCAGACAGATTACACAGAAGTACTATGAAAGCACATTTCACCTGGCTTTCTGCTTCCAAACAAAAGTGTAACAAAGCGTAGCGCAAACAGTGGCTTTCTCCTCCCATTCATCTGCAAGATGTGAATTTCAGGAAAAAAGAGCAAGCACGGGAAGAAGCACAAGGCCCACTGCCCAGTATTCTGCCTGCCCTCTGGAGTTCCTTCTTAATTGAAAAAATTACCCTCCTGCCATTATAACAAGTAAGCAAAAATGGGCACTACTTCTGGTAAAGAAGATACTTCTTCAGAGTATCTACACAGCTAAGCAACAATTGCTAGTCTGGGAGATAAATGACACAAGTAGCATCGACGTTTCACTTTCTTATAACTAGCCATAAACTCGGTTTTATGAATCATAGTTGCTGATCTTAAGCATGCTGGGATGAAAGCAGCGCAGTGCAAGGAAGGGGTGGCCTAAGGTTAACACACATCTGACGTACGGAACGGATTCAGAGCTCAAGAAAACACTGAACATTCTGTGGCTTTATGCGATACGCTTCAGAGGAGGAAATATATCTGTAAATAAGCAGGAGCATTAATAATTGTCTCAGAATACTGGCACTGAAACTTAAGCAGACTCTCTTTACGTCTTAGTTATTTACTATTAGCATTTTATACAAATGCTTATTGAAGTCGTTCCAAGTGTGATGAATCTGTCACCAAAAATCGGAGAGGGGGGGGGATTAATGAGAAATAAAGGGAGTGATTTTTAATCTAACGAAGGGCAATTATGGATTACAAATGTAGAAATGCAGCGACTTAACAACAGTTCTTGCTGCCATATGTTAGGATGGCATTAAGTAGCATCAGAGTTTAGGATTAATAAAGGGGTGGGGTTAAATGGTTGGTCCAAAATTCTGGCTTTTCCTGAAGAAAAACCAAAGACATTGCACCTACCCAGCTGCTGTCAGAAGGTGCCTATTTTCAGTTCAAGAGGTTCCTCACTGTATGAATGGACAGAATGTTTTCTTCCTCGGAGAGAGGAGGGGGCAATCAGCAGTTACCTGCTTTGGTCTTCTGAAAGTCCCAGAAAGTGAAATGTGGAGCACAGTGCAATCAATTTAAGTACGGTCGCAACTCAAGGCTCCCACTTGTGTCCACTGAATCCAATGGAAGGCTCCAGTCACTTCAGGATACCATCTGTGACATTCCTCAGTGTTTTTTTGGTTTGCATTACAAAATTAAATAAACAGAAAGCAATACGGATACTTCCCTGACAGTGAAAGGGACCCATTTCCTTTTTCTCCCTTCAGCTTTAAGTACGCTGACAAATACAATAAATCCTCACACCAACAGGCATCCAATTATTTTTCAGTAGTAACGGGGACTCAAATTGTAGCACTCCTCATCTGCCTCACAAAAATCTGACAATTCCTTTTATTTCATAAAGTGTAAGGAAGATGCAACGATGGAATTCACCACCGCTGTTTGACAAAGTGCAGCTTTCATTCTTGAAAGACTTTTCAGTCCGGCTACATAAGATAAAACTCAACTAAGCCTATCTTGAATGACAAATAATTTTTAATGTAATGATGGTATCCTTCGGGGTCATTTTCCTAAACGGTTCCAACTGCTCACCACTCTACCGAGCCAGAAACATTTTGACTGTAAGAGGTCACGGTTTCGATTGGGAACTCCACAGCTCTGTGGAAAAGCCTTTCACTTTCTCTTCAGTGATAACAAACAATTCGCTACGCCCGCTCTGGAGCTCTCAGAGCACCGAGCCCTCTCCTTTCCAAGCTCCCACTGCCACCTCGCTGCATCCCCGACGGCCCTTTGGTCTGTGCGTGCCATCTTCGCATTGCCTGTACCGCACGCCTTCGGTCAGAGCTGCTCTTGCCAGGCTCCGCCGGTTTAAGCAGAGATTATGTCAAGGCTTTTGCGCGCTCAGAGCTCCCGAATCACCCTCCTAAAATAACTGCGGCTCTATATGTTTTTCTGCTCGTCTTTAAGCAAGAGTTGTGGTGTTGTGAAAAGTCAGACAGCTCCTTCCTTCCCTCCGCCCCCGGCACCAGCAACTTTCTAAAGCTCTCATTCACCCGTTTGGCTGGCGGACCCCAGTTTTCTCCCCTTACACGCCGAGGACTGAGCTGCACGCACGGCCAGATCCTACACACGGGGTGTAAAAGACTCGGACCGGCCCGCGCAGCCCCACGCTGCGATCTCCCTCCTCAGCGCCGCGATGCCGCAGCCCGGGCAGGGCGGGGGCACCGAGAGCGTCCCGTCCCCAACTTCGGGGCAGAGGTGGAGGATCGGCAAGGGGGAGGGGGACGTGGAGCCAGATGCTAAAATCCTCACCGAAACTACGAACAGCTCTCGTCCTGTCGGATGGAAACTTTCCTCCCGCCGCCGCCACCACCACCACCTTCACTACTTCATGCGCTATCACGTGCTGGATTTTTCCTTCTTATTTCTCCCCCCCTCCTCCGGCCCTAATAAAGCTGCCCTTAATGACGGACATCCCGAGAACGCGGCCGAGGGCAGCCCGGTGGCAGCCCCGCGGCGAACGGAGCCGGGCCGAGCCGAGCCGAGCCGAGCCGAGACAGCCGGGGCCCGGCAGCGCAGCTCCCCGGCACCCTCCGCCCGGGGTTCCCGCCCCGCAGGGAAAGCCGCCGTTACCTGAGCTGTCGCTTTTCCTCTTGCCGGACCTCTTCTCCGTTTCCACCGGGGACAGAGCCTGCCTGCCATAGTCCCCCGGCGCACACGCTGCCCCCGTGGGGGTGGTAGTGCCCAGGCTGGAGGAGTTCGAACACAGCACGGGGGGGCTGCTGCCCAGCTCCGGGGGTCCTCCTGAGTCCGGCTGGAGACAGAGGCTGTGCCTGGCCGCGGCGGGAGGAGACGACATCTGAGGGATGTGCCAGTTCGTCTGCAAAGCCTGGTGCTGCTGTTGCTGGTGGTGATGGTGGTGGTGATGGTGGTGGTGGTGGTGCCCCCTATGATGCTGGCTGGCAAACATGCCCTCCTCATTGGGGTATCCCGTTATTATGCAAGAGGAAGAAGAAGAAGACAGATCGGGGTAGGACATGTGGTCGGATCTTCCATGCAGGGCAAGAGAAGACTGGGAGAAAGGATGCAAGCTCTGCGCGGTGGCATGGGGGCTGCGCAGGCAGCCAAAGAGTGTGTGATCCATGGCATGCAAGTCTCAGGTTCCAGGCAGGAGAGTTTAGGAAGGATCCAACTTCACCACCCTTTGTCAACTTTCACTGTAAACAGATCGGGGCTGAGATTTTTTTTTTCCAAAACGGCAACGACAGACTTTGCAGCAGGCAACTGAGCTCAGATAATCCAGGTCTTTAGCCCTAGCGGCCAGTCTCCGCTGCATAAACACTCGGACCTAGATGAGCCTTTCTCAGAGCTGCTCAGATGTCAAGAAGTGGGAGAGGTTGAAGCCAATAGAAGGTGGTCCCAGAGAACTGCTTGAAGGGGGAAACGGCTCCGAGAGGTTATAAATACAGTAGTGTGTAATGTGAGCTGGGGGCTGGCTTAGCGGCACAGCACTGACCACATGCAAACTCCCTCCAAAACGCCAGCGCCGTCCCCGCGCCGAGCGGCTCCGGCAGCGGGCGGCAGCGCTGCGCGCCCCGGGCGGCGGGGCGGGGGGGGGGTGGGGTGGGGTGGGGTGGCCGGGGGCGGCCCGGCGGGGAGCAGCAGCTTCTCCTCCCCCTCGACGCGGGGAGCGCGTCCGCCGCTCCGCCGGGGCTGTCCGCTCCCCCCTCCGGACGGATACGGGGCGAGGCGGGGGGCGGCCAGGCCCCGCGGGGCCGTCACCGCACCCACCCCACCCCCTCCTGGAAAGAAGGGAGAGAGATAACGGACACCCCGCAGGGTGTGCTCAGGGCCGAGGTGCAGGAGATGGGTGAAATCAAATACGCCCGGAGGGCGCGGGGCTGCAGCCCCACCTGAGCTCCCAGCGCACCTGGGCACGGCCCGGCACGGCTGTGCGAGGCTGTCCCGCCCAGAGCAGCCCCGTAGTCACCCCCGCGCACACCTCGGCCTTAAGGACAGGAGACCCCCGGTGCCTGTGGGTCTGCCACGAAAGTCCCGGCGCTCAGCGAGCCGCCACGTGTGTTCGAACACGGACAAGTCGCCTCTTTTGCCCCCTGCCCCTCCAAAAGCGCAGTTTGCCCAACTTCTCTGCTTCTTCATTTGCTGCGTCTCAGTCTTTAGCGTGGGAGAACCTGGAGAGGGACAGCCTGGGCTGCGCGTGGCGTGGGATTAGCGGTAGCCCCGAGGAAGGCTGTACACGGGTTTAGATTAGGATAAAGCGTTTATTGATCGTTGCCTAGAGATGCCCACTGCCGAAACGCTGAGTTCCTTCGCCCCTTCTCTTCGCTCTGCCTTCCTCCTCCTCCCCGCAAACCAAACTTAAAGTGAAAAGAAAAAAAAAAAAAAAAAAAGCACTGCGCTCTGCCATTTCAGTCTAAACTCTTGGGTCCATGTGCGAAAGATAAAAATGAATTTGAATCGCCATTGGAAAAAATCAGGAATTGTATGAGATTTGCAAGAGCTGCTTTCTTAAACGGAAATTGAGTCCTATTTTGTGGGAAATTAGTTTTGCAGACTTTCTGAAAAAAAAAAAAATCTAAAACTTTTGTTCAGCAGCTGCTCCACTTTTCCCTGCAGTTTCAGGCTGAGCTGGAACCTGCAGCAGTCTTTCGACGGTAAGACTTTCCCCCCTTTTCTGCCATCTAATGCTTTTTAAGAATTGTCTCTAGATTTAGCTGTAACAACGCGGTCTTTAAAAAGAGAGCGGCGTCCAAAGCAGAAGTCGCTGCCTCCGTGCACTGTTCAAAACTTGATATTTCTTCAGAATAAAGGAAATATACAGTTACAACACTGATGAAATATTTTGTGCTTTTCATTGTGTTTATCGTTTCAATATGTGCTCTGATATTAAAAAAAAGAAAAGAAAAGAAAAAGAAAAAAAAGAAAGAAAAGAGTACAAAGAAATCGCAGTGGCTGAAACGCTCTTGGTTCCGCGAACCCGCCGGGCCGTGGGTGCGGTGATGCCGCTCTCCCCGCAACGGGGAGTGCCACCAAAGCACGGAGCCGCCGGCCCTGCCGACCCCTGTCTCATCTCCCCGCCGCGGGCGGCCCCAGGTGGGCGCGGGGAGCGGCCGCCCGGCCCCGCTGCGCTCCGCGGCTCTCCAACCTGCTGCTGTCAGTCCGCCCGCCCCGGCCGCGGGGGCGAGACGCCGTCGTGGGGGCCGGGGCCGGGCGGGGGGGGGAAGGAATGCAGGGACCCGTCCTGCAAGGGCGGCCGCTGCCGGAGCTCTGACACCGGCACGGATGAGAAGGGGCCGGGGAAGTCCCGGACCCAAAGCACTGTGAAAGTGGCTTTTTTTTTTTTTTTTTCTTTTTTTTTTTTTTAATTCTGGGGGATGGCCGCACAAGATTTCTCGCGCGGGATAAGAAAAGGGGGAATAAGTGAAGCAAAGCGAGAGGGTGCGAGGGGGAGGGAGAAAGACTGGGCTTCCAAGAGGAGGTAAGAGATGGACCCAAATCGCACTTTTTAGGGAGAGGTAGGAGAGGCTCGAAAAGGTGAAGAATTAAAAAAGAAGAGGAATGCAGTAAGAAAGCCATAATGGCACGGCAACGTCTTTGCCATCAGCTTCATAAACAAACGTGAATAAGTGGGGCTGCATTTCCTTTGGCGCTGATGTCCCCCAGTGCATACACACGTCCCACATCAAGTGTTCTTAGCACTTCTTCCATCAGCGCTTTGAAGCACAGAAGAACTGGAAATGCAAACCTCAATGAAGCGTTGTGCTTTCATTTTAAACGATATGGGGAGAAGGCAAACACAGGCAACTCATGATGAGGCAGATAAACGGACATTTACTGGAGCAATCCAGAAAGTTTCTGTACGGAGCTATCGAATAACTATGGTTACGTGATGCCATACTTTGTAAACATTTGTGATTTTTTCAAAGAAAGCTCCAGTGCAAAGCTTCTTGGTGTAATAATTACTGAAGAAAGTGTAAGCAGCTATTACCTCTCAATGTAAATGGTTGGATTCTTGTTCATACTGTATCTTTTTAGAATGTGTGTTTGACCTACATATGGTACAAAAGCATTACTTAAATCAATGCCAGCAAGTTTGCCCAAAGCTTATAACATCAAGTGAAAAAATAGAATGTTTTAAATATGAAAACAGTAAACCGTTTAACTCATAAAAACATCTGGAGCCAACGCAGTTTGGAACATCATTTATATTTTCATATAAGGGCTAATATTTGCATTTGCTTTGTGTTTTTTGGTTGCGGTTGTTGTTTCCTTTTTTAACTTACGATTTATGGCAAAAGAGATCATATGAAATTGACCTGAATGAACCAGCACAGTTTCTTTGCTTCAGGACTTCTGTAGCCTCGCTTGGTACTTTACGTTGGAGGCTAAAAGCACCATCTTCCCGAGCAATGCCAGAATGTAAGTAAGATTCTCGAACATTTCTTTCTGGTGTGCAGTTCTCATATTTGCAGCGTGCACAGGACAAGAAAATCAGACGGTCCTACTTGGGGACCACTGTTCCAGAGGGGTAAACTGCTCTAACTTTGCTGAAGTCAGCACAAAGGTGGCAATTTACGCCATTTGAGAACATTCTCCTTACTGTCAAAGAGAAAGCTAACAAATATGAATTCAGTTTACTTTAGCCAAAGATTTTATTGTACTCAAGAGCCTACCAAAGCAAGAGGACGAGATTTTATTGTACTGTAATTATGATCAGTTCGTATTTTTCCATGGCAATTTGGTGAAGGCAGGCATCGTTATTTAACCTTAGAGTCAATCCAGATTCACAGCAGATGTATGTTTATTTTCAGTCTTTTCTTTTTCCTAAATTTTCCCGGCTTAAGTCCCATGGAGGCAATATAATTCGTTTCTCTCGATACCTGTGCTGCGATGGAAACCTACAGATACAAGCAGCAATAAAGCCAGGGGATTATGCATCATTTCAGAGATGCTTGGATGCCTTAACTGAAAATCCTTGCGCAGAGAATGAATAATTGGTTGGTTGATTTGTCAGAAATGCCTAATCCCTGCCTAGTTAAAGACACTGATAATCACATTTACCATTCATAAATCAATGGTGTATCAGTGTCTTCTTGGTGATTCACCAGAAAAACAGGGGTGCTTTTTTGAGAAATTACACTACCACAAAGCGTACCGCGTAACTTTAGCACTGCATTTCAGTGGTGTACTTCCAGATCACTCTTTTTAATATTTACATGTGCATTGGTTTAACACTTATCAGACACAATTTTTGGTTTAAAGACTACAACATATCTATAAAAACGTTAAGCCCAAATCCATATTTTCAGCTACTTCTCCTGGATACATATGGATTCTGTTCTAATTTTCATGATCTCCAAGTATTACAAATTTTAAAGCTATGCCAGCAATTTAGTATATTACATAAAAGTTGTGCTGAACTATGAGGCCCTCACTGAAAATGATTTACAACTTTGCATTACATCATTAAAAGTTATTTGAATTGCCAACCCACTCCAGCCAGTAAAATATCTTACGCTTCTTATTTATTTTAAATAAACTGATGAAATACTAAAATGGTGAATGTACTTGAGGCTTCACACCTGAACGATGATGTTTCAGGAATGCTTTTAGAGTTTAAAGTATGGGGAAACTGCATTCCGCATTAGATACTCAAAAGCCCCAGAACAAGTTCTCTTCAAAGCCACGGCGTGCGCTTGTATGTCTTAAATAGATAATTTATTTGCAGACTAAACTGTCTTGCACAATGCCATTTCTTTCCCAATCTGCATGTTACATCACAGCTCACCAACTGTTCAATTCTTTTCAGTATTATCTCCGCTTAAGAACTCCAACCTAAAAAACAGTTATCTCAATCCTTGTAGGGCGTTTTAATGATCCATATCTCTCATTTGTATTTAGAAATGTATTTGAAGTGCATGTGCAGGCAAGCCAATGATGCCTGAAAAAATATGTTTTCCATTTTATTTTCTTCAGATCTTGACAGTTAGACACTATACCAGTCAATTCTCCTATTAAAATTACTAATCATTGAGGGAAAAGGCTTGTTTTTTTTTCACATTGTTCATTTCATTAGTTAATGCAGTTTGCACTGTGGATTTTGATAACATTTCACTGGATCTCCCATCAAATATACACAGATGCAGATGGAAACAGGGCTAAGTGCATTTTGAACCCTTTAAATTTTACCAGTGCTTACTTCTTACTGTGCAGTTAATATTTTGCTGATGATAGTTGATCATCCAGAATAAAAAATGCAGCTGACTCAGATGTTCGTGCATCAAATGTTTCCCACTAAGACTTACGCCTGCTTACCAGGTAAATAAACAGCGTGCTTACTTTTACAAAGACCAAAGTAGAGAAGAAAAATCCTACCATTACCTGAACTATTTATCATCTCTTTCTGATGTTCCCAGGCCTTTCCAGGACCAGCAGCAGGGGGCATATCTCATAATTCTGCTTCCATTGGGGGGATGGTAGCAGCGTGATAAGTCCCTAATCTTCATCACCTCTTTTGCACATTAATGAGGAAAATACAGCTCGCAGTGTACATACCTCACCACTTCTAATTTTCTCGGCTCTGGAATGAGAAAAAGACACGTACGCATGGATGAACGCATCAAGCATAAATAACCATACAGTATCTAGGTTTTAATAGCTGTTGGGATTATGTCACCTACTCTGCAGGTATATATGCCTATGATTTACAGTGTGAAGAGCTCTAGACTCAGAGCAAAAAGCCAGAACTAGTGAGTATTCAGGAGAGAATGATATTCATCACCCCGAGGAGCTCAGGCTCTGTTCATTTCACTTGCTTCACGTGGGAGTGCTCCTGCTTTTTTACAGAGTCCTGTTTGCGTTCACGGCGATTTGCTCCACTAAAAACATTCGCAGAGTTGGAACCTTAATTAATAGTAGCTGTAGGAAACAGCAAAAAAACACATGTAGCTTTTTGTAGTTTTTTAGGCATAGCTGTATTGTAGCCCTCAGCGTTTAATGTCAGATAACGCTAATAACAGATACTGGAGAGGAGAAATCAAATACAAAGTAACTCTTTTTTGAAATGATCGTTTTAGATTCTGATATTTTAGCTTATGCAAAAATTAAATTAAAAAAAAATATATCAAGCTAGATTTTCTTTAAAAAATATTAGCTAAATTTGGAGGCAGATTACCAAAAGATGAAATCCTAACTGTTTCAAAGATATGACCGTATTCAGGAAATTATGTTAAGTTTTCTGGAGCCAATGACACTACTGATGTTTAAAAAATTAGGCAAGTTCTGCACTATCTTTAAAAAACGGTCCAAGCAGAGTACCTTAGGGAGACTAACAAATTTATGTGGATAATTTATTTTATTTTCCCAAAACCAAATGTCGCCTCATCGATGTGCTGTGAATAGATTGTACTGCTTCTTGCAATGAGCCTTTTCAAGATTTTTGAATTCACTATGCTTTGTTAAGCATCACACTTGCACAGCAATACAGATAGGTCTCACAGTGGGTTCAATGAGGGGCTGTCTTTGAGGAGCCTTCAAAACATCCAAGTGCATGTATCGACTTTAGCACACCAAATCACTCTCAGGAGCCACATTCCTTTTTTTATTGGTGCCTATCTCATATATTTCATCTAAAGTAGATGCCCACAATAAAACCATGAAGCTTACCTATTCTTTACCGTTTTCCAAACATAAAGTGCCTAGCACTTTGAGCTTGGTGAAGCTCAGCTGTGTAGCAAAGAGGTATATTTTTGGCATACTTTTCAGCTGCCTGAGACACACATGGAAAATACAATACGTGGAGACACTATCTGAATTTCTGCAGTTTGTCCATGGGCATTTTTTTCTGCGTTACGCATTTGTACGTTTTAGCCACAGAACGTATCACTTAGGGATTTAGGTTGTATTTAATAATGCAAGAATATTTCAATACAAGATGGCAAACTAAAAATATTTTCCACTTAACTGTTTCAAAATGCCATGTGCAGGAGAACACAACAAAATGGAATTAACTCGTAACATATGCAACTCTTATTTGTGCAAGAGCAGTATATGCCCCTAAATCCAGACTCCAGCATCTGGAGGCATAGCATGTCTCTAATGGAAGAGAAAGGCATGAGACATGTCAGCTTCTTGGCTATGATACATAGAAAGCCGTGCCTTTTCCTTCATGATACCCAATACAGCTCCGATTAAAACTAATAAAGTAGACAATGTCCAGGTAAACTGCCTTGGAAGCATTTTGGTTTTTTCATCTCATTAGTTGTAGGCAGTAGGATTAAGCTGAGAAAAGTATTTACTATATTAAAAAACCTCATCTAAAGCTCTTTCATTTGAAACAATCAAGCTTGAATGAAAACTAATATTCCATGGTATGAAACATGTATTTGTAGTGCATCCAAACTAAAGATTCCCATTTGTAGAAACAAGTTTTGCTGTCACCAAGGTATTCCTAGTGTCTATTTCTCATTACTACTTCTTACCTCTAGCAGCATCACAGAATAACGTAGTCTTTATAAGCTTCCGTCACTGTGATCAGCTTGGTAGTCTCTGAAAACATTGTAAAGGAACAATTCATCCTATAAACATTTTAAGACATGAACTGTCTTCAGACTTGACCTTGAGAAGTGCTGAGTCTCTTTTTTTCCCCCCATCAACCTCACGGGAGATACTTTACAGGATCAGCTTCATTGTTAGACTGTAATAACAATTTTAAAAGTATGCAGCTGAACATAAATATTCTTCCTCTTGTTAAAAAAAAAAAAAAAAAAAAAAGGAAATAACAATTTTTAAAAAGCCACCAAAAAAACCCAAACCCCAGCAACAACAACCAAAACCAAACAATTGAAAATTGCACTTTGAAACAAATGTGTGAGAGAGATCTGCTGGATAAAATATTTTTATGAATGCATTTTCAAATTTTTATTGCACTGAAACCCTTAGTTGAGTTTTTGTAGAAGATGATATGTCAAACTTCAGATTTTCATTTGTTCATTCTTATCTAGTAATCTCCCTTGTTACATTCATATATGGCTTTCTATTGTAGTTATTCTCATTTGCAAAAAATACAAGTAGAAACAGAGAAGCTACTTTGCTACAGAGATTTAGTTATTAAATTAAAAAAAAATATTTGCAGAACAACATACTGGAGGTATAAATGCGCACATGCATACATTGTAAGAGGGTGTTCAACCGCGCAAAAAATACAAGCCTACCTCCAGGCTGAATTCCTTATTGTGTGATTCAAACCAATTAGATTAATGATTGTTTTAATAATGGAGAGAGACCATAGATGCATTGTACAAAAAAAAAATGAATGTCTCACATTAAAGCAAGAGAAGGAACAGAAAAAGCTCTTTGCACATTTTACCAGACAAAGTTCTGATTTTGCTTCCTAGCTGAGAAAAATGTTTGGGAATGTATCTAATCTAACACACCCTATAAAACTGTACAGTAGTCCCTGGTATAACTGGGAGTTTTGTGGACATAAAGGTCACATCTTTCAGCAAAATTCCAAGATTTCGGCCTGCAATCCAGTACTGCCTGATGAATTTCTAAATTGTGAAGCTGTGTACCCATTTTGGAAAGTTGGTAGGTAGCCTTGCT
Organism: Gallus gallus; assembly: GCF_016699485.2. Classification (NCBI taxonomy): domain Eukaryota; kingdom Metazoa; phylum Chordata; class Aves; order Galliformes; family Phasianidae; genus Gallus; species Gallus gallus. The sequence goes on from NC_052533.1 coordinate 28,003,378, forward strand.
GTATACCTGTACATTAATTTCACTATGGATGAAATACAGAATACAACTGAACCCTCGCAGCTGTGGTAACAAGTATCATTTTTAAATATACCTTGACTTGATAACGAGAATATTTTACTCTAAAAATAAGTCACATTTAATTTCAAGTATGGCAGGCATGGCATGTATCCAGGAGTGCATGGAGTAAGTTTACCCCCATACAATTTGTTGTCAATCAGACTTTCCAAAATGAAGTCCCATAAATATGAAAATACATTGCTTGTTTGTTTTCTTATTTTTTTTTAAGTTTCCTTTATTGGTATCATAATAGTACGACCCAAATATGAGGAAATAACCATGTCATATTAAACACAGGAATATGCTTTCACAGTCATTTATTGTGCATAGCTAGTAAACATTTCCTGGCAAACAATTTAGAGAGTCCATAAATTCCATCTTAACGCTACTTCCGTAGCTACATGCACTGCACTATACACAAGGGTATTAGCTCAGTCTCTCTCATCCGGAATGGGTGGATTGGAATTGAAAAATCCCCACCCCCCCATTATAGCACCATATGTCTCGAAAGTCTATCCTCTCTCAGGGCAAACAGCTCCTCTCAGATCTGCCTGATGGATCATGACTAAAATTCTGCTGTCCCTTGCTATTTAATCTAGCAGCATTGCTGAAGTATCTATCAGGAGAGCACAACAAGCCAACCATCCCTTTGGCGCAAGCAGCAGTTCCCCACACCGAGAGTATCAGGAATATGGAATATCAGAGGGAAAGCTGAACATCGTGATAATTCGTATGAAAAAAAAACCAACAAAACTCATTCTGAAGCTAGAAATAGGGAAAATAATAAAATCTCTCGCTCCAGAAAATTAAGCAGCCTTTGTGATTCCCTGGTTCCTCATACAATCAAGTTCACTATTGTTACAGATCAGCTTTGCAGCATCTTCAAAAGTATCGAGTCCATCAGAATTTCAGACAATTTTCTCTAGATATCTTATTTATGTGTTTATGGAATGGGGGATTCTTAGGGAAACAGTTTATTCAAGAAGATTTTTGGAGGGTTGGATTTCTGCTCAGTTTTTTCCAGTCCTCATGTGCGTGTCTGTCGATTTATGTTGGAAAAATACAAATCCTTTAAACAGCCCTCAAACAGCCCAGCACTTGAAGGAATTCTTAGGAAATGATCATGTTAAGGTAAAGTTCATACCGCCAGTACCAGACGCTAAGCTGACATATTTCAGCCAGTTTGTATCCTTATTACAGGTATACATTATTATCATTCCTGTTACAGCTATTATTTCCAGATTATTTTGGATTGAAAACAAAGAGTTAGCAAAAATCTGGACTCCTTCCAAAGACCAGCTCAAAAGCTCAAAGGGGTTCAGTCACCTTGTCAATGTTCTGCTTTACGATCTTTAATTTTACAGGGTATAATACTAAAATCTCTCCCCTGCACCCCTCTGAGCGCTTTTTGAGGAAGAGTTGTGTGATAAAAAAGATGACTAAGAGCAGAAAGACAAAGATTTTATTTCCCTGATCATGGAAGTCTTTGTTTCTGTTTTTTAAATCCTTTCATTTATTTATATGGAATGGGACCACTATTAAACAAATAGTCCTGTTCTTAGTTACTGGCTGTATGTATTTGATAATCCACAGGGTATAATCTTTAGTCACATGTGTCTCAAATGCTCTCCTTTGCAATCTTATTAGATGAACAACAAAGGCTTTGGAATAACGATATGATGGATTATTGCACCTTTTGGAGCTAATCCAAATGATCAGAACATCAAAGCTTTAGAATTTCACATTTTTTTTTCCTGTATTTCCCTCTGCTCACTGCTCGACAGCAGATCTTTCATAAGCATCCCTCATTTGCTGGCCGCTCATCTTTACGACCTCCCTGTACTTCCTCATAGTCCCTCCAAGGCACCAAGTTCAGTCACAAGCCCTTCAGCGGCATGCTGAAGAGAAATAGTTTGTGGTCTGCAATTTGCTCCACTTATTGTCTGATGATAAAGGCCTTAATCCCTTTCCTGGATCAGGACCTCCACCAGCTTCCTTTCATTGTGCACACGGGCAAACAAAGCAAGAAGAAAGATAACGCTCCGCTTGTTCAGCACAACTCCAGCACTTATTTTCTCTTTCATGTTTTAAATCAATTTGATTGCTGGCAAAACCTGCCAGAAAAAGACAAGTCTGATCAGAAAGAGCATGAGCAGAGAAACTCCAGTTTCCCAGATACTTCATCTCAAGGACTATTTTGTACTGAAGACAGAGCTTATTAGTGGGTCCAGCCAGCCTTAGCCTCTCACAAATCTAGCAAGGATTCCTGCTTGTATGAATGTCCTCTAATAAAGATTTTGCAGAGAATACTTGTCTGATTGATGCAACACACTACTTTCTTTTACTTAGAAGTTTGCTTATGGATTTTTTTTCCTGACTCCTCATGGTACAGAATACCAATAACAAATTCAATTCATGTGTTTTATATACATTAAATAGTAGGAAATACATCTGTGTAGAAAATGTAGCTAGTTCCTGTGCTTGCAGAGTCTCCCTGGATTTATTGTATTAAAGCCAAATCTATTGTTAATCTGTTTAGCACTGATTGTATTCCTCAAATATGTTTGGTGTTTCCTTTCAGAACTGTCATATACACATCAGTATTATACCTTCATAAAGTACTGGCACAGAATCACTAGAAACGGGTAATTGTAATCTTGCTGATAAAATACCTATAAACTCACTAATTAATTTTACTTGGTGACCAGTTGAATCATCAGTAACAATTTAGCAGGATGTCTGCTGAGATCTTTACTCTTTTTTTGTCAGATGCTATGCACTGAACTGTTCCTCCTAATAGACAAGATATGTAGTAAAAGAAATGAGACTGGATAATTATAGGACAACTCTGCCTAAAGTTAGAAACATATATAAACATTCAGTTTAGATCTTTCTTAAGACTAATTTGCTTGCAACACAAATAGAAATGCAGTATTCCTCTTTAGAAATGCTTCTAGGAAATTATGTAGCAAGAATTAGGAGGTGCATTCCCTAAAAGCTTTCTTATTTAATAGCACTTCTGAATAGGTTTCACTATCTTAAAGGATAGAATTAAACCATAGTGAGGTAACTGAGAGTTATGGTCCAGTTAGTGAGCTTTACCATGAAGCTAGTGGCGAGTTAAATCCTTATAATATGGAACAGCGCTTTTTGATGAAAACTGCTGGAAGTCAAGCAGTTTGAGAGCTACTGACTTCAAAGAGGCTAGAATTTCAGTCCCATTTCCAGAATTCTATAATTCGTTATAATTGTAGCTGCATTTTCAGTCTGTTATGCATTCCTGCTCAAAGCATTAGAAGTGAGCAATCTGCATTTGATGCTGCAAATAAGCAGGTTACGACAGGACGTTGTGAATCTAGGTTCAGACTCTTACACACGCATGCACAAAAGCTCTGCTTCTGTAATCTAAATCTTTCACACCTCTCAGTAACTGTGTCAACATTTTTAAAATTACACTCTGTTACAAAGCAATAATTCAAACAGTATTTTTATCAGCCTGACATTCTATATCTCACTTTTTCTTGTCTCATTTGAAAAATTATCATTGCTGTTTAAGGTCTGTATTTTTTCCACGGGATTCATGAAATATCTTAACATGGAAAAAATGCTTAAGGGCTATGGAATAATATTAACAAGAGTTGGAAACTTCAGAGTGTCCGTAGTAAAACATCAGCTACATTAAGCAAATAAAAAACAACACTTTCCTTAAGTGCATCCAACACTCTACTAGATTTCACTGTGACAAAGGAAAGTCAGATAATTATAAATTAATTGCTAGACCTTCATTACATTTGGTATGAGCAAATGAAATGCAATACAATATCTCTATTTGGTCGTAGACAGTCAGCTTTTACAAAGCTGATGCACAGTGTGAACCAGTTATTTGGAGAAAGTATTTAAGGAAAACTTTGAATGACAAATTCAGATTGCTAGAGAGCATTTTATCATCCATCTCAAAAAACGCCCAGCAACTACCAAAAAGAAACTGCCTACTTTTTTGTTGAAAATAATAAAATGACTTAGAAAGTATGTGAAGGTTGATACTTAAAAAAAAAAAAAAAAAAAAAGAGGAACAGGGAAAAAGATAGTAATTAATGTAAATTAGAAGCTGGGAATTAAAAAGAACTGATAAAGAAAGCCAAAGATCACAAAGGGAAAAAAGACATTAAGATAATACAAACATTATATATATATATATAACATATCGATATATTATATATTATATATATATTATTATACGTTATACATTATAAAATATATATATATACACATACATATATATATATATATATATAAAATATGTTATAAACAAAAAAATTCTAACAATTGCCTTGCTCCATTATTAAATCCAAATTACTTGGACTTTTTTGTAATAGCTTCTTTATTTTGAGCATTCTCAAATGCTTTTCTTCTGTATTTGGGAAAGAAAATTCAAGTGATGTATTCATATCAGATGATTATGGTGAAGCTCTATTTCGGTAGTAGCACAGGAGAACGTTAAATAGCAGCTAATAAAACTAGACGTTTTTAAAATCAGTAGACCTGAATAATTTGTACGGAGGTATTTTAATACATTTGGCAGAGAATCTGTCTGCACAGCTAGTGAGGATTTTTAGTACATCTTGAAGAACTAGGGAAGTTCCAGGGAACTATGCAAAAATTTTTGTCAATACTTAAAAAGAATAAATGCAACGACTTAAATGTCTATAGGCATTTCAACCTCACATTGATCTCAAATAAGGAATGGTTTCTGGGAGTACCAGCTCATTTTAATCAAAGTGGTCAGAACTGAAATTTATGGAAAATTATCATGCCAAGGCTAACTAGATGCCATTTAATAAGAGTATGTATTTGGTAGGAGAAAGGTAATTTTAGCAGTATTAAAAACACAGAAGAATACTGGAAAGACTTTTAGCTATTAATCACAATATTTTGACTTATAAAAATTATTAAAATCAGTATTGAACCTATTAAATAGATTCAAATCTGAGTTTCATGTATGTAGTAAGTGGGCAATAATAATCAGTGGTGCTTATTTTAAGTGTCCCACAAGTCTATGGCCCTGTTATTTTTTCCCCATCTTTGACCTGTCTATCGATAGTAAGAGAAAATATTTTGACAGTTTTCAGTTGAAATGATTGGAACATCAGTAAATAAGGAGAGAGCCACTGTGGAACGTGGATTGCTCAATAAACTGGCTAAAGCTAAACAAACTGCAAATTTCAGTCCAGACATGTAAAACACTGTTCTATTAACAACTTCAAGTCACTGCTACAAAGCAGGGAGTTGTCCCACCACCTGAAGTTGGTATGAAAAAGACTAGCGTGGATAATGGCTGGGAAGAGCTCTGAACACATGAAGGTAGACATGGATCTAGCGCACAGAATCAGAGAAATATACAGTATGGTTGTTACCTCTGTCCTTGGCACAGATGTAATCAGTTCTGGAATAGTGTGTCCACAACTCAAGAAAGATTGTTGTAAAACTGGAAAAGGTTCAGAGGAAAGCAATGAGACTGATGAAAGGACTGGAAAATGTTCCTTGTAATGAAAGACTCAAGGATCTTGATCTATTTAGGCTATCGGAGAGAAGTTTAAAAGGCTACTTGATCACAGCTTATAAATAACTATGTGAAAAAAAAAGAAATTTGATAACACTAGACTTTTCAGTCTGGTGACAAAGGTATAACAGAAGCCAGTGGTTAGAAGATGAAGTTGGAGAAACACACTGGAAGGCTTATATCAAAATCAAATGCTTTTCTCCATTAAAATATTTGCTAAGTTCTTTTACCTTTCCCCCTCCTCTCCACCCAAAGAAAAGTAATGTGTAATTGAGAAAAGTTGTGGTGCCCCTCACACAGAGGGGCAGACAGAGCAGATGACCATAATAGCCTCTTAGCTTTATAGGCCGGGAATCGACGGCTTTGATTGCAGACTTCGCTGCTCTATACTTTCTGACGCCATCACTGGGCAGATCCAACCAGCGCAACGTTAATGGGAACCAGGTGGAGCCTCTTTGTGCCGCACAAGGGAGCTTCCCCCTGAAGCTACATTGGTTACCACCAGGATTTGACCAGACTTCAGGAATTCATACAGTATGAAAAGCCTGTGTCATTCATATTGACACCCATCGTTTCTAATTATTGCAAAATTCTTTGATATTTCAGTGGTTATAAAACTCTGTCTTCAGGGGTGAAATGTGGTAAATTTTATGTAAAGTGGATTTAACCCCCCACCCCCGCAACACACACCTTATCAGTTCCAGAGAAAAGAAAGGAAAGGGAAAATAATGCACAAACCCATACAGCTCTGCTAAAGTGAGGCAGAGTGCTGGAGAGAGAGCAAACTCCTTCAGCCTGTTTTCTTTGTGCTCTTGAGAAGAGAGCAGTAGGTCTGTACACTTTCCTTCAATCTCTGATAGTTCTGAATTACCATTCTAGTTAGGGTACAGATGGAGCAACAAAGGAAAGATAAATGCTAATGGAGAAAAAAAAAAAAAACTAACACATATAAGCAACATAACATATGCAGGACACTCACCATATGCCAGCCTCACTTTTTTCATCTCTCTCTAATGTGGTCCAATAACCCCAGACATATAGAGGGTTATTTGCACTGTCTATGTTAAGCATCTGATGGAGGTGCACTGAATAGCAGCCACCCCTCACCTTCTAGCTCAGCCTCTGTTTCTCTGTTAGCTATGAGAGAAGGAAAAACACCAGGTTTACTCCTTATACTGTGCCTAAGATATCTAGATTAGCCTGAAGTTGTATGAATACCACTGCTCTTTTTTTTTTTCTTTTTTTTTTCTTTTAATGATTGCTATGGACAAAATATATATATATATATATATTATTTACATTTCAGACATATGAAAGTACAGGAAAGTTTACAAATTTATGGCCAGGTCCAAGCTGGTACAGTTCATCCATTGGCATTCAAATGAACAGACTGACTCCTACTCCCCCCAGCAAAAGTGCAGTCTTCAATTTGGTTTTACAAACCAAGTTGGCTACCTGATTCTGCTGGGTAAAGCACAAACGTTTTCATAAAATACAGAAAAGAACATTTTACAATGTAAGTCCATTAGGAAAAACCTCAGAGGAGAAAAAAAAAAAAAAACCTGAAAAGAAAAAGTTGTGTAGGAAATGGCAGCTACTGCAGACTGCAGAAAGTACTTCCCTTGTAAAAGCAGAGAAAAAGCAGTGAGAGATCAGCATCTATAACATTTGAAAATAATCTATTTTTCTGAGGAAGACTTTTACTTTCCTTCCTAAATAAATTGTCATTTTCCTTAAATTAAAAAAAAAAAAACGAAACAAAACACTCTGCTGCTTCACATCAGCTAATAGATTCACTATATACCTCACTTGTGCTGGGTGGGACTGCAGCACTCCAAGTGAATCAGAGCATGTGGATTGCAGTGCACCATAAAGCTGGATGTTTCACAACAGCAGCAAGGGAACTTTGCATAAGTATTAATGAATGACAGTGAAGAGGAAATTCTGCATCTTCAGTGCAAGGTCTTTAATGCTAAGATATATCATAAATGTTCCCTCTACTTCTAGAACCCTTCTGTTAAAAGGTCTCTAACTCTAGGGACACATCGTATAAGGTAGTTATGCACCATTTAAATGCAAAAAATGCACACTTTTCTTGGAAAAAAATGTGTGATGTGAAGTGTTTTTAAGAATAATTGAATGATTTTGTGATTCATTAAATGCGTTTTCCTCAGCAAGCAAGTAATGGCTTTTCCACTAAGTACCCAAAAGGTGAAAAGTCAAACAGTTAGAAGGAGTAAAGCGTCTTTGGGAAAAGGATCATTTACAGAGCTTTTTGTTTTATTCCTTATCTTTTTTTTTCTTTTTCCCCAAGAACAATAGAACAATGAGGGAGGAAAAAAAATGTGAATAATTCCATGTAGGAAATTAAAAAGATTGAGTGCTGGGGACAAAAGTGTATGTGGCTGCTGTCTATTCTTTGGTTTAAGAGGAAATATAGAAAAATTGTGCATCTAAGGCTTACTGAGTATGGCTTCACATCCATATCCCTGCTGAGACCATGGGATCAGTTCTTTTATGGGAGGAAAAAAAAAAAAGAGCTGTTTTCATATACCCAATATATCTTTAAGCTAAAGTGTAAATCTTCAGTTTCTTTCCCTTTCTTTTCTTTTTCTTGTTTTTCATTTTCTTTTTCTCTTAAAAAAAATAAATAAATAAAAAATAGGGAAACAATACACACCTTGACTCCTGCAAAAAAGATCTTTGGCAAAATCACAAGACGCCTGCTTAAGTAATACCCAAAAGGTAACCCCATGCATTCCACTGGCCAGAAATAATTCACAGCACGATGAATCCACAAGAAAGTCAATAGGATATTATAACAATCTTAGGGGAGCTGTAGCCATAAGAGCAATGTGAGGCAATGCCTTAGCATGAGCTATCACTTTATATATGTGCTGTATACATGAGCATGAATTATATTACAACATTTGACACGCTCTGGCTTTTGATCTAATGTGACTTATGACCTCTGTCCTATTGTGACCTTTATGCCTAAATCTGTAGAGAATAGTTCAAACAATAGAACATACATGATAGATGACACCTAGATAGAAGTGTATGAGGAATATAAACACTCATGCTCAGGGCAATAGCTAGACGAAAACTGCCAGAGACTAGGAAGATACTTCCCCTGATATATGATATAAAGAATTTTCTTGCACCTTCCTCTGAGGCATCTGGAGTCAGGATACTGGTCTAGATGGACCATTGTTCTGATTAGATATGGCAGTTCTATTATTTCTATGAACATATGCTAGTGTGGAAAAATACAGCTTATATGTTTAATAGAAAGTTTTGCATAAGACAGGAAGGGTTCTTTGACCAGTGATAAAATCCTTGTGAGCTTTCAGCTAAAAAGCCAGTTGAACTTTGTATAGATTCTGTTTCCACCCAGATCAACAGTGATTTCCAGCTGATTTCAGTAGGAGTGGGAGGAAAATCATAAAGAAGCCTCACATACTGTCTCATATGGGATGAGCACTGAGATTTCCCACAAACAAATAAAAAATTAGCAACAGTCCCTGTAGATTGGGGGTCTCATGAGATCTTCCAGGTAGCCAAGGTTATTTCCCCCCATGGGAAGGAGAATTTGAAGATAGCCTTTCAGAGCTCATCTTTATCAGCCTCTGTTGCTGCTCTAATTTTCAACAGATCCTATTTGGTTAGCCTGTTCCAGCAGCTTTCCAGCTGCAGTCCTGGACTCTGAAGACCTGGGTTCCTGATCATCAACTACCTGGCTCTGCATAATAGTCCAGGGAACAGACATTCGCATGCAATTAAATTGCTCTCCAAAAGAAAACTGGAGAGCTAGAGGTACTGCTGGCATGCTGTAGAACAGCAGGAAGATGAAGAATCAACTGACAGTCTATATAGCAAAAGGCTGCAGTCTTTGGCTAAAACGTAGAATTATACTGCATCTTGGAAAAAAAGCATGGACAGGAAAGCAGCCATGGAATGAAGGTATCCATAACACCTCGGCTGGAAAAGTTTTCAGCATTTTTCACCAGATGGATATAGGCACATTAGTAAAACTTTGCTCATAAATCATATTTTCAAGATTATTGTCGCAGCCTTAAGACCTAAAATTTACTATATATTTATAAACCAGAAAATATATTGCTTGGCTGTACCAGGTGTAAATGTAAATTTATAAATTAATTTAGCTAAAGTGATTTAGAGAAAAACAGAATATAGCAAGGATAGACTTTGATTTTTGCTAAAACTGAATTTATTTCAGTATAATTCCCGCTTAATAGTTAAAATGAAACAAGCTGCTGAAACTGTAGTAGAGCCTTGTGTAACAGGATTTTTATTTGTTTAAAACGAACTGTATATGGCTAGATTCTCTCATACTGTTGGTTGGGCAGTCGCTGTGCAGAAAATATAAGGCATTCACTCCAAAGAAAACGTGATGTAGGACAGAAAGATGCTCTATTAAGCAAGCCCTAGAGATGGCAGACTGCCCTTTACTATTTACATATATGCAAGCTATTAATACCATCTAATCTGTGTAATAAAATAAACAACCCCTGGGTCAGTCAAATCCCAGGTAATACCTGCCATCTGCACATTAGATATTCCTGATGTGCTACTGGCAATGTGATGTGGTATTGGAAAGTGAGATGTTGCAAATTACAAGCTGGACGGACTGAATTTTGCAGTCCTCCTCTCATGATAACTGCTCTTACGGGGGATAGATACAAAGTTTGCTAACTTCCTCTGTCTTAAAATCAGCCAAATCATTATTACAGAAAATGGACAAACTGTAAATAAAGCCCATTTTGTAATTTATCACATTTTTCTTGATATATTTCTGCTCTCAGAAGAAGTAAAACTAGATATTGTTGTGCTGGTTAAATAATATAGAGGTTAAAAACAGGTTAAGTGGTGAAAAGATTAGGCATCCTGAACTGAGATTCACCTCATGTAACTTAAGCCATTTGTGGCATAGACGACAATAAGCAAACTTGCAGTTGGAAGAAGCAGACACTTCCAAGCACGGCTCGACTGACTTACTGCAAATACCTGCTTTACAGAGGCACTCCCTAGGCTCTGCTGCCTAAATCTCCGAAGAGCTCATGGTAGCAGAAGCAGAGGCTGGTGAAGAGGTCAGCTCTCTCCACCCTGCTGCAGCAATACTGTTGTCCCCAGAGCCCTGAGAAAAGACAACACTTCTCTCACCGTTATGCTACCAGGAAACAAATCTACAAATATGTGGATTGCCACGATATCCTGTCAATAATCTAGCTGAGGGGTTGAAGTGTACAGTTATCTAAATATATAAGAAAGCACATGGGTTGTAAAATAATAGGCTGTCAGCAGCACATGCCAATCTATTTAGTATGAATTGAGACAGAGAGGCATTACAGAGAGAAAGCCGACACCAGTGGAGTTTCTATTCCCCCTATGACACTGAGCATGAACCTTGCCTCCAGACCCTTTGTCTTCACACTTCTTTCACATTGTTCCTTTCCCTGTGTTCCTTCTGACTCTCTGCTTTCAAACTGTTCCTCAGACACCTGGGCTTTTTTGATAAATTTCCTAAGCAGTGCTTTGGAACTATGCATTTTTGATCTCACAGATGTATGAACTGAGACATCGTATTTAGTTTAAAGAAAATAAAATGTCAAAACTCAGTATATACTCAGAGCAGAATTGAATGGTATAATCTGTTTCCTGGAAAGTAGTAACACTGAAAAAATAATAGGGACTTTAAAAAAGAAAAAAGAAACCTGAAAAAGTGCAATAGATTCTAGTCATTCCAATACACATTTTTATACTCTCTTACCCAATGTGACACAAAATACACAACATTCCACTGATACAAAATAGTCTATTTTCATGGGCAGGAGAGGAGAGGAGAGGAGAGGAGAGGAGAGGAGAGGAGAGGAGAGGAGAGGAGAGGAGAGGAGAGGAGAGGAGAGGAGAGGAGAGGAGAGGAGAGGAGAGGAGAGGAGAGGAGAGGAGAGGAGAGGAGAGGAGAGGAGAGGAGAGGAGAGGAGAGGAGAGGAGAGGAGAGGAGAGGAGAGGAGAGGAGAGGGAGAAAGAAGAAACAAGGACTATGATTCACAAAAAGAAGGAGTATTCATACTCATTTTTACACAGAATCAGGGCTGCCGTTCTTGCCTGGGGGGAAGTTTTGATTCTCTTTTTGTCATGCTAACATGGTGCATCCTCTCTTAAAAATATCTTTGTACTGAAGGCAGAAAATGTGATATCAGATATCTAAAAGTAAGAGAAGGAAGTGCAGTTCAATACAATGATTCTGTAGGAGGGAGATAAAGAAAAGCTATAATTAACAGAAAAAGTGGTGGATAAATGAACTGAAATTACATTGGGTATTCCTTAAACAAACATGAGGATACAGATAAAGCTTACTTACTTTTTAATAACATGGTTCACTAAAACTTCTTAAAAAAAAAACCTAAACAGTCTCATGAGAAGAGAGGAAGTTTTGCACCTTAACTGATTAAAGGAAAGAGGCACAATTCGATGGTTAACTTTCAAACTGGGAGGAGGTCTTTGAGCCCTCAGAGACGCCACTACATAAATCTGTGTTGTCCCTAAATATTGCTTCCTGCGTGCAGCTCAACTCATCTCAGTAGATAAATTTTCTGCTTGTCACCATCTGAAGAAAAAAAGAGTAGCAACAGAAGATGAAGCTCATGGAAAAGCTACTGTGAAAGGCTGCTTAAAAGACTAGCACTTAGCTTGGAAAAGAGGCAACAAGAAAGTAGTATGATAACGGTCTTGAAACCATGAGCGGTGTAGAAAGGGCTAATAAACAATGACTTTGTCTCCTCCAACAGAGGAACTGGTGGGAATTGAATGCAGTAGGTAGTAACCCCAATCCAATCAGAGAGAGGTAGTTACTCATATAGATGGAACAGATGTGGATGCTAAAAGTTTGCAGGGATTCAAAGAGTCACCAGTGGAATTTACAGAAATAAGCAGTATGTGTATGCATCTGAAGTGCCCCTTCATGGTCACAAAAGTACAGTGTTATCTGCAGGATGTTACTTTCTTCACCACAGACACAGACCAGATTTGGCACATTTGGATCCAGAGAAGTGGTTAGGTCAGGCATATTGCAGGCATACTGATGTAGTAGCTGTATGGCCACTTCAAAAATTTTATCTTTGCTGGCAATCCAAAATGTTACAACATCTCCAAAGTAATTTTTTTATGTGTAGCAAAGGGGAAAAGTCCTTTTCATACAGATATTTATAAGAGCAGTGGAGTCTGAGTTTGTTTTTATATTTTTTAGAACAGCAGTTCCTCCTGTTTGATCAGTGTAGCTGATCCCAAACTCACATGTGGGCAAAGAGCAGAATGCCATCAGCACCACATCTTAAGCTATGTAAATGTTCACAAAATGGAGGAAATAGAAGTGATGAATTAAGTGAGAGGCTTTTGTTATGATTCTTTTAGGTTTTAAGGGTGAAAAATTGAGAATGGATCTCCTCAGAGAGGAAAGAGAGAGAATGGCACATCTAAAGGACGCAATTTATCATCCTGAACACTGGTGACATGTCCATAGGCAGCTGAAGACTAAATATGTCTGTTTTTTCAACTTGTGCTGCTAGAATAAAGGAGCCTTATGCTCTCATTTTTAAAAGGGATATCCACAATAAAGTGAGCATAAATCAGTACACAAACTACTAGTAGAGTTGTAGTTAGCGTGCTTAGCTCCATAGCATTTTCCTGTGTGGTTATTTTGGGAGGAAAGGAATTTGTTTATTTTTGAGTGCATTTTTTACGTTTTTTATTTAAGAGGCCTGTGATGTGTTAGAAAGCATCATGCACATAGAGGAACTGCAGCTCTTCCTGTAAATTCAACAAACTGGTATTTGCTGAAAGAGACCTCTGAATGATTTACTTTTTTCACAAAGAGAGGTGAAGAGTAGAAGAGGGGTGGGAAAACAACAGATTTTTTAAATTATATTAACACTCACTACCTGCAAAAGCATTTGTAGAGAGTTACCCAAATCTCTTGTGGGCATTTCAGCATAAGTCCAATGCAGAAATACACCAGAAATGAATGACTAGTTGATTGGGCTACGGGCCAATCTCAGCTACAACTGTATGGTATCATAAAACACCTTGGCCCCTTCCACAAGAAGAAATAATCAAGTCTCCAAGATACTGTGTTCCCAAGCAATGTGGTTTTTCCAGATAATTCTCATTTTCTGAGTCACTGTTAATTTTCTTTAGGCCAATGTACAGTTCACATTCCTGCTACAAAGAGCAACACCTGAAAAAAGAACTGAGATGGTCAGAAAGCAATAGGAAAAGAATGCTAGGAGCAATTACTTCCTCCAAAGACACCAGGAGTCACTTGAGTGTTTTAAAAACATAGGTTAGATTCAACCAGGAGGCTCAGGAAGCCAACCTGGTTTCCTCCCCCTTGGTTTTCTCCCCGGTGTGGAGCCAGCAGTTCCCTGGACAAGCCCTGCCAGCAGCTTCTACCACTGCTCCACTCAAGCAGTCTCTGTCCTTCTCAAGACTCTGTCCAACTGGGAATGAATAGTGTTTTGTTACTAAAGTTATTGCATTAAGACTCACCACCATTGACAAGTCAGTAAAATTTTCTCCCTATAACTTATTCTAACCACACAAATCTATCAGAAAAAAAAAGACCCACATGTTTCTATATAAAGTTGTTCCAGCAATTATTTTAATTAAATGATTATTATCTTCTGTATGTTATTAGAATACACAGTAGTAGCCCAATGCTTGCAAAGATTTACATTTGTGTTGGAATAATATTCATGAATTGGGAATTAAAAATCTCACTCAAACGTGCCTTCACACAGTGGGCCAAATAAAGCAAAGTTGTTCAACAAGGGACTTCTGTGTTAGAGACCTTGAAAATAATGACTTAACAGTATGCTAACTTGTTGAAAAGAATCTCATCAGAGGTCTATCCAGCTATGACATGTTATGGATTTACTTTGGACTGAGCCAATGACCTGAGGTATGCCATCACGATGAAGGAATACAACTTGAAAGATATATATGTCTGTTTTAAGTAGGAATGTTCATTCATTAGCTCACTGCTTCATTCACTGAGCTATGCACAAAGTGCTACACAAATGAATGATTCAATACAGATGCCTTTAATACAGCATACAGCAGTAAGTAAGGAGCAAGGTGCTTGCTGTCATGACTCTCCTGGTGAAAAAGGGAAGCAATTTCTTTGTGGCTGTGTTGCAAGGCAGTTGCCTAAAATGGAAGAACACAAACTAGATCAGGTGAAGTATTCTTCAAACACAAATGACCCACACATTTATATGTTGTCAATCCCTCCTCACATGTCTTGGATGATATGAATTTATTGGGAAAGGCGGGCGGGGGGTAGAAAAGGAAAGTCATTTCAAGGTGCAGGCTGAGCAAAACTGTTCAAAACAGCAGCTCCAGGGGCCACTGAAATAAGATACAAGCTTTCATGGTGCAAAGTATGCTAAAGTGGGCAATGCAGTTTATTTTCACATGTTCCCACCCTCAGAGTGTGTCATTGTCTAAATGGTACAGATGAAATCTTTGAAGACTTTCTTTATGACGCCAAACTGTTCAAAAATGTGCAACAAGTGTGCAGACATTTTCTAGGATGTAAAAGCAGAAGAAACAATTAAAATCACATAGTCTCTGTATTTACAATTTTCACTGTTAATAAAATAATTTGTCAAAGCTCACAGAGAATGCTCTTTTTCTCTTTCCTGGAAAGTTTCCAAGTTTCAGAAGTATTCCAGAGGAGAAATTTTAACAAATATCAAACACTGGCAGGAGAATCACAAGAGGAAACAAAGACTGAGTGATGTAAATGATAAAAGATTTCAAGAAAAGAATGGTGAAATGGCTGCCTCTTTGAAGAAACATTACATTTTACCTATTCTTTTGAAGTCATAAAGTGCTGTAACTAAGACTATTAAGAAGTCAATTTGGTAACCGGCTCTAGGTGTTTTAATAAGAGGCCTTAGAATTTAAATGAAGGCAAATTCTCAAAAGGAAGCAGTGCACAAATTTCTATTTTTTTATTTTTGTAACTAAAAAGAAGTCTGCCTAATATAGTAGAAGCAGAAGAAAGTGCATTAGATAATGTTATATATAAATGTGAGCCAATAGAATTTTGATTTAGCCCATAACTGTTGACATTTTAATCTGTAGACCTTCCCAAAGATCACTATATAGCACTAGAGGACTTATGTTTTCTAAAAGCATGCATGTGCCACTGCAGCTTTATAGTGATTTTTCATCATGGTTTTTCATCATAGTTTCTCTTAGGAAAAAGAAACAAACAAGTCTGAAACTTTTAATGGCCTCCCCTAGCAAAATACTGCAACTGCTAATACTCCTGTTGAACAACAGAGTAGAATGAAGTGCTGGTGGAGGGCCTGATTTAAGAAGGGCAGAAGATCATAAGCACACATACACTATATTTGTATACTCTTTTTTTAGGCAGATCCATCTGTGCTCCAGCTCTTTTTTGAGTAGCTAAAGAAGAACTGCACCTCTGTATATACAACCACCGTACATTAAATCTAGTAATTTTTTTTTTTTTTTTGCAGTGGACATCATGTTTGATATGCATGCTTTTAACTTAGCTTGGATAGACCAGTCTAGACAAAACTGCACCAAATATAATGACTTGAATTGGAAAAAATAAGGAAGTCAGATGCACTCAGCAGCAGAAACACAACCTTTTGTTGGCAATGCATTAAAAATAGTCCTGCTTTCTTCTGTCATTTAACATAATTTTCTTTTTCCATTGTATTTTTTATTGTGATAGTGACATTCAGAATACATATTTATACTGCTGTCTTTCTTACCCCAGTGTACCTTGGTTACTATTTCTTTAGCGATATTACATAGCCCAGAGATGGCTTTTGGCCCTCTAACTTGACCAACTGTAGAAATTAGAGAATGAGAAGCAACAATTTCCACATCAGCTAAAATACCTATCTTAAACTGGGTGCTCTTCTGAGAGATATGCTGCAGCTCAATTTAAGAATTACAGCAGATGGAAAATCCAGCACATTGCTATGTCAGAATTTATTCCAGACATTAATTAGTATAACTTGATACTTCGGCTCTGTTTCCTGGCCAGAACTGTCAAAGTTAAATTTTCAGAAGTTCCATTTTTATTATTAACTAGTAAGTAAATGAGAACAATAATTGATAATTGGCAGCTGAGTTGAAATATTTTATTAGTTAACTAAAGAGAAACAATCAAGAACATCCTTCCATGAAAGTTCTTATATAATGTGATAAAGGCTCCAACCTTGAGTAAATCAGTTGAGTTTCTTTGGTGGCTCAGTATAAGGCACATTTTCCAGACCTCATTTTTTTTTCTTCCAGCTTTCTTCTGAGCTCATTTCAGTTTTTCAGTGTCCTTCTCAAGTGTAAATGCCAGACCTGGACAGAGTATTCCAAGAATGCTCTCTCTAATGACATAGACAGAGGGAATATCACCCTCTCCATCCACATACTTAGACATGGAAAGATTGCATCTGACATTTTAATCACAGCATCACTCTGGTGGCTCAGTTTCAAAGTATTATTTGAATCTTTTCTAGAGTACCTGCTCTAGAAGATTCAGCACTACATTCGTGATCCTTTGGCCTCCGATCTGGCTATGCAAATATATCTTGTTTTAATGAATCCACCCTAATGAGCACTACTGATTAGCTCATTCTTCTTCTGTCATCATTAGTTGTTTGTCTAACTGTTACATGTAAGTTTTGCTATTAACATTTCCACATTTTCCAGACTTTGCTAAAGAAACTGCACAGTACTGGACAAAGATCTGATCCTTACAGGACTAAATTAGAAATACCCTGCATGGCTATTCCAGATCTATACTTATTTCTTTAGTGCCTTCATTTTAATTAGTCTTTTAACATTTTAAATACATTTCAATTGCAAATACCAGCACTAATATTTTCTAGTCCTTTGCCATTTCCCCAGCATTCTAAAAATTAAAAAAAAAAAAAAGATCAGCATGAGGAAATAAATCACCTTTCACCACATCGAGGCTATTACCTGCTCCTTCCAATGGGGAAACAAACAAACAAACAAACAAACAAACAAACAGAAAAACACCTAACATATGTGTTCAACATTGCTTCTAGCTACCAATGAGATAGAAAACGCTTATCGCTAGCTTCAAGACAGAAATTGACCTTGGTGTCTTATTCTAGAATAACAGATGTATGAGTACATTTACCTTTTGCACACCATGATCAATGATTTTACTTTTCTCGCTGAGTACTGGATTTAAACCATTACTAAGATCTCATAATTTTTATATATTTAAAGTACTGTTTCTTATCTTCCTCAGTCCTCTACAGAGTTTTTCAAAGATACTTCCAGTTTCCTGTATCAATTGTTTATATTTCCCTAGAGTTGCTTTCAAGCTCACTGCTATTACTCTTGTTTTTACATTTGTGATTTTTTACGGATGCCTTCATTTTTCTTCTCAATCAATAGCATATTTTTAGGCTGGAGATGTCTTTTAGAGTGTATTTTGACACTGAATTTATCAAATATGAATTATATTTCATAGTTTCCTGTTTAAATGTTTCCTGCCACATAATTTTACTCACAGTTTTTCTCAATCTTGAGAAATCAGTTTTCTAAAAGGTCCAATATATACATTACTAGTAAAATGTTGTCAAAGCAGATATTGGCGAACCATACAGATATTTCTGATGGGAAAAAAATAACAATGTCCTTCTTCTATTTCCCAAAACACACATTGAAATAAGGATAAATGTAAAAATACCCCGGGTTTGTCTTTTTGTTTGTTTTGTTTTAGGATCTCTCACCAAATTAAGTTAGTAATACCTTGTTTTCTAAGGATTTATCACTTTAATTCATCAGCTTGCACTGATCTGTCCTATGGAAATAGGATTTAGTATAGAATACAGTAATTTAGAAGTTTTTTCTAATCACAAGATCCTCTACCTTTCTCTGATTGATGTTCTTTGTGATCTTGAAAAAGTCATTCAGTCACTCAGTTCACATCAGGTAAGTGAAAATAACTGTTAATATTGCATAAAGCCAATCATACCAAGGATTTTCTGTTTCCTTTCCTTATGAAGGAAGAGTTCAAAACATTACCAAAAAACTGTGTTAATATATTCTAAAGAATTTTCAAAGGCTGTACTAGTAGTACTGTAATTAATTTATGAATCTGTGGATTATTTGACTTTTCATTGAGTGTCACAGAAAGTAAGCTTAGGCCTCATCTGGATCTTAAATTTGACTGAGTCGTGTTAAAAAGCTCATACAGCTAGGCATGTGACAGCCTCACTGAGTATACTGAAGAGCATTACTTATTCCTTCCAAAAGCAAGAGTAAATTGGCATTAGATTTTTCCTTTTTCCAATTAATGGCCCAGAAATAATTTATGTGCTTTGAAAAAAAAATAGAATCACTTGGGGCCAAACCCACACTGTCTCTTGGAGATTCACCAGTGAAATCGGAGAGGAAATAGACATAACTTTTACAGAACCATAGAAAAATGGTGAATGTAAATGTGAAATACTGCCTGCCATCAGTCCTCAGATTCTCGATTTATTTTAGCTGATCTGACAAGCAAGTTTGTCTTTACACATTTAATTAAAGTGTACACAGGACAAACACTAGCCATTCCATACAGGCCACCAAATATGTTTCTGTTACCACAACTTCAAAAGTGACTTGCTCAGATTTAGCTCCTACGTCAAGAGCTCTTGCTTGTTTTTTCTTTTAGATAGCGAACACATACCTGGCATACAAGCATTTCAGTTTTGACAGGACTGATTTTGTCTTTTTTCCTACCAATTACTACAGATCTCAACTCAAATCAGAGTACATAACATCTACCTTCAAAGTACACAAAGTTCAAACTCCAAACCCAAACATTTTAAATCTTAGCATCTGATGTAGAATTTGAATGCTGAAGAGTTGGCATTTCCATTGTACCTTGAAGTTCTGTGCAACAAAAAATTGGGAACATCAGAGTTCACAGATGTTTTTATATGTGTGTACACCTTTCACTGTGTTTAAATAAGCTTATATAACCAGGAACCCAGTTAATAATATCTTCATTTATGAATTTGCCTATTTGGCTGAAAATACCCTATTAATTTTAGTTCACTAAAACATAACCCAGCTGTAACTTGACCCATTTTGAGTAGCTATACTTAAACCAGTGTTATGTTTTTAGTACTAAAGACTGATAACTTGATAGCTCCCCAGGGTTTTTTGGTTACGATTTAAGCACAGAGCTGACATTGCATGCTATTTTTCTGAAAATCCCAGCAGTAATATTACAGATGAGATACTGGTATGTCAAGACATATTCAACAATTAAGTTGGAATGTGGATATCTTCAGACATACAGCATCATTCACCATCCTACAATTTCATTCATTTTTAGATCGCTTTAATCCTATGAAAATGGAACTATTAACCCTAATAAAAACAGTAGTAGTTTAGGAGACAAGACAAAACCAGCCTGGATTCTGTCACCCTTACCGATGGTGAACATTAAGTTACACTGTAAATACTCCTCATTATCTCAGTATGAGTAAAGGTCACAGTATGCGGTGCTTAGGGATTACATAATAATTTTTCATCTGCATTTCTCAACATGTTTTGCATGTATAACTCATTCATTCTGGCTTCTCAGTTGGGAAGCTGATGTAAAGTTAGATCAAATGAGGTTTCCTATGTTATTCAACAAGACAAAGGGATACAAGAATCTCATTTCTTTTTCTAAACTGATTTCAGTAGAACAGGATTGTATTCTATTAACATTTTTTTCTACTTGACATTTCCCAAAAGCTACATTTCAAAGAAAATAGAGGCCCTCTATGTCTATCTGTATTACCATCATTTCTTAGCACATCAATGAATGCAAGCAATGATGCTGCCTGATCATGACAAACACTTCAGTTCAAACACAGAAGAAAAAAATAACCATAGGTAGCAAATCTATGAATCTGAATGATTTAAGGCTTTCATTCAGATTAATGGAGGGTTTTATTCTATTTCCCAGAATTTATGTGTTTGTTTTTTCATAATAAAGGAAGTTTCTAGCTTCTGGTTGTGAAGATAGCCTTGACAATGTAAACCAACATACTTTCATCTTGTTGAGCCCTCATCCTTACCAGCTAAAACAATAGCATCAAGCACAGTTAACTTCCCCCATTCATCTTACTGGAGTGTCAGCCTTGAAGCATAAACATGCACACTTAAGTACCAACTCTGTTAACCAGTTCACTGCTTATTATAACATGAGAAATATCCACTCAGCACAATTAGTGTCTGGATGTTTGTGATGTTCATCCCATGCTATTGCTTGAAAATCTTTAACAAAGTATTCAAAATGAATATATTGAAATAATATAAGTATGAATATAATGAAATGTTAGTAAAAAATAGAGAACAATCTACTAAGCCTAAGGTCTGCATAATGGTGCATACTAAAGCTTTGACATGCTTTTTAAATACCTCTTCTTGCATATCCAAAAGTCTCCAAGCAGTGGCTCACTTACTCCCTACTTCTAACTCTTGCAATCCATGATCAATTTCTTGACTGTCAGCCTCCTCTTCCATGACAAAAAATGTCACTACACATATATGTTTAACCTCTTCAAGAGAAGTGTTCAAAATTGGCCTGAAAGTACCTGAATACTCATTTATACTGATAGAAATGACTGGAAAAAAAAGAGAAATTATAAAAAACACACCATCATCATCCTGACAGTGCTGCAGTATTGCAAAGGTGATGAGGGAGACAATGAGACTACAAGAAATTTGCCCCCTCTTATTAAACCTTTCAGACAAAAACAAGTAATACTCAGTTACTATACATTAGAATCAGTTTTTCTCTTGAGAAACCAAAACACTTTAATGTGCCTATTTTACAGCTGAAGAAAGTGAGGCATTAATCTGAAAAGGTCATTCAACAAGAGACCAGTAGCAGAGACTGTGAAGAATGCAAAATCTCAACACATTTTTCAACTTACTGAATCACTCTATCTCTGTTCAGGTGGAGTTTTGTGCACCCATTGCAAACTCTGTTAACCTCTGGCCTCCTCACCTTGAATCTCTGAATTGTAACATGAACCCACAGCCACAGAATCAAACACAAATGCCAAATCTTGCTACCAGAAAGCAAGAAATATTCATGCTTTGCCAATACTGCCAGCCTGACAGGGGACAAGGCTGGTGGAGGAAATAAGCCTCTATTACGAAAACATTTCACGAGGTCCCCAAACAATAGAAGTAAACTTTAACAGGAACCAAAATCATATCCCTGATTCCTCTCTCTGTATTGTTCAGTGCTCAGACCAGGAACAAATTAATCTAATTAATACACACTGCATGTACCTGATTCCTGGATGCGTATCTGTGTTTCCCGCTAGAGATTTTCCTTTTCTCCTCATCTGCACTCGTCTTCTGAATAGAATTTTATAGGCAGCATTTATGTAACCTTTTTTCTGCCCACAGCTTTCCACCCCTGCTTCTTTCATGAGGATACTTCAGATCAACATTTTTACACTGAAAATACAGTTAAGCACAGAATACAGTATGAAGAAGTGGGGTGTATTTTTTATGTAAGAAAAGTGAAAAGCACCCGGAGTGTGCATCTTTAAGGAGAAAAAAATGTATTTTCAGGCATAGTCCTGAGAAGATACCTTGGCTGTTGCTTTTACTGAACAACACCTGACATAAACTCATTCAACAGTCATCAAGACAGGATTTAAGTCAAGTTCATATGGCCTTGTGTGATTAGAAGCTTTAAAAAATAGATTTCAAAAACTGTATTTACTTTCATTGTAATGGCTTAGCTATTGCAGAAGGAATCTTTCAATCTAGTTTTTATTGAGAAGACACTTCTTGCTTTCAGCGCAGTTAACAGATACAGCGAAGTACTACACGACTTGCACGATTATTCTGTTACTGCATTTCTATTTAGGTATGCAGAGCAGCATGCAGAACCGCAGTTTGTGTGGAGAGCACGAATGAAGGCAAGAGAAAAAGTTACCAGACTGGCAGCAATCCCAAGCTGCTCACACGCTGATGTTCAGGACAGCACATGTGGGTGCCACATGAGCAGGTGAAACCGTGATCGTACACGTGTGGAAGGGAGAATAGTAATTAAACAATCAGATGTGCTAAGTGCATCACGCTGGGACACCACTACGCTTCACATGGGCTGCGAGGGTTGAAACCTGAGGCAATAACTCAGGAAGCAGCCAAGTTACAGCTATGATCATAATGATTTCCGTGAGGTCCTTGAAGTGAAACGATGCCCATAGTGTCCTCACACACTCCCCAGCAGTGTGCCAGACAGACACTTCACTGCCTAAGGCACCCTTCAGCTGCTAAGATTTCACTCTGGATTCGTTCCAGAGCTCCTATCTTGCCTTTACGGGCTGCAGTCCTCCCCAGTGAGATTCCCCTCCTGTGACTTGCCCTCGCAACGGGGCGAACGCGGCAGACTGGGGCCTGGACCGGGCCCAGCGGGCTGAGCGTTCTGCCCTCTGCCGGGCCAGAGCTGCGGTACCACAAGCCTGCACCGCTGGCTGGCGGCGATGGAGGGGCACAGGGACCCCTCCGACAAGGAGTTACTTCTGATTTTAATTGTGGCTGTCAAAAGGGTAGTGAAAGAGGTTGCAATAAAGCCCGACGAGTTAAAATCTGTGCTTGCTTTAACAGCTGTCAAAAACTTTCACTCCAGCACAGCATGGATTTCAGCATCCTGTTTTGTCCTTCCCTCTCCTTTTAAACTGATCATATTTGCCCAGAATTTCCAGAATTTTTCTGTTTTCTTCCTTTCTTCCTTCCTTCCTTCCTTTCTTTCTTTTTCTTTCTTTCTTTCTTTCTTTCTTTCTTTCTTTCTTTCTTTCTTTCTTTCTTTCTTTCTTTCTTTCTTTCTTTCTTTCTTTCTTTCTTTCTTTCTTTCTTTCTTTCTTTCTTTCTTTCTTTCTTTTTCTTTCTCTCTCTCTCTCTTTCTTTCTCTCTTTCTCTCTTTCCTTCTCTTTTTTTTTTTTTAACTAGAATGTGATCATTATGTTAAAAATAATTATTATCATTATTTCTTTTGATGTAGAGTCTATACTGTCTGGAGAACATGGGTTTAGGCTTTGCACTGTCACTGAACTATTAACCTAAACTGCATGGACACACTATGCCAAATAGCCATGCATTTGTTCAGCTGGTCCTGGCCCTTTTTAAAGCAAAACATGGGGAAGTTTCTCAAGAAGAGATACAGCAGAGGGTCACAGAGGGCACCTACCCCTTCGCTCCAGTTCTGACCTGAGGAGCACTGTGGGGCCCTGTTGTTTCTCCTGTCCGACACTACACACTCAGAGGGTGTTGAGCGCCACAGCCCTGATCTCTTGCATCACTTCTAAGAACTGCCATCATGTGAGCAATAAATGCCCATCAGCGAATATTTCTCTCCACCGTCTCCTGCTGAATGCAAGGCAGCTTGGAGCTTTGCCTCTTGTGATAGAAGCCGTGTGTACCATGAACACAAGCTGTTCACAAGACCACCTGCCTTTTCTTAACCGCGTGTAGAATTGCCTACCAGGAATCCCAGTGTGTTTTATATGTCATTAATAAAGTTAACATTTCTATTAAATACTGCTCCTTTCTGGAATTCTCACTCAACCTTGAGGATAATAATCAAGAAAAAACTTTCTGTCACATTATTAAATGTTTGATTGCAACAGCACAGAAGACTCTGGTAGCACAATGCCACACTGGCATCTTTCCAGTATGGGAAATTTTTTCCATAGTTGTTTTTTTTTTTGTGTGTGTGTTTGTTTTTTTTTTTCAAGTCAATATATTGCAAAACAGTTGCTTTCTTTAATATCACAGATTTATCCAGAGTTTACAATGCAATCATTGCTCCTTGCTATTGGAAATGATTTATTTAGCCAGTTTTGGCCTTCATTCCAAAAGGCTGAATGCCAAATCATTACAGTGTATCTGGTGTTCTGTTGTCAGAAAATATGATCTAGCATTAAGATACTACTCATAGACTCTGAAAGCCAGAGAAAATAATTGTGGTAAATCAAAACCTCATAAATACTTTATAAAGTTGTTTTTAATGTCTGTCCTTATGTGTGACAAAAAAGTACCAGTTTACATGCAATGAGAATACGTGAGTTTGGAGGTTTCATTTCCTATGCTGTCTAAGTTTTAAAACAGTATTATAGTCAATCCCATATAGATGCAGAAGTTAGACAGTTGTTGTCACATTATATTTTCTCGTACTACTGCATTTTAATAAGCTAAAAGACAGTAAACTACTTTTCTAGATTTAACTTCAAATGATGAAGTTTCTTTTTTCTTCTTTCTTTCTTTCTTTTTTTTTTTTTAAGAGTGTACTGAGAGTATAAGTACTGTATACATGGCTCTGAAGTTGAGGCCACAATCATGCAAGCATATACACACAGTAAATGCTCAAGGCAGTTAAAGAAAAGCACATGCCAAAGACTTAGGAGCAGCTGGCCCCAAATTCTGGCCTCAACACATCATGTGAAATTGAACATGTGTGGACTAGGTTTGACTCCCTTCAGATGCCTCTGGAACACAATAATATCCCATTGGGTAAGAAATCTGTTCTATCTTCCAAACTACTTATGCCAATAACTTAATATTTCTCCACCAAAAAATCCAGAACAATTTTCCTGTGCAGCACATCACTGTGACAGATCATGATGATTGCCGGAAGCTTGGAAGTGGTAGTATATCTGGGATGGATATTAAATTGACTATGTCTAGAAGCATGGGAATCATGAGGGAGCAACAGGCAGAATAATAAACTCAAGCAGAGATCATGTCCAGATCTTGCTCTGTAAATATTCCACTTACTTTTTTTGGGGGGGGGGGGGGAGAACCAGAAATCTATTATTTACCTTTTATGGTTATAAAATTGCATTACCCAGAAGAGAAGTAGGGGCCAGAGAAGTTGCTACCTCACATCGTATTGAATTCAAATTCAGAAGCAACTAACCAATGCAATATGGAGAGGTGCTTTCTGCAAAAAGGAAACCACAGAGTCCAGGAGGAAATATTGGGTCAAAAAAGGGGGCTGAGCTTGGAGGCAGAGCTCAGCCTGATCTCACTCAGTTGACACTAACAGTTTAAACCATGGCTGCATTCCAAAGGACAAAACTTATTTGATCACACTCATGCATCACTGTGGAAGAAACAGCAGGCAATGAAAACATGCAAAGCTCTGATGTACATGACAAGCTATAGAAGCAATAGCAATTTCACCCAGCTTTGTTTTTTTGTTTGGTTGCATTATTGCTTTTTTGCTAGCGAGGAAAGAGACTGATCTATACGTTCCAGGGTGACCAGTAACGTTGTGGTCCTGGCTCAAAGGAAACAGTTCCAACCCCCCTGCCACAGGTAAGGCTGCCGACTTCCAGATCTGGTACCAGACCATGTTACCCAGGGCCTCATCCAACCTGGTCTTGAACATCTCCAGGGACAGAGCACCCACAGCCTCTCTGGGCAGCCTGTTCCAGCACTCTCTCTGTAAAGAACTTCCCCCTGACATTCAATCTAAACCTTCCCGCCTTGAGTTTAAAACCATTCCCCCTTGTCTATCGAATAGAATTACAGGCATCAGCTAGAGCTGGAAGACACAATTCAAATTCACACATGTATGCATGATTTTTAAAGTTCTACCACAACAGGTATTCTACTGTGTTTAAATGAACAGCTCCATTCAGTTTAGCTACGATTTTGGGTGCTGAGTAGTTCTGCACCTTCATCCGCCACACTCTGCCATCAGACACCCGAAACAAATAATACACTGTTGCTGACTGCTTCTCAGAAGCCAGTTTTAATAGTCACCAGGTATCAACCCCAGGAAGCAGAAGCAGGAAGATAATATCAGGCATCATGAAGATGCTATACATGCAAGACTATCTTTCCATCTTCTGCAGTCCCTCAGTACAGCTTCCAGGCTCTGCAACAAGTGAGAACAATTCTTTTGCTACATTATGCTGATTCAACCTTCTAACAAGTTCACTCTGGATACTGATTTTTTTTTTTTTTCCTCTGCTAAAATAGGGGATAAACATGCAAGCAAAACATTTCATAATTAAAGTTGCCTGAAGGGTTCGGGTTATCTCCACATGTTCCATAGGAAATTCTGCAGTTAGGAAACGATGAACATACCTCAAAAATCTGTATAAAAAAACCAAGCTTTCCGAAGCTAATCTGTTTTAATGATTCCAATTGTCTGTAGTTTTTAATATTACTGACAAGAATATTAAACATTTAATTCTGAAAACAAGATAAAAATCCATGCAGCAGTATCAAAGGATCTCCTCTCCTTCCCTGCTACCTACGGAAATCTTTGAAATGGGCTGCTATTAACAGAAATTATCCTCAGCCAAGGTTATGACATAACCAAAATTTTGAAAATTATAAAAGCATTGTAGTATTCTCTTAATTGCTCGTGTATATGTGATTTTCTACATCTGAAAATTGCAAGCCATAAAATCAGAAGAAAAATGAAATTCTGTCAGATGGTATTAGATTATCATCCATATAGTTGACAACAGCACTGGAACATTGAGATCTTTTGCAGACTAGACACTGAGAGTTAATGGAGGAGCTAACAGCCAAAGGAGTATTTACGTTAGGGTTTCACTTCCTGTCAAAGAATTTACTATATTCTACAGTTATTCCATATTTTGTCATGATTTCTTGCTTGGATCTTCAGAATATATAATTTGCTTGTGATTTTCCTTAAAGTCCTATTTGAATTAAGAACTCTTTTGTGTTTATGAAGTTCAACAAGGCCAATGGAAGGTCCTGCACCTGGGTCAGGGCAATCCCAAGCATAACTACAGGCTAGGCAGAAAATGGATTGAGAGCATCTTTGGGGAGAAGGACTCGGGGCGTTGGTTGATGGGAAGATCAACAAGAGCCAGCAGTGTGCTCCAGCAGCCCAGAAAACCAACAGTATCCTGGGCTGTATTGAAAGAAGTGCAGCTAGCCAGTCAAGGGAAAGGATTCTTCCCCTTTACTTTGCCCTTACGAGGCCCCAGCTGCAGTACTGCATTCAGCTCTGAGGCCCCCAGCACAAGAAAGATGTGAAGCTGTTGCAGCAGGTCAAGAGGAAACCATGAATATGCTCAGAGTGCTGAAGCTCCTCTCCCACAAAGGCACAGGGAGAGGAGAGGAAAGGGGAATGGGAATGGGAAAGGGGGAACAGGGAAGGGGGACAAGGAGAAGGAAATGGAGAAAAAGAAAAACACATGATGCACAGGGCAATTGCTCACCACTCACTGATCAATGCCCACCTGGTCCCCAGGTGACAGTGGTCTCCCTAGCCAACGCTCCCCAGTTTTACTGCTCAGCATCATGCCACATGGTAGGAAATATCCTTTTGGCCAGTTTGGTTCAGCTGTCTTGGTTCTGTCCCTTCCCAGCTTCTTTTGCAACCCCACCTTCCTTACTGGCAGGATAGTATGAGAAGGCAAAACATCCTTGACTTAGTGCAAGCACTGCTCAGTAATAACATCAGTGTGTTATCAACAGTATTTTCATGCTAAATTGAAAACATGGCACCATACCACTTACATTCCCAGTTTCTGTTGCAACCATGTGTTTTTGAGCTCTAAATTCTTTTTTACAAAAGTTTAGAGGAAATACCGATGACAACAAAAATTCTTTTCATTGTTAACTATCAGTAAATATTTCATGGGGAGAAGGGATAGCTAGGCATGTAAAGAAAAGAGAATGTTCAAAACAGAGGAAGAGAAATTTTCAGTGAATTCAGTTTTCTGATTTCAGCTGACAATATCTGAAACTATTCCATACTTTTGTGCAAGATGATTGGATTACTATTAAGATGCTTTGAAATACTTTCTCTTCGTAAGGCTCTTAATTCTTAATCTCAGGGGAAAAAAAGAAAAAAAGAAAAGAAAAAAGAAAAGAAAAAAGAAAATCACAGCAATATTCTTCCAAATACAATGCTCTCAATCCAGAAGAAAAATGAGTACTAGCACAGTAGGTGGTCGTCTTCCTGCTGAATCACTATCAATGCCTGCACCATCTGGATTTTCCTTGGAGACCTCCTATCCAAGAACTGACAAGACCCAACCTTATTTATTTATGAGACGAGATCATAGCCAATGATTATATGTATGCAAGCAAATATAGTGACTTTTTGTTAAGTTTACAAATACTGTATGAGACAACTAGTGTATAAGTAGGCTTTATGAAATTCTATGTCAGTGAAATTGTGTGTACTATTCAGTTTACATACAATTTGCAGGAAAAAGATGTACCCAGTAAATAAAATAAGATTTCATTTTTGTTGGAAAAAAAAATATATAAAAGATTCTTTTACTACAACAGATACTGTTTTGTAATTATTGCCTGTGCCCATTTTTTTCATCATGCAGAACATCCAAAAACAGTAGGTCAAGTGGTAGCATAGCAGCCTACAAAAACTGAATTAAACAGAGCTCATACAATGAAATTAAATAAATATTCTGTGTTCAAAAGCTTTAATTTATTAAGTAATTTAACTTTTTATCTGCAGCTTAATTTTATTCTGTTTAGAATTTGAGAAAAATGTATATCCATGTTTAAAGGATTTTAAAAAGAAAATGGTATTTGTAAACCCTGAAACAATGCATATATGTTTTAGAAGAGCCTAAATTACAAACAGAAATCTATAAAGAATGAATGATAACTGAGAGCAGCAAGCTTTTAAAATCTCTGAGCAACATAGCCATCACAAATATCCCATATAACTCAGAATGAAAGTTATTTATTTCATTATGTACAGTTTTATACTAATATCCAAAACTAAGGAAGTGGTGGAAAATCAAGTTCAGAAGTTCATATCTAGGTTTAATACAAACTGAGCAGAATTACAAGGCACTATAGTTCTGACCTCCTACTCACTCATGAATCTTTCATGGTACCAAAAGACTTCTTCCCTCTTCTTTTATAGTTAGTAATTTGGCTATTTTCCCAAAGAAAGAAGCATTTTTCTATTAACTTAAATGTTACCTACTAGCTTCTCTCTTTCTTTTTCTTATTTGCTATTTTTTCATTATAATTATTCTGATTTTTTCCTCCCCTCCCCCCCCCTCCATTTAAAAAAAAAAAAAAAAAAAAAAGGAAGCAAAAAAAACATGAGATCCAGCAAGCAGAATCTGATGGTATCCATTAATATTCAATAAAGAGATATGAGGTAAAACTGGTGTGGGATGGGTGGAAGTTTGGGTGGAAGGGACACTTAGAGATCTTCCGGTCCAACCTCCTGACCATTTCAGGGCTAATCAAAAGTTAAGGCATGTTATTGTGGGCAATATCCAATGCCGAGCAACAAAGAACAAGTTCTCATTTAATTTTCTCTCAGAATTAGAAATACATATGGCTTTTGTAGGCATAACTGGATAAATACTTTAGGTAACCAATTGAGGAGCACCACCTCTGCATAAAGAGAGGACAGAAAAAGATTTCCTCCACTACACCACTCAGGCTGTCTAAATTAGAAAGCTCTCTCTACAGATCTACAACTTCATGGTGAGAAGGCTAGATTTGAACCAGGTCTCAAGCTATGAGAAACAACTTTAATCCCTTCTTGTTCAGTAGTGCTAAGGATGATGTTGAAGTATGAATCTGAGAAATGAGGATCACCATGAGCTGCACTGTCAGCTGCTCTCAAACATGCTTGCTTTATAGTTCAAGCTGGCCACCGCATGCTGAAGTCAGCAGCTCTTATTACACTACTGGAGAGACTCAGTATAGCTCAGGTGTTGGACTCAGTTGTGAAAGCACAATTTTCACCTGCCTAAAGTAGGAAGGGACATTTCTAGTGACTGAAATAGAGACAATAACAATTTCCATACTGCAGTCATACAGTACTCATTAATAGCCTTCTTAGATTGTTGATGACTATTGCCTTCTCTTCTCCGTGGCAAGAACACTGCAGAACAGATGATACCTTCTTACAAACAATTCATTTCCTATAGATGGAACCTTGCAGAACAGATGTCTACAAGAACGTGACAACATGAGGCATAGACTTGTCAGTCATTCTGGCCCAGCTCAGCCACACATAATCTCTCAGTGTATCAGACATCTAGTAGGGACTGCAGTGTGCCTGAAGCTTAGTCTTATAGGCGTGCTTAACCATGAGCTCTCACACATGAATTTTTGTCTAGATCCAACTCACCTGCTTTTTCCCTATCAGTGCTATGGATGCTTGCCTCTTCTGTTACATGCTCTGTTATTTACAAAATCATTTCCAAATGTTTTAGTTGTCCATTTTCAAATCCTGGAATCTATCACAAACATTGTGTAGCCTTTTAATTTATTAATTTGTAAGAGGCCATTTTGAATTTAGGTGCTTAGTGGTTTAGTTAAGAGGGATAAGTACCTACAGAGTACCAAACAAGCAAAAGCCAGTATGCTTACTACTAGCAGATGTAGATAGACATTTTGTTTCTGACTTATACCTGCTGCACAAAAGGCATGTTCAAATTAGGAATCAAGTTAAGGCTAATAAAGTAAGCCAAATAATATTCAAATAACTGAAGCACTGTTTGTGCCGAAACACATTGTATTTTAAATTAATCATCATTAATAGAAATAAAAATCATACTTAAACTATGCTTTCTCTTTGTATTCATACAAGTAAGCAGATAAGAACACAACTGAAGCTATGTCTTACAAAAGTATCATGACCTGCATTATTTAAAAATCACTAGGACAGAAAACAGAGTTCTGCTTCTTTCAGATGCCTCCTTTAGCTAAGAATTAATAATCAAATGTAAAATGCCTAGACATTTTAAGTCAGTGAGATTCGTAAACCCACAGCAAAAGATCACACAGATTTAATCACGCAGAAACAGATCTGAGCAAGAAGGACGTTCTGTTACTGAGAAAGGAAAGCAATAGATAAATACAGTATTCACTTTTTCATTTGCAGTTACACAACCAGGTAGAGCATTTTGAAAAGCACAGAGTTACAGTTAAGTGAAAGTCCCAATTCCCACTATTGAAAATATACTTTTGAATCACGTGCTATAATATCACAGTTGCAGAGACAATTGCAGTATGCAAATGCATATTCCTTCCTATTGCTGCAGCCTCAGACTGACTCAGACATATGGTTTGCAGAATGCTTGCAACTGTCTCATTTTTGGCACTTCAAGTACAGGAAGCAATACGTTATTTGTATATTCTGTTAGGGACTAGTACAACACAAAGCCCACTGAAACAGTTCAACTTTGGATCATACCTTTCAAGTCTCTCCTGGCTCGTCTACACTGCTTCCTGAAAAGGAATCATTTGGATTTTTTGTAAAGGTAGTTTGACATCTGCTCTAGTGGTCATCACTAACCTTAAGGCTTCTTTTGCATTGTTCTCTGTTTATGCTGCAATTTTTTTCCATTGCCTCTGTATTAGGACCCAGACCTGAACTCAGTGAAGACAACAGGCATCTTTCCATTACTTTATGACAAAGGATTGGAAACCAAGTCTCCCTTTGGGATGAGAAGTGAATTGCATGACTTCCAACCAGAAAAGCTACAATCTGCATCAGGATGCTTGACTGTCCCAGCGCACCCAAGTTTCTGAGTATTTGTACAAAAGCTGCAGATTTGCTGTGTCAGCATGTTAGGCAGCAATGCTTCTAAAGACAAGAAATAAAATGTTTCTCTGATTCAGTGTCAACAGTATTTACATGTCAATCCCGGTTACATTTTATTTTACTATGGCTTAAATTAGAGTAATGCAATCACAATTTTATTTCTCCTGTGCTTGTGTTTTAGTCTCAGAGAAGTTGCCTTTTTAAAAATCTGACTTATCACAGAGAGCACAATACAAATATTACACCTTAGTTTTTTTAAGCAGTGAACACACACATTGGTCATTAATTTGCCCTTTCGTAAAAGGACACTTTTCAGTTCTGTCCTCTAAGATCTACAGTAAGGTCTTTTCTTTGAGGAAGAAAACAGGTTAATAAATAATCCAAATTCTGAGGTTTATTGGCCTTTTTTGTCATTCACCTCCAGTGGGAATTATAGCAAGGAACATTTGCCCTTGTTAACCTGCAAACATTTTTCACTCAGTTAGGTCATTGCCTCTGGCTCAAGGGTCCAATTTTCCTTTCATTCATTAAGCACATTGGGAAGCGGAGTTCCTAACCCTTTCCAGTCTAAATGTGGAACAATCACATCCCCTCACAATCAAGTGCCCATGTGCTGGGACCTTTACGTTTCACTGTGATCTCTCAGTGACGCAAATTTTTAACAATTGAAGGATATTAAGTCAAAAAGTCGTTTTCTAATTGGAGGAGCTCAGGGGATTTCAAATAATGAACTCTTACAAACTGGAAGCTGGTACATGTGCCTTTTTAATTATTATATATACTTTTTTTTAAATTGGGGGAGAGGGCACTGCTAATCTCAGAAAGCAGATTCCAGAAGTTCTGCCTAGGAATAAAGGAAGGCCATGAAGGATAACGGTTAATCAGGCATTAAAAAAAATAATATTGTTTTATGAGTTGAACTGACATATTCTCATATATCATTTTATTGGATGGTGTAACTGCTAGAGAACAACGCCATTTCAGTTTTTAAAATTGTATGTGACATAACTAATTCAGATATTACTTTTGGGGCATTCATAATAAAGTGAGAATGTCTTCTTCCTATTGCTAAAAGACTTTGCTACAGAGTCTCTCTGGATGCAGAGATGGATGAATGATGGATGCAGCCTGGTGACTGAGAACTGAACACTCGAGTTCTATATAAATAGTTTTCCACGCATATAATTGCCTGTGCCAAAATATAATAAATATCTTATCTCTGTAAGAATTGAGCAACAGTGTTTAAACAGAGCCAGTGATATTAAGATAAGCAGAAAAAAACACTAATCCTTCACAGCGGTATAATTGAAGACATTGTAATGAAAAGACTTAGAAATGGGAAAAACTGAAAGGAGAACTCCAAAAAAAATTGGCTTTGGGATACAATAAGGAGAAAGAAAGTTGAATGAGTGAAACATGGAATGTGGGAAAGATTGAATCCAACATCTTTGTACTGATTTCTGATCATCCTTATTGCTCAGTAAAAGTACAGGAAGGATTCCTCATGAGCTGTATGTAATGACTTTATGGCATAGTGTGGAGGGGTAAGCAGGGCATGAGATAAGCATACTGCAAAGTCAAATTTTTACAATGGGAGACAAAGGGAAGGGGATGCAGACTAAGGACTGAACAGAGGGAAACAGTACACAGATATCTGGATGTGTGGGATGCGTGTAAATAACAACTCAGTTGCAGACAGAGG
Source organism: Gallus gallus (assembly GCF_016699485.2). NCBI lineage: Eukaryota > Metazoa > Chordata > Aves > Galliformes > Phasianidae > Gallus > Gallus gallus. The sequence goes on from NC_052533.1 coordinate 28,037,347, forward strand.
AAGGGAAAGATTGACACGAACACTGATGTTAAACAGAAAAAAGCTGAGGATGGGAGGCTGGCAGAAGAAATGCTGCTATGGATCTTCAGCTTGCAATTACTGAGCTTATTGTTGTCTATATAAAGATTCCCAGAAAAGATTGCAGACGTATCAGGGGAAGAAGAATTTTGTTCAGTGGGGAAAGATGGAAAGGGAAACTTTGGAATTATGTATTGGCCAATTGTGGAAGAAATTGGAACTGAGTCAAATTTTCAGGGAGATTCCCAAAGAGAGGGAAAAGCAAAACGTGTTTTTCAAAAGCACACGCAACCAGCTTCCTTCTTATTAGTACAACTTATGTGTAAGTGTCAACATTTTGCTATTTCTAAAAAAGGAGAGAAGAAACATATTCTGTGTGAACCAAATGACACACAGACAGCAGAAGTGAAGAGTTCAGCTAGAAGACTGTAGCATAGAAAGACAGTTTGTGTTCTTTCTGGAATAAATTACCAATACAGGCAAGCTATTTAGCATTTCTTACATTCCCAGTGTTTCAGAACAAGAGATTGATCAGCCGCAGAGTAACTCAGAAAATTTTGGAAGAATTTTTTTTTTTCTTCATTTTGGTTTTGTCAAAATTAAAATGTTTACATTTATATATATAAAGGTCGCTCCAAAAGTAATGCCTCCTTTTTATTTCCATGGAAAATATAACATATACAAAGAGTACAATAACACTATTTGATAAAGAAAATTCTCAGATAATAAACACTGTTTTTCAACATGTGCACCACCATTAGTTATGCATTTTTGCCTACATGCCATGCTCATAAAAATTTGCATCAGTTGTGCATGGCTGTTTGGAGCATGGCTTGTCTTTCGCACTGCTGTTGCCACTGTTGAAATACAGCCTCACTATGCCCACATTCACTGTTTGGTGTCCATAAACATTCAGCAAGTGTCAATGAATGTCAATGGGTGCACTTTTTTTCACATGGAGGAATACAGTTCCACACCTTCATTTCATATGCTTATCCATGTCATGTGTCATTTTTCCAGACTTCCCCCTTTGCTTCCACCTGCCACACAGTAAAAAAATTAAAAAAATAAAAAATAAATTAATGGAATATTGGTGGGAAGGTTCACTCTCCACTTCCATACCACCAACATCCACCTCAAGTGCCAATGCCCAACAAAATAAAATAGGAGGCATTACTTTCGGAGCAGCCCTCATATGTTTACATAGGCACACTATCAGAGGGAGAGTTTTATACTGATATAGTTATAACTCTTTATTTGTCAATATTGTGCCAGATAGCAGGTAGATTCTAGATGAAGTTCTTTTCTCCTATTCTTCTGTGCAAAAACTATTTCTGCATCCAATCGTGCTGATACAAACTGAGCCAAACCAGGGAGCCAAAAGAAAGAGCTAGAAGATCCTCTTTATCCCCTAGGGCTCAGGGCAGACAGATGTGGCTCGGAGACTGTGCTTCCTAAATCTTCCAGCCTCCTACTTATTCCGGAACAACTTTTTATTTTTTATTATTTTTTTAATAAATATTAAAATCTTTTCCATACAGGAATGAAACAATGTTTGTAAAAATTGTGTGAGTGTGGCAGATTTATGCTGAGGGAATCCAACTGTGTCTCACTTAGTGGCTGTTACAAAGCTTTGGGCATCAGAGATTCAAGTTCCTATAGGAGCTGTTTCTGTAAAGAATAGTTCCACTTCCATACAGCAAAGAGAATCCGAGTGGGACCCATCTCTTCTTCCCAACCTGGGCCATGAATATTTTTCTCTTTTACTGCCCCAAAAAGCAATTAAGCAAACCCAACACATTTCTGAAAGCTTCAATTTTGAGAAAACACAGTCTTTATAACTACTTTACCCAAACTCTATGGAGTTGAATGCTTGAATGGCTTGAATGGCTTGAATGTTACACCAATGCCACTTTCCAGTGGACTTCCTCTGAGTACAAACATCAAGTAAAACTGAAAACAAGTACATCTATTCCAAAGGGAAAGCGTAGACTTATTTTTGGATGAATAAAGGTAAATTTAGAAATATCAAAATAAAATACACTCTGAAAGAGGATTGCGGCTTTCTGCCCAATTCTAGTAAAAAATACAGGTGTTACTAGAAGCTCAGAGGTCTTGGCTAAAGGATAAAATGAATGATAGAGAAAGAATGATACTGCTGTCAACTCTTATCCCAAAACTGATGCTGTTGCTGCAGGCAACACACTCTCAAAGTCAGCATTTATTTTAATTTTACTGCAATTCTATTGCTATTTGGGGGTGTTCATGAAAGCTCAGCTTCTGGAATCTTGCAGAGACACGTGAATTTCTGTGTAATTTTCCCCTTTAAAATAGGCTTATATTGGCTAGCTTTAAATTTTAACTCAAAATGCTCAACCATCACAAAGCAGATGGAAATACCTTTCTCTTCAATATAAGTTCTTTAAAAGTTCATGAATTTTAAGGCAGCTCTCTGAAATTCTGGAGGCCAATTCATAATCTTTGAGTTCTCATGCTTGGCAATACACGATTTTTTCATTGCCCACACACAAGCTGATGCAAGCAAATCATGAAAAAGGCTGAATATATCTTGTTGTAGTGCGCTGCCAAACCTTTGTTTGCTGACAAGAGAAGTATTTTGGAAAGGCCTGAGAAGTGCTGCAAATTTCTTTGCCAGCTTTAAAAAAAATTGAAGTTGCACCTCTGTATTCCAGGCCACACAGACTGAAATCATTTCTGAAATTGAGATCACGCAGGAAAGAATGTCCTCATATACATTTGTTAAAGGACTGAAGCCCAAATGCAATACTGATTCTTTACATTATAAGTCAAAGTTACAAGACAGACTTATTTTTGTGAGCGTGTATGGTAATAGCAACAGATTGTGCTAGTCTGTTCAGGAAGAAACACTTGTAGGTTAACTTCTTGATCGTATTGAGAAATTATTTAAGAAACACTGTTAAAGTTGTTTACACTTTCCATGTACTATACATAAATATTTGTTTATGGAGCAACTGTGTAGTGCTTTGCCTTTGTCAGCAACTGGAAATTGTTACTAATAACTACATTCTGGGTTTCAAATTCTATAACCCCTATCAGACTCCATGTAGTACTTTCCAAGAAACTGCAAAGTGAGAACTCTGGCTTGGACTTCAAGGAAAAGTTATGCTGAGATACACAAAAGTGTTCTGTGAGAAACTTGTTAAGTATTTCCCATACTGCATATTGCCCCCTATCTCCACAACCATGCAGAGAAGACTCTGTATTTATACAAAGTGTGTTTACAGTCAGACAGAAGTTTGAGCCCATTCTTAAAATCAGACCTAACCCCGATAGTATGATATAGTATCACATCATTCTCTATCATCAAGTTCAAAAGGCTCCCTTTTTTCTTTTTTCCATCTAAGTAAGTCCTTGAACTGGCCAGCTCTGGTAGGTGGTATTTATACAACAGTAGCCATATAAGTCCCAATCTTTCTCCTCCCATTTTATCTCCATCTTTTACTCTTTGATAATTCGTTCAACACAGTGAATGTTTACTTTCTATTATTACACGTTACACAAACAACAGAAAGTCTGAAGTGTGCTTCTGAAATTAACTTGGTTGTATAGTTCTAAGACATCAGATCTTACTACATTACCTTGCTAACTGAAAGAGAAGCCTTAGGTATTGAGACAGACAAATTAGCTGAGGAAAGCATACAGGGCATCCTGCTGTCCTCCTTCAAGGAGCACCATTCCCAGATTCCAAAAGCTATCCTAGATAAATTAATACAGTATTTGGCCCATTGTTAGCATACTATCCTTAACAATCTCAAGCACAGAACAATACCCAGTGGATTTTGTGGGTTCAGCTTTCTACAAAACTATTTCTTTCCTCCACAACAAAAAGGACAAAAAAAAAAAAAAAAAAGAAAACACAGAGGCATGGGAAAGTTAGGCAGGAAATAAGTCTATATTCACATTTGTTTTCCAAAAGCAATGTACATTAAAAAAAAAGATACATACTTAAAAGTAGAACTTTTTAGCATTTAATTACTATTTATTCAGAGTCTTGTGGGATAGAATTAGTGACACATAACAGATCAGAAAGCTTTGAATATCCTAAAATTCACACCGATCAAAGTAAGAGTCAAAAACATGGAAATTGATTATTCTTTCCAATTTTTTAACTTGTACGTTTAACCTAGGCCGTGATTTGAGAATAGAAAAGCATTAGGAAATTCATATCATGTAAGAATTCTTAGGAGAAGAGTTAATTTTACCAATACTAGAAAAGTAGTATTTCACTCTCTACTACTTAGAAAACTCAGGAAACAAATGACAGTTCACAGAGTTTGGGTACAGCATAATTAATTGATGTTTGTTTCACATTTGTGATACTTGATGAAAACTGGAAGTATTCAGAATGTCACTGTATAGGAACTAAGAGTGGACTGATGGAGTCATGAAAAAAAAAAAAAAACACTGAAGAACTCATGAACAGAATATATATATGTGAATAAAAGCAAAACATCACTACCGTTAGACTCAACCAAGTTTCTTATTAGTTTCTTATTGGTAGGTGATCAAGTCCTAGAACTTGACAAAATCCTCCAGTGACAAAACACTCAGGCCTTTCTTCTCCAGCATGGAAGTCCCCAAAAGACTTCTCAAGTTTCAGAAACCACATCTACTAACCGCTATCATCAAATAAAAGGTGGAGAGATTCTCCATAGTACCTCCCTAAAATCAAAAGAGAGTTTAGAATCTCCAGTAGAGAGCATCATCCCTATTTGCCAACCTTTCCCATTACTAAAATCTTATCTGCAACACTGCATAATATTTCTCTTATAAATTATCACTATCATCACCCGAAATCCCTTTTTTAATTTATGTTGCACCAGATGCGAGAGCACTGCTCAGTTCAGGCTGCACTTTGGAGCACCAGTATCACACACTTAAGCTCTGGCTTGAATTTCCAGAACTCTTGTCTATACAGTCAGCTGCTAACAATGTACAAAACAGTTTCTGTACTTTTTGCACAAGCCAAAGTGTGCAAAGGGATTAAATAGCGTGACTGGATCAAGTAAAGTGGGGGAAGGGGACTGTGCACACACGCTCCAAACACATCATTATATTTCTGAGCAGTCCACACTATATAGACTTTCTGGCTGGAAGACGTTATAGCACAGATCCTACTATGCTGTGTGAAAAAATTGCAAGGAAGAAAAAGAGGTTTCTCTTCCTCACTCTCCAATATATATATGAAAAGAAAGGAGAAACAGTTCCAGTGAGGATCTACTTTATGAGACCACAGCAATACTAACAAGGTATTACTAAAATGGTGCACTTGGTGCTAATAGCATAGCTAATTATTAATTCTTAGTAGGAACTTTTTTCCTCGTATGGTTTTGCCAGTAGGAGGGTAGAACTATAAACCTCAAAATATTTACTGAGAAACATTAAAATTTAAAAATAAAAGACATTTTCAGGGCTATTTGATACATTTTTCCATTCAAACAGACTTAAGTTTTGAAAATAACATTATTATAAGCTTAGAATCATATTCTGTAATCCTGTAGAAGAGTAAAAGGGTGGAGATAGGGAGTTATTCTTTTATTGCTCAAATTCAAGTTCTCCACCTAATTCTGGACAAGTGGATGACAGAATTTTGCAAATCCAATTTTCTCCTGATTTTCCTTTTCTAAAAAACATTTGTATTAGCAAAAAGTATGACTCTTAAATTATATCCCATTTTCAGAAAGAACATGCATCCCTCACTTAAATCATTCTAACTCCTTCGAAGTGAACCTTCTGTGTGAATAAGAAAATTATCTTCATCATATCCCAGAGAGGATGTCTAATTAATTAATTCCTAATTTTCACAGGTTTTCTGAACACACCTAAATTTCACACTGAAGACATGCTACGAGATGTTTATCTGTATTACCTTCAAAGGTGTCTTAGCAGGTTTTCCAATATCAGCTGTTTCAGGATTCCTCTCAAGAATATTTTTTTATTGCTTTGATTCATATCATTCCAAAGGTCTGCATTTTTCCTTATCCTATTTCCCTTTCCAGCAGCTGTAAGCTACCTTTGATCTGGGAATATAACTCGATAGACTAAGTTGCAGTGTTCTGGTTCCTCTCCCCTAGTACCAAAGAGGTCAGTCAGCCACATGTGCTTACTTCTCAAATGCCCAAAGGTAAATAGCCATAATTTTGACAATTACTGCCTGTGTTATCTTTCTGCTATTCAATCCTTGGTAAAGATTTTAGATAATATTCTTTTCCAATTAAAATGAAGAAACATTTTCCCACTGGTATGTGACAATGATCAGAATTAATTTTCTAAATTAATGTCACAAAAAGTTCATTGGTATGTCAGACTAAGCATCCAGACCCTCTTGAATACACAAGACAAAGAATTTTTAACTCTAATTTGTGAGTACAGTTATTTTTTATCCACAGACAACTGTGACTACAAATGCTCACTGGTGAGAAGAGAACACAAGAGTCAAATGTCAGTGCGACAATTTTTTAACACTGTCCTTTGGGGTCTATGGATCAATCCCAGCTGTGAAACTAGACCAGAAGAGCAGGTTTGTACCTGCTCTTCGGAGCCTTCCTCTCCTGACCACATCTTCCCTTTTCTTTCCTTTCTTTGTCAGACAAAAACTGAAGTCATTCTTTTCTCATTCCTAACCAGTTGCCTCTTGTAAAATATATTTATCTCTTGTCTTTCATGTTTGCATAAGAATCTTGTAGCACTCAAGTACACACATTGAAAAATAAAGATTAATCACATAAACTGAGAACTCAGAAGAAAAGAATCAACTGAGCTAAAAATGTTTAAAGTCCTGCAAGGGTTTAAAAGTTTACAAACTGAAAGGACAAGGGTTTCTGGAAGCAGACTTATGAGTAAACAACCTCACCATGACCTCATGCTCATATAAGGAGTGAAGAGGAGGAGATGGACCCGTCCGGCAGGAAGTTACAAGAAATCTGCTGAGCTAAAAAACAGCAGATAAAATAATATATGAAGGTCTGCAGTTGAATCTGAAGAGGAGAAATCTCCAAGGACTAACTGGAAGAAGAAACTACATTACAACATTTTCCTGGCCTATAAGACTAAGTGAGGAAGTAAGCAAAGCCCAGACCCAGTGCCAGATCACTGGGATTCACTGAAGCTTTCTGCCTGCCAGAACATCCTCCAAATTGAACAAGAGGGAAAAGAGGCAACAATGACTCTTTTTTCATAATCTTCGTTAACTACGAGCTGTAAAGCAGCAAAACCTAGGGACTGACCTGGAGATGGTCCACATGAATCTGCTGAGCTGTCCACAGGAAGAAAATTCCCAGAACAATGCACAAGAGGGCTGAACTGAAAAGGATTAGGATGTCTATCTAAACATAGAGAATGAGGTTCAACTCTCCTAACAGACAGGATACCCAGTAATGTTTGAAAGGAATTTCTGCAAACTGACCTTATTATTTTTCTAGCGTGAGAAAACATGCCAGGTACCTAACAAGTGAGCAGACAATACCAGTTCAAAGAGCATCTGACCTTAATATAATGTGACACCAGAAGCAACGACTGTGGAGAGAAAAGATTGGATTGGTAATCTATACCTATTTATATTCAATCTAATTGGAAAAGGGGACCAAGTAGCTAGTGAGGAAATGCAGTTAACCGGGAAAGCACTATGCTAAAGTCAAAAGGAAGTATGAGGGAAATACGAGGGTTAGGAAGGAACAGGAGCTAGGAGTGAGTAAAAAGCCTGCAAGGGAGAAAATGTTGCAAGAACACAGAGAGTGTTTATTTTAGGGAAAATATAAGGAGCCAAGGTATGGAAGTCCGGTAACAAATCCAGTTACTGTTTTAGGATGCAATGATATATGAGCGTGTACATAATTAATATAATTAAATAAAATCAGCCTTCTCTGAGCAATAGATTGATTTCATATGGTGATCCAGATTCATAAAAGTAGATTTACTGAGTTCTGCCCAGAGTAATCCACAGGTTCATGTCATCCATTCCTTCAGTTTCAAATTGGTCTCATTCAGAATATTTGCAATGTCATATAGGCCTGTGCTCTCCAAACTGAAAGAAAAAGAAAGGAAGGAAAAAGTAAAAAAAAAAAAAAAGAAGAAGAAGAAGAAAAAGAAAAAAGAAAAACAAACAAAAAAAAAGGAAAATGAAAAAAAATCAAAAAATGGGGGGGGGGAAGAGAAAAAGAGAAAAAAAGAACTTCATAACCCTTTTTTTTTTTTTTTTTTTTTACATTCTCATATAATTTAAACTTGTGGACAAAAAAAAATAGAACTTACAGAACAATGTGGAAGCATAGAAGCATTTCACACTACATTGACTGTAGTACACTGACTTAGGATCCTGTCATCCTCCCTAATATTTCCATATTGAGTAGAAAAGAACAAGCAGTCCTCAGACAAATTAGAAGTGATCTCTAGATGAGTCTGCACTGCTCATTGGTATATGTAAGGAGTTTGGAAAGGCTGATCTTTCAGGTTGGGTGCTTCAGTTGAGTGCCCACTGTCAGACACAGCGTGACTGTCCTAGACCAACTGTCATTCCATTGGTCCAGAGACTAAGGCAGGACAAGGTTTCAGGACCTAATTTCCCAGACTCTGGCCTTTACTTTATATTGTAATAATGAAAAAGATGTCTGTACATACAGATGTATAAGGTCAGCATTAATATCCTGCAAATGAGTCCCTTAAAAATTCTCCTGTGCTCTTGAATCAGTTTATAGAAGTATTTGTTCCACATGAGCATTTGCCTCACCACACTTGTCCCAGCTTGTTACATATTTCTTTGTTCCAAGGCTTGGCTTCTCATTTCACAGCAATTGTTAATGTAAAATACAAATATAAAAGCTACAGGGTGTATAATGTATAGTTGCTTCCCATTATTGAGCTGCCAGGTTTTCCCCCACACATCGTTACAGCTATCATTTAACAAAGAGATAAAGAGAAAAATCATCTTCCTGGAACATTGTAAATGTCACTGGAGCCAGCCAGTAAGATAGAATGGCCAGTATGAGATAAGAGTGGAAAAACCTTGCATAAGTGAAGCATGTGGGAGCTGAATGATGGACATTCATAGCAGCAAATTCAGAGAAGCTAAGCGGGATGCAAGTGGGGTAGCAGGTAGGTACAGCATATAAAAGGAGTAGTGTGTGTGCGTGTGTGTGTGTATACATACGCATATGTTTGTTTACTGTAGATGAAGGAAGAGAGTGAATTCAAAGCTCTGTGACTCAAAATAAAAAGAGCTAAATTCATAACACGTATTTGTGTGGCAGCCTTTACCACACATGTCATATCTGCAATGGTCTGCACTCCAGATGGCTGGATAATGAGAGCCCACTGGCCTGGCCTGGACGAGGTTCCCAAGTCTCTCCTTAAATGTTAACTCAGGGTGCCAGTAGGCACACAACTGCACAGGCCATATATATATATATACATCTGAAACAAGAGCAACCGCTGTAAATTATACTATCTAGGGCAGGTAGGAATGCAATAACAAGGATGGGAGTAACCTTCCTGTGGTGACGTTGTGGAGAGGGACTTTGCTAAAGGAAGACTAGGAAAATTGTGATACAGTTCTCAAGAAAATATGTTCTAAATTTCAATAAATTTGTTTTCTATGAATTGCCAATAGTTGACTGCTCAGCAGTCAAAACTATGGGGAACAACCATAAAAACTTCATATCAGTACTTGGGTACTTTAACCTCATTCATTCTTTTTTAAAAGCGCTGTCAAGCTTTTGGCTCTGCTACAAGAATTGTATGAGCTAAAGAAAGACATGTGAACTCAAGCCTGAAGCAGCATTTAAGGGGAAACAGACTACACAAAGTATTAAGGCTTGTGATGGTGATGGAGACACATGCACTCTAATTCAGAGTCTATTGGCTAGTCACAGTGAAGGAGTTTCTTGTAGGCAACATAAACTCCTGTTCTGTTATTAATATTAGTTATTAGTGATCCTTCCTGCCATCCCCACCTATCATTCACACTTCATGGGCTGTTCAATTAAAAATACTAACAACTGCCAGCTTTATAACGTTAAAAGCAAACAGTTGTTATTAAAAAAGAAAATAACAGCAACACTTATCATCAGACCACCATAACATTGCACAGCTTGGCACAAGTCTTGAAGTCTCTTCTGTACTGAGGCCCAGTACAGACCACACACAGAGCCTGAATTAGAACATAAATTTTAAAAAACAACAATAATGATAAAAATAAGACAGAATGTCTTAATCAGGATTTGCAATATAACCATCTGCTTTACCTAATCTGGAAGTGGCAGAGCTGCTCAAACATGAACTTTCCATCCCAGGGGAAAGTCTGATACTCTGATACTTACTTTATAATTAACTGCAACAGAAGTTTAATATTTCTCTTCATTCTTTTTCAGTTATTTCAGCTGAATTATTTCAATATCTCTAAATCAACTTATTTTATTTGTCAAATCCAAACTGAAATAAAAGCATCTATTCTCTCTGCTAGCATGGATCCCCAGGGAGTGACTGCCAGGCTGTATGGAAAACATAGTCCAGATGCACAGCATCTTTTCCATTTGAAAAATGGGAGCATGAAAGATCCAAACAATTTCTCTATGTCTTTACTAAGCTTGCGCTCAGGCAGAAATTAAACACTGACTGATCTGAAATATTTCCTTCTCCTATGAAACCTTCAAAAAAAAAAAAAAAAAAAGTAAAGGATGCTTTCCTGTGAAAATTTCTATTTTGATAAAGCCACGTTTACTGATATGGAAAATTCTGTGCAAATTTCTTCCACTCACGTATTAAAATCACTGTAAATTCTAAACAAATGTATACAAGTGACACTTCAGGATGTATACACATGTATCTAACAACACCAAAAAACTACAGTAAGAACCCCATTCTTGCCATTTCAGAATCAAGCACACAACAGTTAAATCTGCAAATCAAACATGTCTGTATTACAGGTCTCTTATGCTTGTCCATTGTGATACAATCTTTAATTATACAAACACTTAGTATTTTTTCCACAACCCCCCCTATTTCATTCAGTGCACAGAGTGAAAGGTAATGCAGAAATGAATCAGTGTTCTGCAGTGAATGAACCCATTGTCTGTTGGTCCCTTGCCTCACTCACTGCACAGCTTAGAAGGTGTCCGGTAAATGAGGCAAAGGGTTGCAGGAAGAGGATTGTTCATCCTGTGCTCAGTGTGCCTCCTAAAAGTATGCCTACAATTACACCATTAAACACAGTAATTGCAGTTCTCATGCACAAGTCCAACGTGATGTCATCTGTATAAATATTGTGATTGTTTTCTAACATTTGAAGAGCTAAACTTGCGATGTTCTTTATACACAGATCAGTAGGACTTCTGCACTTGATATCAGACTGTAGCTGGCTCAGACTTTCTGCAGAATAACGGACCATTCACTGAGAAATCTTAAGCCTAATTCACACACACACAAAAATAATAAAAAGGACTGAGGGAAGATTTGAAATAAATTCCTATAATACTTGAACCAAAATGACTCATCCTTTAAAGAAAGTGAAATGCAGTTTGTAGCACTACTGCTAAGAGGGCAACCACTCATTTCAGTATCAGAAAGCTTGTTATGTTGTGTGAAACTGACATTGCTGAAGACTACCAAAGTGCTGATATGTGAACCTAATTTGGAGGATTTGCAAGCTGTGGAACTAGTAAGATCACAGATAACAGAGGGATGGATCTATTACAGACTTTCTCTGGTTTCATCATGACATAATGCTCCAAAAATCAGAAAGTAAAATACAGAGTTGGCTCCAGTCCAAGCATCCAAATATGTTAACTACAAACTTGGCTTAGTGGATACAGTAGCCAATAGATTTCATTTCTTCATCATTTCATTTTTAGAAAGTAAACACAATAAACATTACTGAAGACTAAAAGTTCTCATTAAAGAGACAAATCTGGTTTCTTCAAAGGAGAGGGCTTCAGTGTAAATTCAGGACTGCTATAGCGCTCTCCTCCAGTTAGCATCATTTAGCACACCACAGACTCTGGGTCACATACAGTCATATGGTTTGCAGAGCTCCACTCCTTGTTCCCCTCTACACATCACAACTGTGCTTTCTCCCTGCCTTCTGCTGTAACATACCTCCAGCCTGAACAGAAAAGATAATTTATACCATTAAGCAGGATACTCTGGCTCCAAGTCCATTCAGGCTTTGGCTGTTTTAGTAAAACTGTCAAAAGCCAATGGAAATGTGTTGCATTTACTGTAATGATTTTTGTGTTGTAAACACCTGGTGTTGATGGATCAGATATTTTTCATAGGCTATATAGTAATTTCAATTGCTGTTGGCTTTGAACTTTGAACATCTTATCATCAGACTTTTTTACAGGATCTATATTAGAAGCTGAGTGAGAAAGGATGCAGGATGTATTCACACACACACAAAACAGGAAAAAAAAAAAAAAAAAAACCCTTTTCCTATGCACTGTTCAGATGAAAAAGACAATTTTCAAGAACTTTGAGGGCGTACAGCAATAGAGTGGGACAAGAATAACCAACATCCCAAGACGATGTAAAAGAACCAGGATCAAATCACCATACTGAACCTGAAGCATCACAGGTTCATCATCTTTTTACCAACTCTGAGGGGGAAACACCCCAGCCATTTGGCCTCATCACATCCACTAAAAATTTCATACTGTACCTGCAAAGCCTCTTCTGAGAAAAAATTCATTGAAACTAGCATGCTTCCCTGCACAGTTTAATTTGGTTTCTGCAATTTCCAGTATAAATAATCATGCAAAAATATGAATTACATTATAATTTATATCTCATTAATTAACTTGGCACCTGAGTTACAAACAAATTTACTTGTAAGCATAAGAATCTCTCAACTCAACTTACCAATTTCCTCAGCAGCCAACCTCCTGAGTTTTGTCTGATTTTAGATCTTAAACTTGATGACTTGGAACAGCGATATGAGAAACAAGACATTTGGCTCCTATTTCCAGTTCTATCACTGAGTCTCTCTTGCAACTTGGATAAGCCATTTAACCTCTCTGTCCCGCAGCTTCTTGATGCATTAAATAGAAATAGCAGTCTGCAATCTGAGGGTATTAAGAAGCTAAATTAAAAGCCTTAAACAAAGGTTCGTAAGTGACATTTCCCACCCCCCCCCCTTCTTTTTTTGCTTGTTGTAAGTTCAAAGAGAGAGGGAGTGCATTGTGTTTATAAGACGTGAACTTCTGATAAGATTTATAGTGGTTGCCTACATCACTGCAATGTCCTTTTAACCTAACATCCCCAATTACAAAATATATATATATATAAAAGGAATCCTATATGAAAACAACAGTGCAAAGGACTTTCTAGGGTGGAAAGTTACATTTATTCAAATCCCATTAACTTTGGCAGGAATGTGGCAATTGCTGCAAATCACAGCAAACTTTCCATTCCCCAAAGTTTTCTGATGGCTGACACCACACGTGTTTTCAGCGATGGATGTAAACTCCTTGTTACCAATCAAAATCATATTGCTTGATTCCACATTTGTTTCTTGGACTCATTAATACCTCCCTGAAATTAAGACAAAATGGCAGCAAAAATGAACACGTTTCTTAAGTTCCAAACATAATTGTGCTACACCATATTGATACCACAGTTGTATATCAGATCTTGCAGTTATACACACATATGGAATATAAGAAACGTTACTACCAAATCTGCACAGTGTCACACAGTTAAAAATTGTTCTCATATACATTTCCATCTCTGATTTAAATATTTGCCTCATGTCTTTATGGTGCATGTCAACAGAATCTAGGAACATACACTTATTCACACTGTCATCAGAACACCATTCCTTCAGAAATATTCATACTTTCACTGAAATAACTAAATGAAATAACCTTAAGTATACTAGTCAGTACAAGTAATTTCTCTTATTTAGTACTGATGCCTAATGAAAAACCTTACATTTTCGTTACTCTCGTAGGCACAGTATATCGTACAGCAGAATAAGTATTTAATTGGAAAAAGTCTTCTACAATGTAGTTTCCTGCTGGATTTCTCTTCCCCTTGCATTGTGCTTCCAGTGGAGATCCCCTATACACATGCATTGTTTCTAAATTTTTCATGTAACATACACAATCTCTGTCTTTTATCTAGTCATGCTGATTAGTTGGACCTGGCTGATTTTTACAGCTGCATGATTTTCCACAGATTCTAGCCTAATTACAGTGATATTGCAATTAAATCAACACTTTTCAATGATTTTACTTTTCTAAACTGTATCTAATGTTTATTTAAAGGCAACTTTTTAAAATTATTCTTGGATCAAGAGCCATCATTTTGCTATTGGCATATAAGGACCTGAAGTTCTATCTTTGATCTAATTAGAATTTGCTTTACCACCTGAATGTTATCTCAGCTTCTGTTATATCATTATGTCTCCAATTCTTGTAAAAATAGAAATTCCACCTTAAACCACAGCTTGGACCCACACAGTTTGCAATACCAAACAAGCCTTCATTTCCTATGATGCTGAATAAGTGGGATGGATACTCTTCCAACTGAACTCACCATGGTACCACACTCTCTCCCATATATTATATGTAGTTCAAACTGCCAAGAGCTGTCAACAGATGTAAACGCAGAAATACGAAACTAGACTCCATACATTTATCTTTTGTCCTACTCGGGGCAAAAGAGACAAAGGCTGAGATCACTGCTGACTCATGAAACGTCTATTACCAGAAAACCACCTACTTCTTCAGGAATTAGATTTCCCAGTATAGTCCATATTATTTATACTTGGTAACATGAAAAGAGGCTAAAGAGACTCTTAAAAAAAAAAAAAGAAAGAAAGAAAAAGAAAAAAAAAGAACTATAGGCAATTAAGACAGATGAAGAAGAAAGGCAAAAATTAATAAATTTTCTCAAACATAAAACAATGTCTCAAAGAAGACAATACTATTCATCCTGAGATCTGTATTTTGCATTCTTTTAATGCAAGTATAAGAATCGCTAAAGAAATTACCTGGTAAAGGTATTGCTGAATTCACTTAGGTCATATTGGGAGATTGCAGTGTAAATTGGAAGGAATAATATTGAAAAACATTGCAAATAATCTTTTTGCTGTTCTCACTAGTACTTTCATGACACTTATCTTGTCCAACACCATACTGGATCCTGTTACACCAATCTTACACCAATAGATCTTCAGCCTAAATACACAATGAAAATGCTGTCTAAATTGGAGCTTCAGTTTAAGACAAGTTTCAGGCACAGAAAGTTATGCCGCCATGCTAAAACTCATAAACTGGTCATTGCAACAATCTCAGGCCTTCTATTCTAATATCCATGCCTCAGGCATCTATAAAACTGCTTCAAATTTGGGATGAGGGATGTACTTAATAAATGTCTTACTCCATAACAGTGAAGCTGTCTGTAGTAAAGTTTTTTCTAAACAAGTGATAGCATTTTCTCACAGACCTTTCAAAACTATGAAATGAGTCCAGTCACCAAGTAATAACATCTTAGAAATCTTACCTCATTTTACTCTGAGATCAAAGCACATTTCTCTGAGCTGAGCTGCACTTGTATAACTGTATGTAGAAAAAGAGAACAAGTAAAAAAAAAAGTTCTACTAAAAGAAGTCTGAACATAATTTTCCCTATGAGAATAATATCTGAAAATCAAATATCCCAAGAAATAGCTCAGTCTTTTACTGGGAGTTCTCAGATACTGAATTCAGGAAGCTAGTAAAAGAACTAGGACTGAAAGTATACACATACAATGGTACTCATGCAAGAAGAGCATCTCAAGGCGAAATATCCACAGACCAGAAATGCTTCCCATTTAACCATATTTATTGTTTGATCTCTAACCCCTAGGTCAAAGTTCAGAATAGTTACAGATTTAAAAGTTTCTAAACAAAACAAGCCAATATAATGTAGAGAAATACCTTTGTAAATGTTCTTACATAATTCTGCATGAATGTACTCATGGTTATCTTACTGGGAAAATCATATTCCTTAGATTTCAGCTATGATCCATCTTTTACAGTTTATTTACCTATACAAGCATTTCTTTCTTTCTTTCTTTCGTTCTTTCTTTCTTTCTTTCTTTCTTTCTTTCTTCTTTCTCTCTTTCTTTCTTTTCTCATTTTTTGATGCATCTGGAATTTTCAGGGACCAGACATAGTATTTATTGTAAAAATCCTACGTCTACACTAGAAGAGATATAGTAAGCAAAGTTATTACATAATTTCTATTTGAAGAGTCATATCAACTCTTACTAACATCATAAGCCCATCTGCTTTATTTGACTTTATCCCTTTGATTTTCTCTGATGGTGTTTTAAATCCCCTGTCATTTTCTGTTTTCAGCCACATGTCTACCATATGTATTGCATAAAAATAAAGGTTATTTTTTTACCACCCACCTATAAAGACTATTTAGCTACTACAGCGTGCTGAAAATTCTGCTTCGTAGTTTAAACAGAAGATAATCAACCTGTGAAAAGCCAGTATATGATATATGGTAAGAATTCTAAAAATTGACAAACGGAAGACAAACACTTGACCAAACAAACATGTTATTTATTACCTATCCTGGAATGAGAATCATGTCTCCAGAGATGAAGGGCTAGGGCACTAAGCCCTGATTCTAGGGCTGGAAAAGCTATTTGCTTCAGCACATTGTTTACTGGTTTGAATCCTTTCTCTGTTTCTCAGGAAATTCAAAACTCGAAGAACACTTTGGTTACACTAAAGCTCTTTGGGTTGAGTTGGAAGAGTTCTACTTAATGGATACGTCACACTTGCAGAGACTGCTTTAAGACAGAAAATATCTTCGTTCTACAGCTTTCCTACAGCAAATCTAAGTTTGGAGAGCACTCAAAAAAAAAAAAAACAGCACTATCTGTGATCTCAAAATTCCTTTCCACGCCTTGCCTGAAACATTCATACAAACACAGCATACAACATTCCATGTAAAAGAAAGTTTTGAGCTTTGATTCCTTAGAAGTGTCTATTGCTCATTGTAACTGTACTCAGAATACATTATTAAAATGTATCACTTCTGTGACTAAGTCACTAAAGAAATGTTTTATTTCTACCATGGTGCAGTGCTGCTCAGAAGCATGCAAAACCACAAACAGAACAAATTCTTTAAATAACAAATGTGTACGGTTTTTTTGCTTATATGTAGTTCTTAATGTCAAAGAACAATTTTCTTGCTTTCGTGAGATAAAGCTGATGACACACTCTTGAAATACATTTCTGCTGTATGCCTCTTTTATCTCCTTTGTAGCATTCTCTAATGTGACTGCCAGAATACTGTTCTAATTTGGGGAATAATTTTCTATATGAGAACTGTCAAAATGAAAATAAATTCAAAGTTCCAGGAAATAATGAGTTCCCGATTACGTGTCTGATTACTGTCAGCTCAAGGACTGTAGAGAGCTCAGAAATGGAGGACATCACTTTTCACCAAACAGGGAGCCCTGAGTTGATGGCACAGGGAGAAGGCTTTCAAGTAGTTTTAAAATCTTCCCTGTTCTACATGAGAGTTATTTTGAGGTCGTGTTCATGTTTCTAGACTGCATAAGATTCTCTAGTAGAGACATCTGAGTCTTATCTGCCTATTTCTGGCTTTGTTTGAGAATGTTTATATTATTCAATGTGGGAGACTTGAACTCATGACAAGGAACATGATAAATTTTCTTAATCAAACTGGGTATCAAGAGGTGGTCTGTCATCATTTCCCTTTTGTTGCACTGTGAAAGAAAGCAAATAAGGAGCATCTAGTGCAATCCCCACTTCTGTTTTAAGTCTCCCCACCAAGTCATTAAACATTCCCTGGCCTTTGTCAACAGCTTGGTAAACATCCAGAGAAAGAATCAGAATAAAATAGTTTATTTAACATTCCTCTCCTCCAACTGCTGATTAGGATAAATAGTTTGTATAAAACGCCTATCTGATCCAAAAATCACAAAAAGAAAGGATTCAGCTATCAGTAAAGTTTAGATTTGGTTTCAAATATTTTTAAACGGCGAAAGAGTTTTTTGTGCTCTTTGATATTTTCTCCATCCTCAGCACATCATGTTAGCACCGTGTCAAAGCAAAACATCAGAATCAAATGATCACTGGGTAAACTCCAGTGAACTGGAGTGAAAGGCTGGAGGCTGAAATTCCAGGCACAAAATAAAATTTGGAAAGAAGCCAGAATAGAGGTTTTTTTAACTGTCTAAAATGCTAAGGAATTGATACCTAGCAAATCCTTCCATTGACTTAATGGTTTGGAAATTGTTAATCCTGGTCAGACTGATGAGTTCTTTGAGCCAAGATCATTTCCTCTGACAGAGAAATGTGTCAAATGCTTCAAAGAAAAACAGAATCATCTTCTTCCAACCACCACTGTGCTCATGCACAATGAAAACAAAGCAACATCATGCCCAAAAGAAAGCATCTACCTAGCATGCAGTGACTTGCAATCAACTCAGGAAGTAAAACACTCCAATTCAGGATTGGCTTTTTATTTTTAACATGGAGAAAGAGATTTTGTACTCCAAATCTCCTTGCCCTAAAATATTGGAGGGAAGGATATCCAGTAGTTAGTTATGCATTGTGAAGATATTTATTTATATTAAGATTTTTGCCATTTAGGCTTTCCAACTGTCCCATTGCTTTTTTAAAATTCTACAGTAAGCCAAAGCAGCTAAATTATCTTAGCAGCATACAGGATAGTGTTAGTTGTTTTGCAAGTGTAGATGAGAATAGCTCTACTCCATTCAACCATCAAATCGCCATTTACAATACTGAATCACTGCACAAGGCTTAAATACTCCTTCTCTGTCTTTGAGCTCTGTAAGAAGAAGTCAATCAGCTTTTTTTTTTTTTTTTTCCCTTTTTCAATTTTATATCTGATACATTTAATATTCTTTAAATTTTGGGTGAGATCACCAGCTAACATAAATTAACAAAGTTGAAGTTACTGGATCAGTTTACAAAACTAGAATGTTGCCTGTGGCTTTCCCACAGTAATAAAGTTAGACCACATAGCCACTTTGGCTGAAATATTTGAAAACATCCAAAAAATCTTCATGTTGGGTCCCTGAAACAGGAATTGGGCCTAATCTTGTCTTTCTGATGGATAATTTCCATTTGTAAAGCACATATTCCCCTGATGCACACACAAGAATGAGCGAAGGCAAGGAAATTCCACAACTGAACACAACAAAGGAAGATTTCTATAAACATGATCTTTTATCAAGAAATTGTAAACATGCAATTTGATTACATTTCTCAAATAAAGATTTCTACTGAAAATAAAAATTGTGAACTCATTTCTAATTTTAAAATTTCATGCTATCAAACTTCTCTTGAGAACAAGTTACGTAATGTTGGCACATTAAAAGATGCGTGGTTTAGATTTTGTGATTAATATCCTAGTAAATAGGATTATTAGAACAACTTTAATAAAACAAGCAGTTAAATATAGATCAATTATCATTTTTGTTGTTGTTTATGAAAAGAAAAATAAGATTAGTGTTTACAAAATCCCTTCTAGAAAGTGGCTACAAGTCTGTACTACTGACTGAAGCAGAGAAATTATCACTGAATTCACCACTGAAAATAATTTCTTTTCCCTATGCTAACTCTGACCATCAAGAGAACACAAATGAAAGAATCTGATATGGGCAAGGAAGGACAGGCAGTGTACACCTGTTCAGTAGTTGTGTGTGTGTTTTTCATTGAATGTTTCCTTAACTATCCAAATTATAGCTCCACATGACATTCAAAGCCATCTTTTGCTTGCATGAGTCTTCTTATCTCTCTGTTCTGTATATGCAGTGTAAGAGATATAATATTGCTTCCTACAGCGTAGAATTACTTTAAAATCTTATAACTTTATCAGTAGTCTCAAAAATATTTATCATCTTCCTGAAAGCTCCAGCTGCCTTCTCTCTTTTAGTAAGCCTGTCTTTCTTGTAGTAAGGAGAACTGGCTTAAAATATTGGAACAAACTGCACAAATGCTGGAACCAGAATGCAAAGACAGAGAAATGTGGTCTCCTGAAATGTAATGCTTGAAAGGCAGACGGTTATTCTTGCAACAGCAGGGAGTGCTAAGGAGTATTTCAGCAGGATGGAGACAGCAACACCTGTTGACTACTTCACACAAAGAATTTTATGAATGTAATTTAAAGAAGGGACTGGGAAATACATGTATAAGGGCAATGTATTCTCATCACTGTGAGAATATATAGGAAAACTCAATTCTAGTATTTTTACGTTAATTCTGAGTCAGAAAGAAAATAGAAACATTATTAAGGAAATAGGAAGTTTGAAACTTCTCACTTCAGAGTCAACCTCTGTACTTTAGCATTCAATTTCATAAAATACTCCAAGACCTCTCTGAGGCAGCTCAGCCCAAAGAAAAGACCCTGACACATCACAGAAGGATGGCTTGGACTGGTACAAAATGTGGAACTCCTGCTTCCAGTATGCATCATTATAGCTCAACATACTGAGCAGGGAAAACTAATAACAAATAAATAAGAGACTCAAATAAATCAAACTAATTAAAAAAAATCAAGTTATCTTATTCTGAAAAACTGGAGAATAGTGAAATGGAACTTGATTTCAGTATTTCTATCTCAACATTTTAATATTTCTTCTTCATATTCACCCTTACAATTAATAACATACTTTATCTGAATGTAAAAAGGAATTCTTTTTCTAACATAGTATGGTTTGTTTGTATTTTTTCAGGTAGTTTCACTCATAATATTGGATCTAACAGGGAAGAGTAGCAGTAGCTGTATGTTACCACTGAAAATGAGGTGTATCGTGATATAATAGTATGCAGATGGCAAAAAAGGAGAGGAAGCCAGCTATCATTTCTTACTCTAATAGTGAGGCTGGAGCTGGATCTCCCTGAACACACACACACAAACACAAAAAACCCACAATATCTCATTTTAATTTTTTTTCCAAAAGGCAAAGTAATTTTAATACAAAATAAGCAGCACTAATTAAATTGGGTTATTTCAGTTTGGAATTCATAGCCTGGAAAAAGTGTGCTTCAAATTGTTGTATGTTATCTGTAAAATGATTCCTATGCATAAAACAACATTGAGGAAAAAGGAAAGAGGGAAAAGAATTGACCAGTGGAATCTCTTGTGAAAGTATGTTTAAAAATACTGAGGTTTAACATAAACCAAAAAAAAAAAAAAAAAAAAAAAGCCAGGAAATTCTAACTTAAGCCTAACAACTCCATCCTGAACCCATGCTGCTGAGAAAAATAAAAGGAACAATGCTGAGATTTCAGAACAGCTCTGCAACTGAGCTTCCTGATTCCCCTCCGTTTGTTAAACCTGTTTAATGTTAACATTTAACATTTGAATAAATAGTTACTGTATTTATAACTGCTCAGAGCAACTAGGTTTTGCAATGTTACTATAGGGTAGATTCATTGGCAAAAGCCAAGCCACTGGGTTTAAGCACTTCTCATGGTATTATTGTGCAAACAAACATTGCTGAAGCTTTGTGAACATCCAATTTTATGGCAACTCCTTCATATGGTGCTGTATCAAAGTAAATGTGGGTTCTTCAGTTGGTCTTCTTTAGGTAATGCAGTATTTTTCATTTTAATGTGTTTTAATAAAGTATTATTAGTAATAATTTTATTTGTATGCCAAAATAATTATCCCTGGCCATTATTTCTACATTTACAATAATGGATTTTGATTATTTGCTCCTATTATAAGTGATTAGTACACTGACATTTTCTTTTCACTTGTTTTGCTGTTTTATCCTGATGTTTGATCTTGGATATACTGTAAGCATATACGTCCTTTTGCAGTGTGCTTATCTGTGATATTTATATAATATTTCTGTTAATAATGCTTATTTTGCACAAATTTATTTGAAGATTATTTCACTCATATTCAATACTTGGGGAAAGGAAAATTTCAAACTTGCTCTATCAGAGGAAATTTAGTAATTTTAGTAATTTTAAAATTCTCCAAAAAAGTGAGACCATTCCTGTTCATATTCTGATGTAGCAATAATATTTATCCAAGACTGAAACCACACTATTCCGCCAGTCAACAGTAAGAAATATTATTATGCAAAATGTGTGTCGAAATTCAGACATCACATCACAACTTGGCTATTAGCTTATCAGCTAAATACATTTATCTACACCTACAAAAGATCACATTGTATTGATCTATGGGTATGCTGAAAGTAGAAAATTAATAAACAATATTTACTGAATTATCTACTGAGTTTTCCCTTCAACTCTCTCTGGCGACTGAGCCTTTCCATCCAGACATGGACTGCTTCAATAGCTCTCTTCCTAAAGAACATGTCCAGACATGCTGATTCCTAATCACTTCTTGATCAATATTTGAGCACCTGACTAGCTTTATAAAAATGTATTCATTTGCTTCAGTCACTGATTTTTAAACACTTGTTTTTCTTCTACTTTGACCACCTGTTTGCTATTACATTCAGTTCAGCGTAGGTCTCAATAAAAACATTTCTGGCTGACCAAATGGACACTGATTATATAACAGCTGCAGTTTGATAGGTGCAAAAGATGAGCATGTGAAAACTGTGGCAATGTGTTTTGCAGATTTAAAAAAAATAAAAAAGGAAAAATATATAAAACAATGCTTTGTTGAAAAGCAGGTAGTCAAGATTATTATGGTTATTTATGCTTTATTCTGTAAGGCAATATATGAATATTAAGCGTTAGAGAGTCCCTATCCTGAAATCAGAGTAAGTTATCCTAGAACAGAGTAGAATGCAGAGTTAGGCAGCATACAATATTTCATGAACACAGACCTGAGCACCAAAAACAAAGTAGAGAAGGTACAAATCAAAGAAGACAAGGGCATATGTGAAAAGACTCTCAGAGGATGGGAGGAAGCAGGAGAAATTTGGAGCTAACAGTCTATTTGCTTAGTGAGAGAACCTAGTCAAAAGCATGAAAAATTCAGCCAAAATCATCAACATTTTTGTTTGTTTTATTGGGTTTTCTTTGTCAGTAAGTATGAGCAAATGCTGCTGGAACTGCTATACTGGAGAACAAAAATATTTTTAGATATAAAAGCCTCACAAATATCTGTTATACCTCCAACTGTGGTACAAAATGTGATCCGAGAGGGAACAAAGTTCCACAATGAGTGAGTAGAGAATAATTATACATTCCAGAAGTCTTTTAAAACATAACAGTGGCATCTAGTGAGCAAAGCATCAATTTCTATTGGGAAGAAATTCAAAAGTGGTATTGAACACTGAATTAGCTAGAAAAACAACTCACAGGGATTAAAAACACCTCCAGTAATTAGAGGATGACTCACAGTCCTAACCAGAAACTAGGAAACTACATCACATGAAAGATTAACGTGCGTGTTGCACCATAATAAAGACTGTAAGAAATGGAAACATTCCTGAACCACATTACTGCACAAAAAAATCCAAACTCCATCTACTCTAGATTCCCAGTGGTTTGTTTTAGTAACTTCTCTCTGCCTACTTCAAAAAAGAGGACTACATTTTCACAGATAGAAATAAGTGACTCTTCTTCCAGGATTTGGCAACTGCTGCCCCATATTGGAAGTTCTGGGAACTCTAACTTCAGCAAACTGTGCGAAATATGTTATATACAGCATAATTTATCTTGTAAAGTAGCAAGACATTCAAGTAAAGGGAAATTATTCATGTAATAGTTTGGAGAACATTCTAGAACAGCTACGAGGACTGACTCAGTTTTCTTGAAATCCTTAAGTATCAGTAAAGACATTTGCATCATCTTACAGCAGAACTCAAAACAGTTTAGTGATTGTACAGTTTTCTTAAGAACTGCTACTCATCCCTGAACATTTGGAGTCCTGAAGCTGTACAGTTGATCTTTTTCATATGAATATATAGAATAATTCCATGCCTATGTCCTACAGCACACCATTTGAAAATGTGCTTTTCAGTCCTACCTTACTGATGTATGGACCAGTTATGGACATATGGACATATGCACTAGGTGAGGAAAAATAAAAACAAACAAAAATATTCAAACAAAAATTCTGTGATGTGATAACATAGTCTTACTGTAAAAAGTACAAAATTGTCCATGGGCTTTTAGGGCTTGGTTGAGGCAGAAATTAAAAATAATTCCTTTCTATAATAAATTTCAGAGGTATCTTGAACATGAAAGAATACCGTTTGGCTGTAGCAAAATGCTATTAATTGATTCCCTTAATAAAATATATCGGTGATTCTCCAGGTATTTATTAAACAATCTATCAGCTTCCTTTTACATTAAAAAAAAAAATCTAAGGCATACATTAGCTATTTCCTCAGGCTCACAGCACAGTTTTGGTGAAGCTGCAATCAATTCCCACTTTTACTTTCTCCTTTTGTACATCAGCATGACAGTGGTTGTCCTAGCAGCTCATCCAAACTAGCCCTATCAAATTTCTTCCATCTACTCTGTTCCAGCCCTTCTTGCTTCTTGGAGAGGGAGAAAAGAAAGCAAGCAACTAATTAATACAGAAAAAAAACAACCAACAAAACTCCAAACATGTCAAGTTAACTCTCTGGTTTACATCACCCAGTGTGTTATTATTTTGATGAATGTGAAGGACCCACTTTCCTTTCAGCCTCAGGGCCATTACTGAAATACAATGTACTCTTATGAGCAGACCGCACTTTTGGAAAGCTCGGAACACCTGTTCTGGAATTTCTCATTTCAATCTATTACAAATAGATTCTGAAATATAGATAATGAGATTGGCTGTACCAAAAGAAGCTCTAACAGGTGGAATATGGAAAACTGCTGACTTAGCTAACATCTAATTACTAAGGATGAACTCTGTGTCTTATTGATATGGTTGGATTTTTTTCCCAAAAATATTTTTTCTCATGTACGATTCTGAAGGGTTGGATTTTGGTACAGTGCAATGACCAAAAAAAATCCCCCAACTTTCTTTAGATGTGTAAAATTAGGAATGTTATGCTATGACGAGGAAGTAATCTCCAGGTACTGTTGTATTACCTGTGTCTGTGCTTTGGGGAGGATATAAAGTACTGGAGTTCAAAAGAGCGTTACAGAAATAATATAGGGCATGGAAAGCAAGAATTCTCAATTAAGGCTAATAGCATCTACAACTTAGCAAACATAAACTTGATTGCAGACTACAGATACACACAGGGAAAAATTCTGATAATAAGATGCTTTTCATTGTTGTTGACAAAGACTTTGCAAGATTCATTTTCTGGACACCAGCACAGTAAAATTCTATTCTAAAAAAATGACAATGGCTTGTCAGTGAAGACAACTAAACATGGGAAGTCAGGGAACATGATATACACTTTCTAAGGTGAAACAGTCCCTCTGTATTAAAGTTTTACTTTCACTGAGCTTTAGAGAAAAGTTCTTTGGCCTGTCCTCCCACAGATAAGTATGTCAGTACATAGGCAAAGGGATAGTGAGGGGAAACTGATCAGATAGAACTGCAGCCCTTTCAAATATCATAACTGATGGATCAATATTTCCTACATCCCTTCACCTTATATATATTCATAAATATTACACAATTATGTTTCATGTTTCAAACTTCTAGATTTCAGTCTCTCATATAAAAGACAGGAAGACTTATTTCCTTTCTGCTTTACCCAACACCACTTCCTTCTTTTTCTTTTCTTCTGTATTGTCATCTTTCTCTTCCACATCAGAAAGAGACCACAGCTGGGGATGTAGTGATACAACAGAAAAGAAAGAGAGCATTTTCTCGTGCCCATGGCTTGTTCATCTTGCTTGCAATCTCATTCTGATCACAGGCATAGGTACCAGGCCAATCCAGAGGCTGGAAGCTCCCCCACAGATCTGCCAGGCATAATCAGGGCTGGGGCTGATGGGCAATATGGGGCCTGGCAGCCAGAGTCCATCCTAATACCCCAGGGAGGCTGGTGATAACAAGACAGTCCTAACCCTTGGGCATCACACACATCACTGGGGACATGGATGGACCAAGTTTAGGATGGACCATTGGCCTGTGGATGGGTTGGCCCAGTTTAGCAGCCAGCACCATGTAGGGTAGGCTCTGCAGAGCTGGAGATCAGACCCACTATGGCACCATTGGAGCAGAGGCTGATTGCTGTGTGGGCTTTGGGAAGAGTGGAGGAGCCCCTTGGGGGCTGACAAGGGACAGTCAGGCCTGGCAGTGACCCCAGGGCCTGAGTGCTGAGTTGGGTGGTGATTTCTTGAGGCACTCTGACAAGGACTGCTATGCATCATGTGATTGGCTTGCTGGGATAATTTCAGTGTTTTTAATCCAAACAATTCCCTATCATTTCTGGGTGACTGATATTTGCATAACTGCTATTTCATATATCTTTGCTGTTAAGGACGAAAACATTTTGTGCAACTGTTATAAAAGTGTGGGGATAGGGGTGTGGACCACTGTAGCAGTCAGCACCAGCAGTGCAAGGGCAAAGAATAGCTTGCCATGACATACTGTGAGTCATGCTCCAGCTCTGTTCTTATAAATCTCTCCTGTCATACACAATACCAGGTTCATTTTCAATGCTTAAGTCACTGAGTTAAATCCTGAGATCTTCTCTCTGGATTAGTTATAACTTGTTGATATAAATGGGAAATGTGCAATGGAGTTTATAGCTCACACACACATGATTTTAGCAGAATTAAATGTAATTCTACAACTTGAAAAAAGAAAATCTGCCTATGTAGCTGACTTGGCTCAGTAGGGAAGTCATCAAGCAAGCTTTGCAGTGCAACTATGGTCAGACCAAGTAAAGAAAATAAAAGACTTAGTGGAAGGATTGAAAACGTAGGCATCCCTGCCAGAGGTTAATACAGAGCCAAGAAAAGAAGCAGAGCACTAAGCCCCTCCTGTACTAGCCAAAAGAATAGATTTTGGATGGGAAAAGTAGTTGCTTTCCTTCATTGGATAAGTGATGCAACAACCTTGCTCTAAAACACACTCTGCCAGAGTCCCCGCTGAATTAACCAGAAAGCTTCTGAACACACACTGATGTGCACCTCATCTCTTAGCTTCACATCAGCCAGGGTGCAGAACCCACTTTGCATCCTATCAGACAGAGGAATTGGACGTAGCAAAGGTTAACCAAATCAGTCAATCTAAGGCTGTGAACAGAAGGCAACACTTCAACAGTTATTGAAAGGAACTTGAAGCAGTTGGGTCTAAATTATTTTATTGTGAAACTAATGGTGGCCTATCAGCTCTTAAGCCAACTCTGCCCTAGTTTACGAGGCAAGTCCAAAGGATGCAAGCCAATCACATTTCCCAGTGGGACCATTTCACTGCTTAAACTAAAAATAAATGAAAATGAAAATAAAAATAAATTTAAAATAAAACTCTGCCACTTTGTGAAATCTCTGCTTTATCATCAGCCCTGGGGAACTCAAGCTGCCAAGGGAAGTCTTGTCCAGGCTCTATCCACTGAAGCCAATTTGCAAACCTCTTTAGACAGCGGCAATTTGCCAGGACCTGTTTTGATTCTTCAAAGAGTACCTAAAATCTCAGTAGTATCCCTCTCTTTCCATTCCAAGCAGACAGACATTGATGAGCCTGATAGTGCTCTGAAGGAACAACAGGCGGCAAAAGTGTTTGTGCTCCCTCAGCTATCCAGGACTTATTAAAAAGAAAGTATAAATGAGAAAGTAAACACTAACTAATAAGACAAACCAACTTTAAGTTCTTTTCTGCCCATTGGAATGTTTTTCCCGGCTACTGTTAGGCATCATGCAGGTTTTTAATTTCTGTCCATAATCAAATACTCTACTACATGAAGTAAATTGCTTGACAAAAAGACAGATTTCACAGCAGAAATACTGAAGTTTTTGTTTTGTTTTTTAATGATCTAATTTCCTTTGTTTCTTTAATAGTCTAAAAATCCAGAGGAAAAAGTTGTCACAATTTAAGCGTGCCATAATTTATAACATTTTGACAGCAATCACAGGGAGTCACAGGAAAAGACTGGAAGTGCTGATATCTGGAAAGATGCATAAAAATAATAGTACATGCCATAAGGTATCTCCTTCAATTACATCTCATTTTTTAATTATTGTATGATATTCTCACTTACTGGACCACCTCCTTCCATCTTAATAGAATCAGGCCTCTCGGAAAATGTCAACTGGAAGACTGGAAGGAGTGCAACCAGACTGATCAAATCTAAGTTCCACACCACTGAAAGAACAGAATAAAAGTCTTAGCTACTGAAAAACTTAATAACGCTTTCATCTCAGTCTTCAAATTTTTCTTCCCTCTTTCTTTCTCTCCCACCTATATTCCCATTTTCAAAAGCAGAGAGAAAATTTTTAAGAATGCCATCCAAACCAAAGTTATTGATTTAAAAAAAAAATAAATTTGAATTAAGAGGTAGAATTTGAAAGGAAACAGACAAAATAAAATATGTAATAGAAATCAATTATTGAAACAGAACAAAAGGTCCTTCTTTTATTTAATAGAAGAATTTTGATTCTATTTCTCCACGTTCATCTTTCCAGCACTGTACTAGTTCAGGAGGAGAAAATAAGGAATAAAATGGGGAAAAATATAAACACAAGATCAAATGTCAAATTATTCTCTTAGTTCATACAGGGAGAAGAAAGGCTGTGACAGACAAGCTCTGCGATTTAAGATATAATTTAGCACATTTAAGTACATCACAGTGTTTTTATCTTTAAGAGTCAATGGTCCTTTAAGGAATAAGAGAGTATTTTGATCCTAACGATAAAATCAATAAGAAGTGTCCCTGCATAGTATGATGAATTAGATCTTTTTTAAAAAAGCAGTGGTTAGAATCAAGATTAGACTCCAGGACCAAACATGAAGCAATAGCTTGTACTATTCCCTGCAGTTCTAATGCAGATGACAGTCTTTTCACAGATGTCTCACTTAGATGAAGCTCCAAGTGCCAGGTCAGAATCAGAAAAAATGAAAGAATGAATAAATCAGTGGCAGTAAATATTGATGCCCTTTGATTTCACGGCAGTTACGCACAGATTTGCAAATACTAGGACTGTATCATCTTTTCCACAGAGATTGTCCCTGTTGTTTCCACTGACAGCTACAGTCTCAGGAATCTCACATAATGTTCCTGCTGGAGGCCTGTGGTGATCAGAATCTACTGACTTCTATGAAGTCCTTTACAAGTTTGAGTTTTTGAAGCATTTATTTTTCTTTCCAGCAGATTTCAGGGTAGACTGGTGTCAATGAAGGTGGTCATTTTGTTCACTAATGAGGGATAACTGAAGGATATGTCATTTTATAAGTTAAAAGCAGGAGAAGAATCCAAAATGGTCATTTAGGAAAACTATTAAATAGCTCCTCATTTCAACACACTCTTAAACCCAGCACTGCTGGGATCCAGGGATTCTCTAGTTTAATTCTGCCAAAAAAACTTTGCCTGAGATATTTGATCTATAAAATAGATAGGATATTTCTATAAAGTGTTTTGAGATTTCTAGGTCAGAATTCTACATAAAGGAGACTTATTTCTTTCATAGACAAAGCCTTTAGAGGTGAAAAGTAATCTCTGCATAAATCAATCACAGTTTGCCAAACTTGCAAGATTTCATATTTGAGATTTACCGTATACAGAACAATGCTGTATTTGCAAGCTGGCCTGAACAAGAATTCTTTTTCTGGTGTGTAGTTTCTATTGTTCACCTCTATTTATTATAAAGGAAATAGATCGTATTGTACCAGACCCAAAGGTGGTATTAACTAGTAGACGCCTTTGCTATTGAAGTAATAAATTATCAAGTTTTTATATCAGGTTTACTAAAGAGCAACTCTACGTTCATATGCTGAATAAATGGAGCATTGTTTCAGAGAAGAGATTCTGATTCAGAATAGATTCCAAATTTCATTGCACTGAACTGATAAAAGAAAAACTTTTCCCTCTTTACTACATGATAAAATACAATTATACTTAGAAAAAGTACACAGAGGTAGACATTCCCACTAGATTACTGACCCGAAACAAATAGGAATAGGAAATAGTTGGAACTTCCACATTTATGTTATCACCGGCTTTCCACATTTCATCTGAATATAAATGTTCCTGTTGCTCTTACACTTAGACCTCTTAGCAACACAACAGATGCAAAAAAAAAAAAAAAAAAAAAAAAAAAAGACTGTCTTTTTGCACTGAAATGTCAAATTAAATCTGCTACACCTCTTACACATTGACTATGCTTCTTTTTTCCTCTAACTTTTCAGCCTATGTCATTTTATTTCCATGCAAAGAATTTGGCCCTTTTGTGCATTACAGAGAATCCAAGGGACTAACCTTTTAGTGTTGGGAAACAGCTAATGTTCCTGCCAGTGAGCTAAAGCTGGAGTATCCCTTTGTCATGGCCAAATTTATGACATGGATCAAAAACTATAAAAAGCTGTGTTGCATCCTGCCATTAAAGAGAATTAATATTTTCAGTGGTATGTTAACCAAAGTTTTTCCAGTGTCTCTCGTTAAAAGCAGATTGTTGACTTTTCATCCTAGTGTGCCAAACATTTTCACTGAAACCCTAACAAGACTTTCATCTTACAACCATTATTTCTTAATGGACTTGGATAGGGGTAGTGTACAGGAATGGATTTCCTTTTCAGCTCAGCGCAATGGCCTATCATTAGTGTGCTGGGTCTTGGAGAACCATTACACATGCAAACATTTAAAGTATTTCCAGGGTAACTACTTCTCTTTCCTGAAATGCAATTCATGTTTTATCTATTATATTTAAGCAACATTTGGTCACATTTTACCTTTCAAGTATCTCTAGTATGATCGCCTCTCATTCTGCTGTATAGTAAAAGTCATAACGAGTGAGATCATACACAAAAACATTTTTTTATGGAGTGGATTTTGTAGAACTTTCCCCTCATCTTGGGCAATAAATCTGTCTCTAAAAACCACAAAGCCCAAATGTTGACCATTTGACAAGAATATTGTATGATGATATCACTTGCCACTTCTTATTATTGAGTAGATTATAGTCTTCATATTCAGACCAAAAAAAAAAAAAAAGACAAAAAGGGAAAAAGAACTACTGTTTGCCTTTTTGGTGCTTCTATTTTTAGTGATTTTCTGTTCATTCCTGTTTTGCTACTGGTGGTATCCTCGTATCTGTCATGAAACAGCACTCACTTACATTGCAAGAATGTATTTGTTTTTTCAAGTCAACACAAGTGGCGTCAACTGCTTTCAAAAGCTGCCCATTTCTCCTGCTAAACCCTCTCATTCTTCATATGTATTTCTAAAGATTCCTTAACAATTACATACACAGATGCAGTTTTGGAAACTCTCAACCTTTGATGGTATTTTGAATCACGGCCCTATTGGCAGTGAACGAACTCAAAGTAACAACCCTGGAGTGTGATACCATCAGTTCTAAGAAGCTGTGTAATATTTATGTCTTCATTCAGACTTTATATCAAATGTAACAGGCTTTGCAACCTTCATTAAGAAAAGCTGGCACCCAGAGGTTACCATATGTTCCTCTTTTTAGACTAGAGTTTAAGCGCAGATGTATATTTATTTTTCCACTCCGCAGTCCTCCTTGAACTGCTCTTACTGAAAAGCCAATGAAACCATTGCTTTAATCCCACTGGCCTTCAGGATCCATCATATGGTCTTTACTATTTAAGAATTCTTTTTAGTGTGCTTCCTATTTCCTTATTTCTTCAGTATTTATAATGTCCTGCTTCAAGAGGCTTTGTTTTTCTATGGGCATTGGGGAAACTGAAACCTTGGTATCACAGTGAAGGTGTAACTAAAGTCAAATCTGCCTAAGTCAGATGCAGAACAGTTCATTCCCCATTGTCCCCCATTCACCTGACATCTTCTCAATTAGCTGAGCCATCCCAGATAGGCTTTATTAACAGACTTGTCAGACATTTTTTAGTTGGGCTGCTCACAGATCCAATCTGAAGCTCCTTCTTTTTTTCTAGTTATTGTTTATTTTTACAGCACAGTTACTGAAGACATCCAAATTCTGAGCCTAAGGTCATTACTTATGGCTTTTTGATAGGCACTTGCCACCCCATTTATAGTAGAAGGATGTATCAGAAATTTCTACTGTTTCTCTTTCTGCCTTGTAATGTTTCAAAATTTACTTCAGGACCAATCCAAGCATTGTTTGAATTAGAGAACGCTTTGCAAATATAGTGGGCTTTTTTTTTTTTTTTTTTTTTTTTTTCTGATGAGGAACATATTCCAGTTCATTGGAACTATGGGCTCCACCCCACAGTGTTGATTCAGACATGTAACCTTTAGTCAGAATAGCAAATGTAGGGCACGCTGGAGGCCTTAAGGTTATTGCTGAAAATAGCGGCTACAGATTTGGCCCCATTCTCTTCTTTTCCTTTCTGCATTGGATATTTTGCAAGAGATGAATTCCTCTGTGCTTGATAGTAGTCTATAAGATTAGGCTTTTATACTATACTTTATACTTCAGCAAATCCCACAGAACTCATTCTGTTTTATGTTTCTTCTTATAGGAGACTATTATATGTAAGCTGAATCTCTTAACTATATCAAATCCAATATAAACACCCTCTTTATAAGACGCACCTCACTCTAATGCTCAGTGTAGAACTCCAAACAAAAATTATAAATGGGCTGCTTTGTTCGGGCATTTAACTCTTTCATTCCTAATATCAAATCGCATTGTTTAAGCGGCTTTTATTTTGCACTTGAAAATAAATATAAAGGGAAGCCATAACTTAACCTATATGATGTGTTTGAGCAAATCTGGGAGAAGATTTTAAACGAGAAGACAAAAATTGAGATGCAAATTAGCCAAAGGTTTGAGTTGGTTTAATCTCATTTTTTTCACAGGGGTGTCTGGGAAGTAATGGGGGGGAAGGGAAACGTGCTAAAAGTTTGCTAATTGTTGGAGAATTCAAACCTGTTTTCATTTATTTGAAATTATTACATAATGGAAGCGGGACGCTATAATTCAACCCAAATGGACAACTTCAATAAGCGGGTGGAAATGATTCAATACATTAAAGAGAAGCTGTTTCAATAACAAATCTTTATTATAATCAGGAGTGAAGTGGTTAATTTAAGTTTTTACTGAAAAACAGGCTGGCAAAAATGTTTCCAGGGATGTGGGGATTTTTTTCCTTTGACTCAGTAGGGGTTTGGAGAGGAGGTTTGGAAGGGAAGGAGGGCTTCGGTTCCAGGATCCCCGCATTCCCACGAGTTCCATTAAGGAAGGGGGAAGGGCTTCCTGCTGAGGCAGCCATCTGCAGCTTTCTGTGAACAGCAGGAACCAAAGGCCTGGTAAAAGGAGAGTAAACCCAGGGTGACAATTTTGTCCACATTCAAAGGCAGAATGTGGCTGATTTTTTTTTATTATTTTTATTACTGGTAGTATTATTACTACTATTATTATTAAGGAGGAGGGAGGGCTTCTCTGGCAGAATTAGCAGGTCTATAATGGAATATTAATTACAAGAGAACAATAGCGGTGCAGGCAGAAAAGCGGAGAGCGCAAACACACCCTGACAGCCTCTCCTGGAATGTGCCGCCAACAGCAAGCTGGGATTGTCATCATCCAAGCTACTGTCGCTCTGTTGCAAGCTATCTGGAGTCCATGGATTCATGGCTGAGGTCCCCTTAAGTTATTGCTTTCTAGGCTAGAGTAAATTAGACCTGGATTTTTGTAAAGTGCTGTCACTTAATACCTATTTTATTAAGGTTATTTTTATGCCCATAATTTGAGGCTAACACATCTGTTATTTCCTCCACTGCCTGGCTTTGGTGAACGTTGCCTATGGAAAGTAACAAAGAGTGACACTGGAAAAAATAACAAGGGTGTTTTAACTTCCAACATCTGGAGAAAACAATATTAAGGAAACAGGAACAAATAGGTACGGTAGCCTACAAAGCAAAAGTCCACTTTTTAACAGCAGTACATAGTTTATATGCTACAGTAGATTTTTATGATTTTAGTCTGGGCAATATAGAACAAAACAAAAGAAAAAAAAAAAGAAGGTTGAAAATCTCATTAAGGCAGCAGCAGTTCCAGTTCTTGTTTAGGTCATCCTTATGTCAAAAACCCAGGTATTAAGGGAGAGAGAGAAACAAAGAGGTACTCATATCCCTTCCAGAAAAGAGTTTCAAAAGCTTCCTGTTGTGTAGTTTGCAATAAAGTTTTATCACTACTACAGATATGTCCCTGGCTGCTACCTAGAGATGTAGAAGACTATGCTGTATCATTCGAAACTTCAAAATCAAATTAAGTATTCCTGTGGAGTGATAAATACCAAAATTAAGAGAGTGTTGGTAATTTTCCAATGGAAAAAAAAAAAAAAGACAAATATAAAACGTCTTAATATTTGCATTTACATGTTTGACTATAACAAAACAAAACAGAAAATGTATCAAGAAATCCTTTAAGGAAAGGGATGCATTTAATATACAAACATCTATCTGGAAATACCACATTTCAATACCCTTGTTTTTTCTTTTTAAATTTGATAGATTTATTTTTACAGCATGCATTCCTAAACCCTCCCATTTGTTGTCTGAATTCCTGTTTGTGACCTTGGAATTCCAAATTTATGATGTCATCTTCTGCCTTTTTTTTTTTTTTTCCAAGGGTATTGTATTAGAAAATGAAAAGAGTATGGAAATATTTCTCTATCCCTTCACACCCTCTCCTTTTCTCCTGTTAATAAACATAGCCTTGGCATCAATTTTAAAAGAAAAAAAAAAAAAAAGTGAATATTTTTACTGGGAAGGTCACTTATCCTTACCATACTCTGCAAAACAGAAGGCCTATCTTTGACTCACAAACATCACAGGATGCGTGTAGCAGCAGCTACTAATTTCTAGCTACCGTTTTGGGGTAAAGACAAGATTTCTGCTTTCATTTAGTATTTTCTTTTAAAGAAAATTCTGTGGAAGATTTTCTGTCTTTTTTTCCATTTAGCTCTCCAAAAGGAGGACTCTGTTCCCAACAGCAAATGATTGTTTTAGCAGTTTTGCTCCTATGTCGACTACATGTAAGTAAAATCCGTCTCTCAGCCAGTAATGAGAAGTAGATAAATGGTAGTTACTAACAGATGCTCCTAATGGCAGGACCATTTCTTGTGACAGCAAAAGCCAGAGGAAGTCATTACACACCTAACAGTAGATGTGCTTCTAGTTCCCAGTACAAATAACATGGGGTACAGGTCAGTAAAACTCTCCTGCATTTAAACACATTTGGTTTCCGTAGATTTGGCTTCTTTTAGCTAAGCTATATGTATAGCTGAGTGTTTTTCTGAGAAGCTTTACTGTCTGAATACATAACAGTGACTCTAGGCACGGGTGAGACAACTCCATTTACTCTGTAGGCTGCAAAATAATAGCTTGCAACACAGGAATAATTCAGAAGGCCAAGAGAGACCTTACAATTCCATAGTGCAACATGAAAGCAGACATAATGAATGACAGCCTAACCCAGAAAATCCTTTATATTCCAAAATATTTTACAAATGTTCAATATCTCACAGGACTAAGTTCAAAGCTACCTGTACAAATAGCATTTCCTTCACAACTCTAAAATACTGATTTTTCTAAAGAAACTTTGAGGTCCAAAACTACACAAATCAAACTTAAAAATATATATAGTTGCCTTAAACACCACCAACTGAGACCACAATGTTTGCACAGCAAACATTAAGAAGAATACAAGAACATTTTTCTATCTTTTCAACGGGAAATATTATTTTCCTCGTACAAGCCTGTAAAAGCAACACAGTATCCCAATGCTGAAATCAAAGAGCTGCAGCAACACAGCTCATGTACCTTTTATGACAAAAAAAAAAAAAAAAATCAAATCACAAAACTTTGTCTTCTTAGCATTCTTAACATTTTATAAATTCAGAAGGCTGATGTGATTATTCTGAAGCAAGAAGCTCCTCTTGGCTGGCTTCATTGCTGAGCCCCACAGCAGCTTCCCCAAAGCTGCAAGTACTGAGATGTTTCCCTTCTGGAAAGGCACCAAACACTCTTACAGTGATATTTAAAGTCCATAATGTGGATTGTTTCTTGTGTATATGTTTATACCAACTTCTGTGATTGTTCTATATCAGAACAGAAAATGCCTTGTGATTCAGTGGACTGAAACTGTTGAAAGATAAAGCATCGGTTTGAATAACATCTAGAGGTTTTCTAGTTAGTTAATATTGCAATAGTTTTACTCAGTAGGAATGGTTTATCTATGAGTAGCACCTCAGAACAACATGCAGGTATAGTATATGCATTCACAAAGCAAGTAAAATTCAACACAGAATATATAGGTATCAGGAGACCTCTCTATCACTGAGTCCTCAACGTAAGGCTCCAGTGGGATTTGAAAAATGCATGGGCTCTTTTCCAGCCCTGTGAGGTGAATTATATCCAGTGAGACTGCAGATATGTCTGCACAGACAGGTGCAGGCAGTTCTCTCAATTCCTCTGTGTCTCTGGTCCCAGCATGCTGCAATCCAGCTCAAACACAGAGGCTACACAGCCACATTTTCATGAAGGGTAGGATATATTCCCTTGGGCACAGTCAACCTTCAGACATACTAGCTAAGAATATACCGACTAATTCATGAAATGGATCCTTTTTTAAGCAGAATGTTGCTGAGAAATCCAATTGCAGAAAGTAGCGGTCTTTCGAAAAATCATACAAATTAAACGTGTATTTATCAATACAAATGGCTTTACCAGAGTTGTTCAAAATTGACTATCAATGAGCAGTACATGACAATTTAAAAAAAATATCCAGTGGGTTTATTTTTAAAGATATTCAGTCACATACAGTCTTCAGCACAAAAGAAATAAGGCCATAATGTCAGCATTTCTTTTAAATCCTAGTATCCTTCCTCATTTATAATAAGTGCCATAGAATGAAGGGGAAGAGGTAAATGAAGCAATGAACACCTAATAGTTTCACTTACAGCTTCTTTAGTGCCAGAAAAAACTACACTGTGTTTTTATTTATAATACTGGCAATTCACCAGCTCAAATACTGACCAATGACCCCAGCACGGTGAAGTACCTAGAGATGTTTCCAAGTATTCTTTGTGTGTAAAATAAAGCAAAAGCTTCAGTTAAAGCATATGCTTAAATTACTGTCCACATTAACTGCAGCTGCAAAGCAAGCAATTGTACTACAAAGTCCTCAAATTATTCTGAAAGCCTGACACAAAAATCTGATTAATTTATAACACCGGGAAGTCAACAGGCAGACCAACATCTGTCAACTGGTGTTTGGAGTGAGACACCGATTCCCCAAGTAGAGCGGGGTTAAAATGGTACAGCAACATAATCTTGCATGATTTTCAAAAAGTTACAAGTGCAATATCCCAGGGAATACACCCAGGGAGCACTAGACCACACTTCTGAGAAGACTGGAGTTAAGCGTAGAACCCAGGGGAAATCAGAAAGAGAAAAATCAGATGATTTTTAGCCCCCAGAAATCTGCCTAGGAATTTATAGACCAGATAAATCTTCAGGTTACCTGCACTTCAGGTCTGTAAGAAACTAACCTTTCCTTATTCTCCTCCCCCTCCACAGCTATCTCTCCTCTTCATTAATCAGCAAGCTGTTATTTCTAGTCAAATATTTTGTATAGCAAATAACATTTATTATCATTCTTAATAATAATGGACTTTATTCATCAGAAGGAGGCAGAGAAAATGTCAAAAACTCATCAAGCTTTCCACTTCAATTTAGATAGAAAGTCATATAAGTTAAGGGGAAACTTTTTTGAGCTCAGCTGCATGGACTCAGCAAAAAATTGAGCAGACTTCGCAAGAGCTATTATAGATCTGAAGGAAGCCTGCAGAGCAAAAGGAACTGAGAATATTTGCTAACCTATTCATTGGCTGTTGCTCACTAGTGTTCTCAACCAAGAGGCAATGACACTCTGCTCGGGTTCCAATGTGATAAGCTCTCAGTTACAGAACAAACCACAGGAAAGGTAGGGATCATTACTTCTGTGCTTCTATTAGACCTTGTTTGTCCTTAATTTTAACATGTGAACCCTGAAACAAATATCCATTTCCTTTGTACCATGGGAAGAGGTGTAGAACAAGTAATTGAAAAAAGCTATTTTCTGGCTTTAATAAGAAGTAAGCCAACACAATATAAAAAAGCCCTATGTTTTGCAACACCTGTCACAACTTCAAAGAACATAAAAAGTAGCTATTGTGCAAATAACAGGTGTCAGCTTAGAGATGTGAGGTCCAATATGTGGCAGAAGCACAGCAGTTCAAGCAGTTACTGCTCAAAAAAAAAAAAAAAAAACCCACACAAAACCAAGGGAGAGAAAGGGAGAGAAAGGGAGAGAAAGGGAGAGAAAGGGAGAGAAAGGGAGAGAAAGGGAGAGAAAGGGAGAGAAAGGGAGAGAAAGGGAGAGAAAGGGAGAGAAAGGGAGAGAAAGGGAGAGAAAGGGAGAGAAAGGGAGAGAAAGGGAGAGAAAGAGGGAGAGAAAGAGGGAGAGAAAGAGGGAGAGAAAGAGGGAGAGAAAGAGGGAGAGAAAGAGGGAGAGAAAGAGGGAGAGAAAGAGGGAGAGAAAGAGGGAGAGAAAGAGGGAGAGAAAGAGGGAGAGAAAGAGGGAGAGAAAGAGGGAGAGAAAGAGGGAGAGAAAGAGGGAGAGAAAGAGGGAGAGAAAGAGGGAGAGAAAGAGGGAGAGAAAGAGGGAGAGAAAGAGGGAGAGAAAGAGGGAGAGAAAGAGGGAGAGAAAGAGGGAGAGAAAGAGGGAGAGAAAGAGGGAGAGAAAGAGGGAGAGAAAGAGGGAGAGAAAGAGGGAGAGAAAGAGGGAGAGAAAGAGGGAGAGAAAGAGGGAGAGAGACCAACAAACCCCTTATGACACATAACAGCAGATATTGATCAAACTCTACATTTCCATATTATCTCATCAGTAATATATCACTGGAGCATGCAAAGAGATTCAGGAATAGATTGGAACAGAACTGAGGTTGAGAAATCATGCATTCAGGGCCAGGAAAGAGAGAAATGAAGATCACTGTTTAATTTTGATTCTAAAATATGGCTTTCTAAATGTTATAGGTGGATAAACTCAATGCAAAGTGGATCATCGGGAAAGAGAGGAGAGGAGAGGAGAGGAGAGGAGAGGAGAGGAGAGGAGAGGAGAGGAGAGGAGAGGAGAGGAGAGGAGAGGAGAGGAGAGGAGAGGAGAGGAGAGGAGAGGAGAGGAGAGGAGAGGAAAAGAAAAAGCTTGTATGATCTGAGAGATATAGTCTCAAAATATTGTTTCCTTGTCACAAAAGATTTAAAGCAACACAAAGCTTCTAAACTGATCGATCCTTGATGCAGTCCTAAAACCAGGCAGAACTGTCCAGTTAGTCCAAATGAGAATATGCTCAGTGATAGAAGCATTGACAACATTACAATAATTTGGTCCTAAAAACAAATTATGTGTTAACTGTAATTAACATACAAGGTGATGCCTTAAAATATACTGTGGATAAATATATTGTAGCTGAATCCAAGGACGGCACATTTATAACAATTTGCTTGTCATTTCTTATTTTTGAGTCAACTGTCACTAAATCTCTGCTAGGGTCAGAAGTTAAAATTTCGGGGGTTAACAACATGAAATTTCCTTTTCTTTCTTTTTAACTACCCAAGAGGGACAGAGAGAGTAACATCCGCTTAGTAACAGCACTTCCTCTGTGATGCTAACCATGAAATATGTAGCTGGCCCTGGGTATTAACAAGGAGTATGTGCTTGAAGCATAGAAACAGACCGGGTTGTTTTAAACATAGCAACAGACTGGGTTGCAGGGTCGTCCCTCAGTGCTACCTAATTTGGCTTATTGAGGGGTATTCGTGGTCTGGGTCCCCTGAGGAACTGTCACGATGACTCATCTGAACACCATATCTGGTGTGTTTATCATCATGCTATTGTATATGAGAACAGAACTTGCTTATGGATAGGCAGATGTGCATTTGATGAAAGGTTTTCAGGAGTGCTTAAGCAACTTAGGCATTCATTGTAATTTTTCAAAAAATGCATCAAGTACCCAAGGAGCATGTCTAATAGCACAGCAAAGTCACTAGATACTTTGGAGTCCCCTACATTGAATTAAAAAAAAACCACCATGAGTCTGTTCAGCAGTTAAATACCTGTTGCTTCCTACAAATAAAAGAGAGCAACTGAAACCAGTTCAAACCATCAGCAATAGATCTAGAATTAAGAGCATTTCTTAACATTTTTAGTGAACCACCTTTTTCTCTTTCAGTACTATTCCTACATCTCTTAACAGATCTCTCTATGATTATTACATTCTTTGAGCTCAAATTTGAAAATTTCCACTTTACCTAAATTTTCTCTCTTCAAACTGATGGATTTGTATTTTGGGCAAATCAAATAAGGGTCATTCATCACCTTGTTTTGATTTGAGGAGGTGCAATGCTGATTGCCAACGGGATGAACAGCCCCGTCCAGTACTTCACTTATCTCCGTCTTGCAGCTCAGAGTAGCTTCCACTTGAGACTGCTTCTTACTGAACAGACAGCTTCACATACTCTCAGGCTGAGAATTTAAAGTTGTGCCCCATTAATCCAGTTAATTTTGTCCCAAATGTTTAACAAACAACAACAACAGCAACAAAGGCTGCTATGAATTCCATATTTGAGTCAAGGTAGTTAGAATATTATCTATACCATGCAGCACTGATACGGAATTCTAAAAGTAGATTTTTCCTTAGGCCTTATTTTAATTTATTTCAAATATCAAATTTTCAATAATAGCAAAAAAAGAGGACAACTGCATATTTTGAGCAACTGTGGTTAAAACATCCCTGCTTCCTTCAAAAATCCCAATAAATGCTTTCCTTTAAAGTTACATTCCATGATTCCAACTCTTGAGAACTGAAGTTCTTTACTACCCTGACTGGCTTAGCCAGCTCAGTCAGGTCTTCATCAGCAGCTGGGAATGACTATAAGTACATGGTTAACGGTTCATTTAGAATCAAATTGTGGTACCCTAATTCACAATGGATGTGAACTTATTCTTCCCTCACTAGTTTTAATAGCTAATTAAAACTAATTAAATCTAATTATAAATCAGTTATTAAGAAATTTAAAAATTAGAGGAAGTGCTGCGAAAGTCTGACACGTAGTTTAAAAATAGATACGTTTCCCAAATATCAACCAAGACTGGAATCCGAAAAATGCAACTCCTGAACAAAAGTTTTGGGTCTAATTGCAGTAGCCAAGAAAGTAACACTTCCTGATCCCTTGAGATGAATTCTCTGCATCATGTGCAACTTTAACTTCTATCTAACAGAAATTGTATGATATTGCAATCTGAATGAGCAACAAAGAAAGACAAGGGAATAGCTGAGGACAAGCTCTCTTCCCATCAGAGAAATAGCTATTGTAATTCTGTTTTACTCCATTGGTGACTTCCTAACAATCTTCTCTGTTTCTCTCACATGGACAAGGAGGAAGATAAAGAGGAATGCTATTTCCCTAGAGAAAGGACAGCTACAGGGAGAAAACAAAAGCCCGCAGAACTGAAGAGTAATACCTGAAAAAAAAAAAACTTATTCAAAAATTGTTATCTTAGTGGTGAACATGAAATACTTCTCTCTACTGCAGAACATCTTTGATGTTACATTTTTGTTCATTCTCACAGAATTGCTGAACTCAGACTCAGTTGTATTCACCTCATACATTGTAGAATGTTTCAAGGATCTTTGATTTGCTGTACATTTCTATAGAATCTATCAAAAGGGTGTCTGTTTCCAAGCCTGAGTCACAAATGGTGCCTACCAACATCTTTTCCTGTCATTTCTGATCCCTAGTATTTTTAGCGACTATATCATAGATGGAAGATTATCACCTCTGCATTTTTTGAAGATCGTAACCAGCCTTTATAAACACTCACCTACAGTGTTCTCTTCTGTTGCAGACAGAAACAACGTGGAACATGATCTAATCTTAGCTATGCTTTTATCATTCTGCAAAGTTTCTGTGTTAGGACTCAA
The DNA here is from genome assembly GCF_016699485.2 of Gallus gallus. Classification (NCBI taxonomy): domain Eukaryota; kingdom Metazoa; phylum Chordata; class Aves; order Galliformes; family Phasianidae; genus Gallus; species Gallus gallus. The sequence goes on from NC_052533.1 coordinate 28,079,418, forward strand.
GCTAATTTGCATTAGTGGCGGAGTTCTTTGCTGTCTACCACACTTTGACAAGCAGTATATATATGTATACCTAAACTTCAGCTTTTATTTAAAATAATTCCCATTACCTACAGATGAGAACTGCAAGAAAATCTGTGCTCTTTATAATATTTTGCTTTGCTGATTTCCTCATTTCCTCTTGTGCACATACTGTCAGTTTTTGAATTGGAAGAAAGTAGAGAAGCCACAGGTGGTTGTTTCTAAGCCTTAACAAATTAACTGGTCAAAATTTGCAATGTCCTCTGCATTGCAGCATTCACTCCCTACATCATGATATCCATCACCCACGCTCTTCCTTCCTCTGCAGACTCTCAGAAGATTCACACTATATCGATTTCCAGAGTTCCTTTCAGATTCTCCAAGCAAATGCCAATCAAAGCTTCCTTTGTTGGTGATATGTACATTCCTCCATGAACTATAAAGGGTAAGAATGTCCTAACTTTCTACAGGCTATCATAGGCACGTGCAATATTATTGTCCCATAGTTTATCTTACCATGCCCCAGAGAAATCTCATCATCCTGTTTTCTTTAAATGGACTGCAGATATCTTAGCCAAGCTTCCTCACCACTGAGTCACTGACCAAGACTGTTTACAACTTCATAATGAGTCACCTTCAGGATTTGGCTCACTGTCAATATACGGGCTGACAGTTTCAGCTAGTCTCTGTTCTGTCTTATTTTCCTTCATCTTGTCAATGTAATTGCACCTGTAGGGATTATGAACAGAAAATGGCTCCCTCCTAGTTTTCCTTATATTTTCTTTGGGCTACTTCACGTAGACTGATGCCACTTTCTATCTGTAGATTGACTGCTGTTCTGAAATATTGACTTTCATGTTGTTTCAAGTTTCTCTGCCATAGGAAATCCAATTCAAATTTTTTTTGCATCTAAGAATACCAGATGACATTCAAAAGTGTTATATTTTTGGGCACATGTTAAACTATACCTAATACGCGTCTTTCATCCCCCTCATCCTGTGAATATTGCAAATATCTAAGATACTTTACAAGTCATGTTGCCCTTTCCTGTATGATATCTTTTCACTTATTGGAATGTGTAAATGACTAAGAATTCTGTTTGCCCAATAAATTTCCTTTTTGCACTATCCGCTGCCCTGAAGGTTCCTTTTATGAATGTTCTGTATTTATTAATTCTTTCCTTTTCTAATCACTATGTTTAGCATGTCCACTCAGCACCTAACTCCCCTTTAGATCTGTGCTCCTTGCAATCAGTGGTTGGCTGAGATCCCAGAGTTAGTCACATTCGTTTTCTGTTTCACCTTCAGGCTTTCACATACTGCTTCAGAACTATTACAGTTATGTTTCCCAAATGGCAGGGCAATATTAATATTTTCATTATTTTCTAAATGTATCTTGTAAATATGTTTTCATATTACTTCATTTCCTTTAAATGTTGGGGTTTGTTGTTGTTGTTGTTCATATTTTTTTTTCCAAGTGTTTGATAAATTTCCTGTAGGAGCCTTTCACTGTTCATTTTTTCTAAAGTGGTGTTTGCTTTGTGGCACAAAACATCTTATGGCAACAAAATTGGGGTGAGAGGTAAAATATTGCTATGAATTAGAAACAGGCTAAGAAATCAAACCAAAAAGTAGGAATTAATAATCTGTTTTCAAGGGAAAAGGTTAGCAGGAAGGTGACTAGAACTGAAGAACTGAACCCAGTTTGTCAGGTGAAGGGAGAATATAAGGATGCGAGTAAAAATATTATTGTATTTCACTATTAAATATGATGTATTTATATTGTTACTAAGTGCCATGCAACTAAACCCATGGAAATCACACCCCAAAAGAATCTCCCCTGTATTTTCAGTTAATTTAGCTTCTAGCATTAACCTGATTTCAATTCACAGCCTCAACTTTTGTGGACAGAAAAACGCTGTTATCTTGTTTTTAAATAGTAAACCAGTTATGTGACAAGCACATCTTTTAAGAACTACAAATCTTGTGTATACAAGACGCAGCTATTCTAAAAAGTGAATCCACTAATTGATTTTTCAGCTTTGTCTACTGGTCTTAGCTTTGGCAGATTCTTTGGCATACCAAGTTTAACCAGACTTGTTCTCCCACCCCAAAAATAAAGGGTGTTTCTGTGTTCTTTGGTGCCAGCTTAGACTAATATGTAACCAGCCAGCCTTATGATCCTGTTTATTTTCAAATCAATCTAGATAAACAAAACCTTGCATTTTTCATCGTTTCTCTTCTCGTAATTAATCTTCTGAGAGGTTACAAATTAAACAGTACTTAACTGAAACAGAAAGATCATATAATAGTTTCTTTCATAAGGAACAAATCACATATGAATTCACATTACTTGAATGTGGAAATAGCCATAGTGATGAAAGTTATACTTAGTACATGTGGAATGCATGCTTCATTTTTTAGGTGTTGTTTTTTTCTTTTTAGATATGTATATATATAAATATAAAACAACGATGCTAGTGAACTTTAAGATGATTAAGTCTAATGGGTTCTGGAGCCTGCTCAGATCTAGCTGCTTCAGTCCAAATGTGAATGTGCATTCAGAACTGTAAACAGAAAAATTCAGCCTGAAAGACTCATTGCCTTGGTGGGAAATATTATTTGTGCCAGTGAAAGGAGCCAGTGGCTGGTTTACGTGATTTAAATATTGAGAACATTGGCCCACATGAGGTGCAACTCAGTTGTAGACTGGATTCCACTGTGAAACACTCCCTGATTTTATGCTTGTTTTTAGATGAGGCCAAGAATAGTGGTTTGTACAGCTTGAGATACAAATAGAGAGAGCAATAGACATTCACTGTGCTGAATTGCAGAGCTGAAGAATCATCTAATAAGAACTTTTTGCTTTCAGATGCTGGTCTTGACTTTGAAGCTTTTCCCAGAGTAGTGCAGGGTAAGAGACCTGCAGTTATAGCCAACTAGTAGTTTGTACACTCTGACACACACAACCATAAAAGAAAGCAGACATATTATGGATGCAACAGAGCCAAAATTCCAAGTTTGCTGAGGGAGTGAGTACTATTAAACTGCTGTTCATAAGGATCTTCATGCACTTCTGCCTTAAATAAAACAGAAAGTTCTAACCTCATAAACTTAACAAAAGAGAATTACATTCATAATAAGCAAGATAAAATTTACCCTCAGCTTGCTTGATCTGACAGTATAGGACAAGATAATCTCAGTCATGAAGTCTAACTGAGTGTTATACCATCTATCAAAATCTGGAATGATACGTGACCAAAATGTAGAACATCTGCTTGATGTTGAGAGTCTCAGCATAATTTTTAATTAGAAGATATGTTTTGAATGTCTTCTCACTTAGTGGGCTAAATAAACAAGTATTTTTAAAAATATAAAACCTGAGTTATTTACAGGCAAACCTATGAAATCCTCATTCCAGTACCAAAACAAAACCAGCATGAGTGCTGATGTCACCTCTGCTACTACGGCTAATATGAAAATGAACCACTTAGACAAGTTGTAATAAAAAGTCTGTTAATGGACTTTTCAATTATATGTTAGACATCTGACAAAGAAAATAATGCTGAGTTAGATTCTCTCCCCGGTCCAATAACAGAGTGCACTCTCTAAATAAGCCATATGTTAGCATGAAGCCCCACACATAAAAATGGAGAGAGTAGTGAGTAAAATTGAAACAGAGAGGATGAGGCTGGTGAGGTTACTAACGGTTTCTCAAGAGTTTCTACTGAGACTGATTTTGTTTATTATTTTGATTAATGCCCTGGCACTAGAACATTGGAGTATGCTGAAAAAATCTGCAGGCAACACAAAGATAAGAGGCATTTGTCAGAGGAATGGGTATTTGTGAAATGGAATGAGATGACATTCACTAATGAGAATCACAAAGCTTGTATTGAAGGCTATGAACTCCTTCTGAAAAGATTCCATAGGGTCTGCTCTGGAAATATCAGAAGACTGCAGAAGGAGTACAAACTACAAAAATAATGCTTTGTTAAGACAGCACAATAGGAATAAATTCTTAGTGTACGATCGTGCATACTTTGGGAGACCTCATCTGCAATACTGCATGCAACTTGTTTTCAAGGGAAATAATTTTAGCACTAGAAAAGTTGTAGAGATGACATACTGGGACAGTCAGAGGAATTTATATTTTATCTTATAAGAAATCAAGAATTCAATGGATATAAAAAAATTAAAAAGTATTATTTTCTTATATTTCTTAATAATTAAATAATTACTAATTAATTTCGTTTAAAAAAAAATCAGGAAAGCAGAAAATATATACAAGCCAACAGCTAGCACCGACACAATAAGTCAGTGAGCAGTGATCACAAATTACGTGAGGCTGGAAACTGAAAGATGATGTCTAGCTATTAGAATGGTAACTTCTTTACAGAAGATTTTTTCCATAATAGGGATACAAAAGCCATAACTGTTCTTGAGAAAAATTTAATAAACTGCAAAAAGACATAGTAGTTGTATCAAGTAACTACAGAATACTTTCACATAGCACAAAATTAATTTCCACTCCTATGTTTCTCTCTGATGCACTCATCTAGAAGTATAAATGCTCAGCTCGACAGTTTTTGGTTCTAGATGCCCATTTTTTGTTCTAGAAGAGGCAAACTATATTACAAAAGCATTTTTTTTTAATTGTAACAATGAATTCTTAAGTAAATTAGAGGCAACAGCAGAAGAATATATAAGTTGACTATACTATTCTTTATTGGATAACTATGCAGCCATCATCTCTAATGAGGAATATCATTTAATCCAAAAAGATGTAGGAAAAAGTAACCAGGATAAAATGATGTTTAAAACAGATTGCACCAATGACAGAAATCATAACACAAGATAATTCTTGATATTGTTAAAGAGGGGAAGAAAGATTAGCTTGGGGCTGAGTGGCTGGATGACTGTGAAGAGGAAAGGGACCTGGGGGTGTTGGTTGATGCTCAGATGAACATGAGCTGACAGCGTGCCCAGGTGGCCAAGAGGGCCAGTGCCATCCCAGCCTGCATTAGAAATAGTGTGGCCAACAGGAGCAGGGAGCTAATCATTCCCCTGTACTCAGCACTGGTGAGACCACACTTTGAGTATAGTGTTCAGTTTTGGGCCCCTCACTACATGAAAGACATTGAGGCCCTGGAGCGTGTCCAGAGAAGGGCAACAAAACTGGTGAGGGGTCTGGAGCACAAGTCTTATGAGGAGCCACTGAGGAAGCTGGGGTTGTTTAGTCTGGAGAAGAGGAGGCTCAGGGGAGACCTCATTGCACTCTACAACTTCCTGAAGGGAGGTTGTGATGAGGAGGGGTTTGGCCTCTTCTCCCAGGCAACAAACAGGACCTGAGGAAATGGCCACAAGTTGTGCCAGAGGAGGTTTAGATCATACATAAGGAAAAACTTTTTCCTCTCAGAGAGTGGTCAGGCACTGGAATGGCCTGTCCAGGGAGGTGGTGGAGCTGCCATCCCTGGCAGTGTTCAAGAGGCATTTGGATGAGGAGCTACAAGATATGGTTTAGTGGCTTGTAGTAGCAAGGGTAATTGGGAGGACAGCTGGAGTAGATGATCTTGTAGGTCCTTTCCAACCTTGTGATTCTATGACTCTCATTATATGCTTGTGCTGTACCATCTTAACATCTTTCTGTGTCCAATTAGTTCTTTAAATTCAAGCAATAGGTTCCAACTGAAAGTTCCATACTTTCTTTTGAACTTCTGAAGAAATTTGCTACAGAAAAGCCCTTAGATCTTATTTTACTTAATTTAGGCAAAATCAGAATTTGTTCAAGACCTGCAATCCTTCATAAGCAGAGAATAAAAATATAAACATTGGCTCATTTCTGACTTTCTGCATTGATAAGATTTTGTTCTACATGCTCAGATCATTCATTCAAAAAAATACATGCTTAGTAACTGCTCAAAAAGTGGATTGAATTCTTTAACACATTATTATTGCACTGACTCAATAAGCCCTTAGTTTACCAAAGAGGATATTTACTGTAAATATGGCACTAAAACCAGCTGCATCACATTTACACAAAAAGAAAACATACTGGATTGTTTAGAAAAAGAGGCATAATATAGTGGCGATTGCTTTTCCCTATACTTCTGAATTAAGAGTTTGAAATACTGTGCTTGAGGTCCCATAAAGCTTGGTATGCCTTACGAACAGCACTCCTAGCTTAATTTGGGCCAGGCTCATTTTTCCACTTTGAAGAAACAAAATGAGACTTTAACAGTTCCAGGAGCCTGTAGGTAGCTGCAAACTGAGGACTCTAAAACATTCACATGGGCAGAGTTCAGTTCATAGTATAAAACATATTTGAGGAAGATTGACTTTGGAACAAGACTGATCTTTCTCCCCTCCTACCAGTGCAGAAACAAGAAATTGGTTTATTCTATTCTATGTCTCCTTTTAGGAATTATGGAACCCTTCTTAACATTATATATGCAAGCGAATTGCAATTATAATATTCATATCATTTAGGGATATTCATGACTCACAAGTAAAATAGGTTAAGCATGAGAAAAACAGTAAGCTTCATCATAAACCTTAGGAAGCCATGTAATATTCAGGTACAAAAGCTCCTTAGGTACAAACAGAATGGGAGCTCCCACTACTAATTCACTCCAAAAAATAATAGGTTTTCAAATCCCAGCATGGATCAATTTCAGAGATACGCATCATACAGAACTATGTAGCTTAAGGCTTTTAGCCAGGAAATTCTGCAAATTTGTCCTCAGATCAAACGGTGCCATGCAACTCAATCACATTACAGCTCTATTTTGAATGCTTGCACTCAACAAAGCCTCTGGCTGAAGATGTCTTGTATTTTTTGGCTCCTGCAGAGTTTGTACTAGAAAAACATTTTGGTACAATTGGCATCTACTGTTTTCTCTCTTAAAAGGGCATGGAAATAAAATCCCTTTAACTGCTCTTAGGTATGCACAGATCTTGAAATGTTGAAGTCTAATTCGTATAACATTAAATAAATATACAGCTTGAACTAACTTCTTGTCCAGTGAGGATGATCAAAGATGGGGATGTAGAAAGAATGCAATAAAAATTGCATCAGAAAAGAAGCTTGCTGTCCGGCATTGTTGTGCATGTGATAAAGACATGCCTACACTATGATTTAGAACTTGCTTGAGGGAGTGTGTAGAAGCTGCAATTAGTTGGTCAAGTGATGATAAACATAGCCATCACAGAGCAAAGCATGAACTGAAAACTTCATCTCAAACTCTGGGCAAATATTTAAGGTGGCTAACCTACAGGGTTACTGCCACAGGTAACACTTTGGTCACAGGATTTATATACCTATCTTGCCATAAAGGGTAAAAATATTCCTACATGACTTTGATTTAAGTACTTGAATTCAGCAGTGGGAGGGAAAGAGGTAACACAAGGGTGTTACTGGACTGCTTCATATGAAACTATTTCATCAATATAACTGAATTTTTAAGTTTCCCCAACACTTGAGTTTTTAACAAATTCTCTGTCATCTCTAATACCTTGTTGCAGTTGCTGAGCAGTTTTTAGAACCCAAGCAGGAGCTTTTCAAGTGAAATTTCGGAAGAGAGTATAGACATGCTCTTCCTTATTTGACTGGATTCATAGACTGAAAAACAAATTTAAAAACCTAGAATAATAGTGTCTGCTTGCTTCAACAGACCCACCCATGATTGTGTGCTTTAATTTTTCAACAAGATGTGGAGGTAGGGCCTGAGGAAACCCATAAAAATGTTTCATTTGGCTTTCTAGCAGTTTTCCCCAGCTAGAGGGCATGAAAAACACTAAGGATGCAAGACCCTACTAAGTTTCCATAGAACGCCTGACTCGAATACCACAGAACATTTTGTACATCCTAAAGCAGTGGACTGTATTACTCCATTCACCCGAGGGACAGCAACAAGCAGCAGCAGGTCATCAACTGGAAACTGGAAACCTGCCATCTTTTAATTAGCTGCTCTCTACTTCACAGTCATAGTGTTTAAAATCCTATATAATGCAGTACAAGATCAGATAATGCCAAGCCAAATTTTTAATTGCATAATTAGCCAGCAACACCTTTTCAGATGTAATAAATAATAAATCTCCTCATTAATATTAGGGAGCATGACATATGGCCAGGTTTTGTTCTTTCCTATTCTTAATCATCGTCCAGATAAACAAAAGAGCTTCCCAACTGACTACAGACTCAAGAACCAGCAGCTTTCTATATCACTTAACTTGGATTTCATCTCAAATTCCTTGCAGGAAGTTCTTCAGATACAAGGACCAAATTCTCAATTCTCTTACACCCAGTGCAAAGGTTATTTTAAGCCGCTCTGCTTCTCAAACAATCTGGTTTATGAGCAATCACTAGAAATACTGTAAAAGCAAATAACACTACCTCATACTAGCTGTACACAAGACCTTAGAGCAGAGGATATCAAAGGCATCAAAGTCTTATCGTCATTTCACAGACTGTTGCTGAACTGAATAAGAAAGATTAAGTGTTACTTAGTCATACAGCAAATCAGTTTCTGATTCAGGAGCAGAACACAGGTCTCCTGACTACTAGTCTAATAGTATGGGGGCAAATGTCCTCATCTGGATCTAAAAGGAAGATTTCTCACATCTGGTCCCTTCTCCACTTCCAGCATCTTACCATGTTGCTACTTGTTCAGGGTGCTACGTTGAAACATGATCTTGGCTGTGCATTAAAAAACAAAAATTCAAATTTAGATGGTGGATTCATATTAAAACAAATTAATAAGTTTCTTCTGTTAATACGCAGCAATATATTGTGTAATATAATATAATCCTAGTAATATGAGCCCTTGCTACAGCTCTCTGCTATTAAATCATTGCAAAAAAGTGGGGAAAAACTGCCAACCTTATGTGCAAATTATGAAGTGTGTAGATTCACAAGATTCTGTCTTATTGACAAAAATAAGCTCTTTTAGAAACAGACTGATTTAGATAGCTGATTTCTTTAAATACATTTATTTTACTTTGCAGGCTTTATCCATTTGGGCAGGAAATTAACTTTTCAATCAGTGATCTTTTTCAAAACACCTCTTAAAGTGTTGTTTTCATATGGAATGCTAGCAAGAATAGCACTGTATGAACACACCCCAAAAATAAGTTTACAGTGCCTGACAATACCCCAAATATTTCAGTAGGTGTAGTGCATTCAGACATTTGGCCTTGAGTCAGAACTGAAAGTCCTAATTCACAAAAGAGCACAGAGGTGCACTCAGAATTTGGCAGGCCTGGAGCTTCAACCTCACCCCAAACAGACAGACAGGCAAGCAGCCAAACTTTCAAGAACTACTTCAGGCTGCCGTAGATCTCCCACCTCTCAGCCTAGACATTTCATCAACCACCAGATCATCCCTCCTCTCCAATGGATTCAGTTCTAATGAGATGTCTTGGGGAATTCCTCTTCACACTATTCTCGCTCTTTAATTCCAGTCCTCTCCGCGTGATCCTGCTCTCTCTCATTAACCCACTCAGGGGAAAAGAGATGAGCTTGAGGTTTCCCAGTCCTACAATAGGAGATTTCTTTCTCATACTTAAAACATTCAGGCCTGTTTATCTAACCTGCTATGGCTTAATAACCATGACATGTAGCATAAGTGTCACCAGGGATCAGCAGCATTAGTAAATAGAGAGGAAAGGGAGCTTGTTACATTTTCCTAATGGATTCTTAGGTAGGGGCAAAATAGGAGCAGTTCTCCTACACCTGGAAATGATCACAAAACAAGCTCTAGCTCATATCTTTGAACATGCCCTGTGCACTCACTTTAAAGTATATTTCTTTCTGCACAATCTGTGTCTATGTCAGAATCTTCTCAATTTTGTAACCAAAGAGTTCTCTGGAAATGACTATTATTTTTCCAATGAAATTTTTCCAATGACCAAATGGAATACGCTAATGGAAAGTCATTCTAGTGAAATGCCCACCTCTTTCATTTGCCAAAAAAGCAGAAAGGTTGTGGTAAATGTCGTCTGTTGTTTATTTTAGGAAAAAAAAATTCTCTGCGTGTCATTTGAAAACCAAGATGCAGTTCATATTCCAAAATTTGTGGGAAGTTTTTGGTACTTATTTCCATACTTCTCATAAAATCTTTGATATTTGTCTACACACTCCCTCTTGTTTCTCATTAATAGGCAAAATCAATGACTTCAGAAATTGTTAGATATCATTGCATAGGACATTAAATACTTCTATGTCTAAAGAAAGGAAAAATGAATGTAAACATTAACAGTACCCTGCAATCTAAGCAAGAAAGCAGCTATAGTGTGTTTTACTGGTGTCAATTCAAATAGTTTTCACTTGTGCCACTGAGAAAAATAGATTCCTCATTCTCCTTCTCAGTTTTCATCCATTCACCAAAAAACACTCTCCTCATACTGGAAACCCCCCTTCATTTTTCTTTTATAATGTACTGTAAAAGCAACCATATTTTGCATCCTGAATTAGATCGCATTGAAGGCAAGGAACTCTATTAGTTATGAAGAACTTGCCTTTTTTTTTTTTTTGGTAGATACAAAAAGATAAATGACAATTTGTCTTACTAACATGTGCAACAAACATACACAACACATCTGAACTGAAGTTAGATAAATAAAATGTCTAAATCAAACATTAGAGAAAGAAAGAAAGAAAGAAAAAAAAAATATGTACGGTGGCTGACAGGCTAAGAATGAGGCACAATGGATGTATCTACACCAGTAAATTAGGTGTATCAGTCCTGGCTGCTGTAAACAACAGGGATGTTCTGGCCCAAGACCTTGCTATTAAATTCTCCCATTCTCCAAGTACAAGGCTACACGCAATGTACCTTTTGAAAATAGTCACTGGTGCATGCTGTGTCCTGCACTGTGCCCAGAAATAAGTGACCCAAACTAAGGTAATGCTGGGACTGTTGTAGCAATTCAGCACTACATTTTAACAAATCTCAGCACCCAAGAATATTGCCCTGACTTGTATGCAGACAATGAAGCGATACTGATCACTAATAAGTGCACACCATCCTTCTGCTTCTCTGAAAGACGCTAGCAATTCTTCAGACACATGGCCTGTTGCGTTACTAGCCCTCTATTTCCTCTTCTTCGATACTTTCAAGGAAAAAGGCAAGTCAGTGGAAAGTCATCCTATGAATGATGGAATCATTTGAAAGGAAACAATAACCAAAGGAAGTAAAATTAAAATGAGATTTAAAGACATCACTTCTGAGCTTTTTGCAGTTCTTCCTTGGAAAACATTATTTTTAAGACTATGTTTGCAATCCTAAGTAGTACTTGCATACCTTTACTGCCTTTCCATATATATACTGTATGTATTAGTATGGAAAAAAAAAAATACAGGTTTCACTGAAGATCATGACTTTTCTTAGCCATCTCTAAAACTTCTGTTTGATTCAGAATTATTATAGGACTTGAGCAGAAATATCTTCTTTCCTTTTAAGCTTATATCACAACAGAGATTTAGAAAAAGTCATTTCACTGGTTAGAAAAAAAAGTAACATTGGATTTTAACTTATGGTTATATCATTAGGAATATGTATTTCAGGCCTGTGACCCTACAGCTGCAAAATACAGAACTAGTTTTACTTCACAAGTTTTTGTCCAAACATTTTCTTTCATTTTGATCCAAATAGTTTCACACCCACTGAGTTAGACTTTGACTTTCAGATTCGAGCAAACTGAAAATTTCAATCAATTTCTCAGTTAGAGTAAGTAGGTGTAGCTCCACAATGAAGCAAAAAAAAAAAAAAAACTGACTTCAATGGAACTACACCGATTAACACCGTGCGAGGATCAGATCCTGATCAAATTGAAACTCAATTGAAATTGCTGTGCTTCACCTGGTGTTTATTCGCACCTCACATCAAAACCATGCAATGCTATGAATTTTGCATGGTTCTGATCCAAAGCCACACACCATATATGCTTAAAATTGAGTTCAGGTCATTCAGGAGTTCCACAGCACTAAGCAAATCTTTTGATAAATATGGTTTGCATTACTAGTTTGTAACAAAACTCCACACCAGGTGACTTTTGTGTGGTCTGGTGTTTCATTGTGAACATTTTGCACTGCTCTAATGAAACGATTTCTAGGACAACTAAAGGATGAAAAAGTTTCAGTTCAGTGCTTTAACCACAAGTTCCGTGATATACACACAAACTGTGACCACAGCATTAAGCCCCTGATGTCTAAAATTTGAAACATAATTCCCTGTTAAAACACCTAAATAAAACTGGTGTGATCTTCTAGTGATTACGTGCAATGGAGTGAAGCTCTCATGATCGGTATAACTGCAAGTCAAAACACTTAGCCTTAAGACTTGGCATAGGCTAATATTTCATCAGAGCTTGTAAAGGAATTGAGAGGTTTTTCAAAGGTACTGACACATAAAAGTACCTGAAAATGCAGATGGTCACCTAAGGCTGGATCCAGTGAAGGCACTGGACTCTTCAGACTAGGACAGGAAAGGTCCTGTGTGTAGTGTTCACCTAGTGATGGCTGAGAAGGAACTCACTGACAGGAGCCTTTTCATTCACTCTGGAGTTTTGGTGGTAGTCACAACTCTGCGCATGTAGGACCATGAGCCTGGAACACAGGGTTGTTAACCTAGACAAAAGTATTTGCATGCATTAATACATTCATTATATGTACAGAAGGCTGCTGCCTTGCATTTCCCATGCAGAAAATGCATATACCACATATACAATAGGCCACATAACTCCAAGAAGCTTTGAACTTTTTGCATTTGCCCTGAAGAATGTGATTTGTACATTTGGTATGTACAAACAAAAAGTATGCCTGGGATTTCTGGATTGCTCCAGGCAAAAGTCTTCTTGTAGAAAAAGTAGATATATTCAGAAAAACTAGGACAAATGGCAGCCTTATGCTAGTAAGAATTGCAACAAGGCTTAAAGATTTTTTCACTACACTTAATAGAACAGCACAAAGTCAAGACAATGCAAGTACTCCCATACAGATGTGCCCACAACACCATGGGCCACAATATATCCCTTCAGGTGGGGTGAATATAGTATGTGACTCTAAGCTTTAGTCTTCTTGAAGGTCTACCATGCTAAGCCTTTCAGAAAAAAAGTGACGAGGAATGTACTATTTGACATTTCTAACTCAGCCTTGGAGAAAGCTGAGTACCCACCTCCTCAGAATTAGACAGGCACAGCTATACAGGCAACCAGAAGTGTACCACAGATTAAAATTAAAGCCTAAAGTGAGAGGGCATCTGAATTCAGGCACTTTTAGCACTATATGGCACTAGGGTGCTGTCTTCAGGTTTCACGCAACTCTGTTCAATACAAAAAATTCCCTAATCTTTTACTGTACTTAGCCTATGACGTATTATGCAGATTTAAGAACTAAGACATCTGCAACTTCAACAGGTAATTTCCACACACCCCTGGTTTTGTCACTGTGCCTCTCGCAAAATGCTGCCATCTTGCCATGGCTGATCTGCACAATATCTGTTTGTACCTCCACCTCACTGAGTCACTTCAGCTTAGCATTGCCCTCTAAAACACACAGTTTTGGCACAAGACTGAACTCATAAGTCACAGAGCTAAGACCATCTCCATAAACACTCATATTCTGAGACAGACTGTCCTAGGTTTATACTGTTCCCGAAGCACAGGACACCTTACCTAATCTGCAAGGCCTCAAACTTAGATCTTCTATCTTTTTAGCAAAGTGATCAACTATGGAAATTCCGTGTATTCATCTCTTTTCATTTAAAGATGTATCAACACCACCAGATGACAGCAGTTTGTCAAATAACAGCAGAAGAACGAAGAGCTGCATGACTCCCTAGCTACTAGTAAAGGTATACTTCTAAGAAATGGGAAACCAAAGAAATGAGTCCATGGACTCCTGCTGCATGCTCTCTAATGCCTTTCAAATAACTGTCGCATAGCTATTTTACTGTGATTTTCAAATGTGCTCTCTGCATCTTTGAGCACCTTCTCCTTTGCACCTGATTCCCATCACATCCTGGTGATCAATAATTTTAAATGTGAGCAGTAACTTCCTGTTTTGTACAATGACTAGTTCAATGTTATTACAGTACTTTGACAATCTCCAACAGTGATCTGACCATTAAATCAAGCTGTAAATTAGACAGACTGGATTAACATTTTTCTATTGAGAAACAGCATGCTTCTTTGCTCAGTATAAGGGCTTACTGCTGGCATGATTCTTCAGGCAGGAAGACAAGAATTTATTATACTGAACGATGGTAGAAATGCTTGAAAAATACATTGTAATAGGTCACTCGTTTCCCTTGGAAACATCTACTGCTCTTTGGACTTCAGCCACACTGGTACTTGACTCTAACTTTCACTGTCTTTCACAGAAGAACACAATGCAGGAACTGGGAGACAAGAAGATAAGAACAGATAAGCTTTCCTTGAAATTTCAAAATATGAGGGAATGGAGAGAACGTTTCCTTGGGAAAAATTAATCCTGTTATTGCTAGCACCAAAACCAACAACTCCTATTGTCTAATCTAAAATGCTTTCATGGGTCAAAATGACTTAATGAAAACTGTTTCCAAAGGCATTCTATTTTTGGGTTCTCAGAGTGCCTATTTACAGAGCAGCAGGGCCCTAAAATTTTTTGCATAGTAGAGTGTTTAATTTTACTTAGGCTACCACCCCTTCCCAGTCCCATAAAAAGGTTTACACACGATAGATCACAGAGACTATAAACTAAGGACAAAGACTTACACAATGCTGCTGAGGTAATCCTTTGTGCTCTGCACATACCGGTGCTGCATGATATTTGAGGAAAAGCACTATAAACTATTTCAGACATCTGTTTTTAAGGTTGCAGAACACTACAATGTAAAAAACAGACACTACAAGGACTCACATTTCCACTGACTTCAAATGATTCTGGATATTCAGCAGAGAGCACCGAACTGAGTAACTGCTCTCTGAACTGACAACGATAGTGTGACGTTAAATGAGACAGATACTCACGCTGCCACTGTGTTGTACTGTCATGGTTTCTTTGCTCTCCATATGATGAAATAGGTATTAAGCAGAGTTTGACAACTGTGCATTTGCCTTATCATATTCGCTGTTAATTCCACTATTAGGTACTATATTAGATTTCAATGCCCCATTTCACAGAGCACAGCATCTGCTTACTAGAAGTTTCACTGTTGTCTCTATTCAACAGACAGCATACATTTTAAATAAAACTGCTTATTACATCTATAGTTCTGTGCTTCCTTCTAATGCATAAAATACATTATCCAAAACCAATTCAGGCATCATGTCATAACGAAGCTGAAACAAAGCAGCTTTTTGGGCAGCTGCTCAACATTCATCGTCCTGTCTTATTTTCTTTTCTGTAAATGAAAGGAAACAAAGGTTCCTGTTTGTTCTCTAAACCTCTACCCATAGCACAGCATCCTCCATAGCAAGCCAAAAGCACAGCAGCCGTCAGTAACATAGCTGGGCTTAGGTGAAAGCAAATACTTCACTAAGTACATTGATCCTATCAAGGCAGTAAAAGAAATAAATGCGTTATATCACCTCCATAACTTTTAAGAGTCACTCAGATTCTCTGTTGTCTGAAGAAGGATGTTTAAAAAGCTTTCTTAAAGTCCAGGTTTTCAGATTTTGGAGAACACAGTGCGGTAAGGATAGCTTCCTTATTTTTGACCCAAAGATGACTGATTTTCCTTTAGTGAGTAGGAGGATTCTAAGCCTCTAGCTCCAATACACTTCCACAGAGTTCTATTGGTGTGTTGTTTTGTGAGTTTTTTGGGGTTTTTTTTTTGTCTGCTACAGCTTACTCCCTTTTTTTGTATACTCTTGATCTTCACTTTTTGCATCACGACAAACACTGCTGCAATGGACTCCAGAACTTTGTGAAGGTACTCTACCACCTACAAAGCAATCGTAGTCTTCAGCTTCTTTGCAGTAAATTGCACAGCAGTGGGCTTACTGCCAGAGCTCTGCATAGTGATCTTACAGCACTCCAGATCCCAGTACGAGTACATTTAGAGGTTGCTGTTGTTAGCTTGTTTTGTTTTTCCTAAAGGCTCCTAAACTATACCCCTGAAAGAGGGTCTGGCTTGTGTTTTCTATACTTAGAGGGATTATATAGGAAAAAGAGAAGTAAAAAAAAAAAAAAAAAAGCCAACACACAAAAACCTAGAAAAATAAAGCAGCAACCACTGTATACCTAATCAAATGAAAAACATGTTGTATTTTCCTTCTTTTTAGTTATCAGTAGTTATCAGTGAAAACCTGTCAGTATCTCTGCTTGTACTACAAGATACCAGCCAACAGCTGTTAGCAAGCTAGACTGTGGGTAGCTAAGGTCCTACGTATTGTATTTCTTCAGCTGAAGACAGCATTTAATTATAGTCTAGGTAGTAATGCTCAAAGTCTTTGTCTGACCCTTTCTCTCCGGCAGGTAACTGAACATCCAATGCCCAGAATGAGCACAGGTGGTGGCAATTACCCAGATAATTTTAGAGTGAGTAAGAATGTACCTTAAAGGCTGCTCTGAGGGCTTGTCTTCTGGACCATACAGTGACTTGGGACTTCATAAAAGACTTCTCTATGAGTTTTGCTCCAATAGTACTCCTAACAAAATCCATATTCTGACGATATTACACCAGTACAGGGATAGATCTGGCTGCTGTCTTGCCCCTCACACTTCCTCCCAGTTAGGTACTCTCCTGCTGAAGCAGGATCTTAGAGGCACTGATGATATATAAATGGTGGGTTTTTTTGGTTTTTTTTTGAGCAAACTTATCACTAGTGTAACCTTTTTTAATGAAAATATCAGAATAACTCAGACATCAATTTAACACAGAGCTAGCCTGAAAAGGACTCGATATCTTTATGACCAATTATGGTCAAAGAAGTTTTTGTTTTGATGATAGTATGTTTGACGATATCTGTCCACAGAAGGAGGATGTAATGTTTCCTACTTGACATACCTTCTGTATTGTGTCTTGCTTTCCTGTGTTCTCATTTTTCCAGGTTCTATTTGCCTCTCAGTTTTTTCCTTGGGTGACATCCCATTTTTGGTTCATTGTTTTTTATCCTTAGAATAGCAGACCATATATAATAAGCTTCAAGAGGGGGGGGGGGGGGGAAGTGTATAGATGTTCTGTATGTCTCCTATGCTAAAGAACACATGAAAAAATTTACAAATTGGACAGAATTAAGTATAAAGTCAGAAGTACCTTTTTAAATATCCGACTTAAATTAAAAAATAAAAAAAAAGCATTAAGGCAACCTTAAATGTTTAGCACTAGGGCTTATCTTGGTTAGCAAATCTAGTTCTCTTCATGGTTCACTATGGGCAGCACATTCAAATCTAACATTTTCTTTGTTCTTAATTCTAGGGTCTTTTGTATTCATATAAGCTTTATCTACACAGAACAAAAACAAGAAAAAAAAGCACTCACCTACATATTCTTCAGGAGAAGGAAAGTCAAATACATCCAGTTCTCAGCAACTGAAGCTACTTCTGCTTTGCCCAGAGAAGCTGCACAGGTGCTATAGGTTCAGTATAACTGCTGAAATGATCATTACCACCTGGAAGAACTTAGCTACTCAGAGTGGCATAGCAAGGAGAAGAGTTTGGGCCCAGCAGCCAAACTGCCTGTAGCTATCAAAGCACCTTACTGCAGTTCTGTCTCTGCTGGTACACAAAACATACTCTGTCTGCAGACAAAAATGGCAAGACTGCATGGAAACAGCATAGAAATTAAGTCAACATGCCCTACAGAGAAATAAGTAATTAGTACAGGCTCAGCAGTACTAATAGAGAAAGTCCATATTCAGTGATCTTAAAACTTCCTGCAACACACAGCAGAGTTGGCTGCAACTGAGTGAGGAAAGGCAAACTCTTCTGCACGCACAGGAGTGGGGGAGTGCAGTAAATGCAATGTAAACAGCTTGTCTGCTTTTACAGATACTTCAGCAGTGGAAGAAAATCTAGGTGGTATAGGATGCCTTTCAAAATTAATGTGGTTTTGCTTTGGAAGAGTTTGATTTCTCTCCACGTTAAAAGTTCCTTAAAACAGGTAACTTTTTACTGCTGTGCAAGTGGTAAAGCAGAGACAGACTCTATACATGCAGGGAAAATGGCTGCACATTTCCCACAAGTATGCAGCCAAGCAATGGGTCAGTTGTGCTGGACCTCCCAACAGTGTTTATGGACATATATCTATCTAAAAAGTCACTATGTAATTAAATATGTGTCTGATCACAGTATAGTGTGGTCTTGACTCAGCAGAGACTCTCATATTTACATAGCTGAAATCAGATGATAACACTTGGAGGCGGATACGGACATCTCAGTAAAGACAATGATTTTTAAACCAGTAAATGTGGATATATTCCCGTAATAGTAATTGTTCTGCATGGAGCAGACTCACAGGGATAGGAACTGGTAGTTCATAGCTCTGATTTCTGTCTGAGAGCCTGAATAAGTCAAGCAAGACCATAGCGAGGCTTTTCGGTGCTCACACGCCACTTACCATTGGATCAGCACCCTGCCCTCCCTTTCCTCTCAACATGGCCAGCTTTGCATTAGTACGCACTCCCTCTTGAACCACTGGCATCTTCTTCCAGATGTTTCCATAGCAGCTGTCACATCTGAGAAACCTGGGCAGGACTGGTAGCACGTGAGACTGAGGCATGTTTGTACCCATGTGGCATCCTCTTCTGACTGCTTTTATTGAACACTTCTATATAAAGAACATACTTGCAGAGATCAAGTTTCATTTCTGAATAATTACATATATGAAAATGAACTGAGTAATTGAATTCCAATGAATAATTCAAGCAGCTGTAGTATTTGAATCTATAATCTGCCAGAGTGTTATATGATCTTATTTCCATTTGATTCCTGAGAGGAAGTGCCTTACAAGCGCTGGTACATAAAGTTGTCTCTAAACACAGACACCATCCATCGTAAATGTTTAATGTCCAATCATGAATTACAGCACCTGTTTTAAGTGATCAGCTACTAAAGGATATATAAAAAAAAAAAAGAGGACGGAAATGGGGGTTTCTTTCAAGGAAGATTATTTCCTGCTGTTGAATTTCTACATCTTAATAAAGTGCCATATTCAGTCTTTGCTCTTGCAACATCTACTGTGCTTATAACTGAAAACTGAAACAAAGATCCTAGCATGGAATTTCAGTTACAACACCAAATACGTCAACTTCATTTTGCATGCACATTTGCATGCATGATTTAAACCATTTGCTACCTGTGTACACGTGATACACTACAAAACAGTGCCCACAAAAATTTGTTCACTTCCTCAGTGATTTTTGCATCAATGTTGTCTACTATTCCAATTGGTTTGTTTCTTTTCTTTAACATACCTGATAATTTGTAAGACGTCATTTTTATTGCACATGGTCATATTCACCTGCAAAAAAATGCACTCTGGAGCCTCTGAAAAATTCCTTCTAATTAGGACAGTATCTTGAGAGTTAAGTGGCATTCAGTGAGTAATAAAGAGTCATCAATAAATGCTAGAAGTCAGTGCATTACTAAAAATAAATAAATAAATAAATAAATAAAAACCAATGAGCTATAATAGAGAATAGAGGCAGCAAGGTGTGGACGGGAGGACAAGCTCGCAGACTGTTTTGGAACTATTTGCATGCAGAAAGTAGGGAAAAATTCACAGTGGATCTGTTTCTCAAGGTGTTTGGTCCAAGTGTCATTGGCAGGAGTGAAGGGGCAGACTTTAGAAACATGAAGCAAGGAGAAAGACATAAAAAATGGAGCGAGGGGAAGCACTTTGTGCCACTTTTTCCTTTTGGCCTTTATGCTCTACACACATTTTCCTTACCCTTACTCATACACGTATGTCTGGGGGAAATGTTGGGATTGGGAAGTGATCCATGAGAATGAAGCAGCTTGAAAAGCATTATATTAGTCTGTGGAATAAGTAATACTTCAACCAAGTGAAGTAATGGAAACCGCTTCACCCAAGTCATTTAAAATTGGACTGAATAAGGCACTGGAGATTATGCTGAAGGGAACAATTCTACATTGGCAGGAATATGGACAAGATGACTTAATAGATCTAGTGTCCACGTGCCAAATCCTGAGATCCGGATCCAGTTTTTATTACTCTATCATTACTAAAGTTGAACTTCCATTCACATTATTGGGAACTCAACCTGACACAAGAAAAAATAACCAGGAGCTTCAGGATTTATGCATAAGAACATGAATAAAAGTCTTTCCCATATCATTTAAAAATTTAACTTGCTACATAAAGATTATAAATTTTCAGTGCAAAAGTTATGGATTTAAATAGAGCTCTCCAAATTGTTCCAAACACCCTTCCTAGGAAACTTGCAGTGTTTATATAGTTTAATTTGTCAAAACTCAACAGAATGTTTGATCAGTATGAACACTTCTGCTCACTTAAAATTAGTTTTTTTGTGCATTATTTGTTCCTGAAATGGGTGAATATATCTGTGAATAAAATATTGTGATGAAAATTATTTACTTTGCTAAGTAAATATGGGAACAGTACTAGAAGCTGGCATTAAAAAGTGGGGAATATAGATGTAAGCAGCAGCATTTTCCTTTTTTGTGTACTGAAGTGACTTCACTGAATACTGGTGGGCATTTCAATGTAAATGATAATTTTATGCTAAACAGAGCCTGTTAGTGCAGAAGTGTGTGTAAAAGAATCGAAATTGTTCAGAGATTGTGCTGAATTCTGATTTGTTTTAACTTTGAAACAAAACCTTACTAATTAAACCAAAATAATTCCAGAAAATGCTAGTAATATTTTTAAAATAAGAGACTGGAAGGTGCTCTGTGGATAGAGATCTGTACGTCCCTGTATGTATGAGAGGTGAATGCAGTTAAATTGTTCCAATTCTCACTTTGCTGCCATTCACACCAATAACTGTTGCCTACTGAGATTATTTCTGACACAGAAAATGTTAACCAATGCCCCGTGGCTTACTGTGGAATGATGATAGACAGAAAAAACAAAAGCCATATTGAGTATACTGGGGGAGAAAAAAACATTCAGAAAGATAGATGACGTAGATAATTCTTTCTTTATTTCGTGATATGCAGAGAGGAAACACACATTTGTTCTATTAAAGTTAAAACTTCCTAATATGAGTGGCAAGACTGAGAGCTGTAGGACAGTGGAATTACTTCCTGTCTAATAAGAAAGCCATGCTAAAAGTTAGTTGGAGTCTTACAAAAGATTTTTATGCTATACAGAACATTTTCAGAGAAAACTTTCCACATTTGACTTTTTACTTATTCTTATTTGTGCATTTTCTGAGCTCTAGACTTCATAAGAAAGAGAAGAGATTATTTTCGAATCTTTCTGGAGTAGGGTTGTTTCCCAACACTGTAAGGGTGGGAAAAGTTGCATGTTTCCAACATGACTGCAAATCTTCTCCGGTTAATTCTTTTTCTCAGTTTTGGGTTTGTTTGTTTGTTCTTCCTAGATCTATAAAAGAAGCCCAACATATCACCTTTAAAAATATCAGTAAATTGAAGAGAAACTCATTAATGAGCACATCTGGGTATGGGAGAAAAAATGATGGTGAAGAATTAACCTTGGAAGAATTTGCAGACAGATCTCAACCCCTATTCTGTCCTTTTCTAGAAGGAAAGGTTTGGCCAGTGTTTCCAAGGCTAAATAAAAACAGATAGGTCTGTCAAGTCAGAGCAGTCAATGGAACCTGGGCATTGACTCTTCTTTTGCATGTCCCTGCAAGGCCACATTTCACAGCCCAGTTCAGTGTTTTTCCCTCCATGGCCCCTTGCACCCACCTGGCAGGGGAATAGCATTATAGTCATAGCGTATAAAGAGAAAGGGGAAATAGTCCTTGCCCTGTTCCAAGCCAGGAGAAGACAATCCCCAGTTAGTTTAGCCTCAGCTGCACCTGCCCATATGGGATGCAGCTTCCTCCTTTCACAAACTATTTATCAAGGTTGTCAGGCACATTGAAAAACTGCCACGTGTCCAAGACTGAAAGATACTGAAGAAGCTAAAGAGAAAACACAGGTGGTCTGGCACTACTGGTCTCACAGAACAATTATTAGGCAGCTAGCATCAGCTGTGCAATTTTAAAGAACCACAAGTGCTGTTTTAAGCTACACCACCTACCTAAGTATCTTTGGTTAATCATGGGGACTGGGAGGACAAACGACATTCAGAGATAGATATTGTTAATACTGCATTATTGCATTAGCACTTAAGTAAGACAAAAACATGCATCAGATCTCCTCATGTGCTTCTTACGTATAAAAATGGTGTGAAATATGTAAGTATAAAACTGCTGTCTAGAGATCTTATGGTCTATGCAATGACCAGTAATGCTGCAGTCCTCCCCAGCTTCAGCTATACCCTACAGTTGCACCTGATTGCTTAGCCCATCATTATGTTTAAAGCCAAAAAAAAAGTCTTTCTGTGTCATGTTTGGAAGGCATCACATCACTTTCACAGTATGCTTCATCTGGAACTGTATTTAAGTAAACTCAAGAGAGAATATTCTATGTAGGCAATGCAAAATCATGTGTGATTTTTTTTTGTTGTTGTTTCAATAGACAGGAGTTGAGTAATGTCGGGGTTTATGGCTTTTATTTTATTTGGAGGGACTACTTTTTAACGGAAGCAGGAAGCAGCCCTTGGACACAGTAAGTCACAATGTATAAATAGCTCTACTGAGAGTATAACAAAGGCTCTTTTGTGCTTTTTTACCAGCAGAGCCAATAATATATGCAACTTAGCAACATTAAAATACCTCATCCCTACTTATGACAACTCAAATTTATAAAAAAAATTGTTAAGACATCCATTCAGAATTTCTACTATAAGTACATTATTTTCATACAATACTTAGGAGATATCATACACTATTTGAAAGTATTTGCGTTAATAATTGCAGAAAAATTCAAGTTTAGTGATGTCTGTTCACTAAATAGAAGTTACAGTTAATTCATTTTGAACTGGAATACACGTGTGGAAATATGCTTCTCCATATGGTTTCATATTTTTTCTGCAAGGTGAATACAGTGACAAGATTTCTTTTTAGAAATTAGACTATAAAATGTTTTTGTTAAATCAAAAACAGTAGATTTCCTACTTAGCAAGCATTCTGGACCTCATTTTAATCCATTTGAAGGAGTTCTGAAGTTTATTGGATTTTAAATACATCCTTTTTTCCATCAGGGGTCTTTTAAAGGATAGCTTAATCTGTCTAATTTACATTCATGAATTTCATCTTTTACATGCCAGACTCTGAGACCATCAAATCCTCGGGCTTTTCATTCTTATCAAAAATAATAAAGTGATTATATACAACCAGTAGGATATATATATATTTTTTATTTTTATCCAAATGCCATTTTCAAATCCAATTTAGGTCATATAGGATGCCAATTTTGCACAGCTAAGAAGCTAGACAAGTTTTCCAAAGACAGATTATCAGTAGTAAGTATAAACATATGCCAGTTCATTAACTCTTTAAAAATATCCAGCACATCAGGCTTCATTCCCTTCCACATTTTCAAACGCTACAGGAGATCCTGCCTGAAGTTTTGTAACGTCCTGATACAGATACTCCCCAAAACAAAGGAAAGCTTTTGTTTTCCTAGTGGGGCTTGTGGTCAGGCAAATTTCAATACATCCAAACACTTTATTGAGTGGGCTTGAACACATGTTGATATTTGGGACAGATAAGGGGCCCTTGCAGACCACTCTAGCCACTGATTAGAGCAGCTTCCAGTGAAATATTCTCCAGCTGCTCCATAACTTAAAGAATTATTATGTCCTACTTACAACCAGAGACAGAAGCTAAATTTGCCTATTGTCAGTCAGTCATCCCCTCTCCCTCTCTCTTCTGCAAATGTAATACTCAATTTTTACCTGTGTAATAAAAGAAGCTTTTCCCCATTTTGTTAAAATCAATACAGGTTCTACACAAGGTGTTGATTTGCCTTTCTTAATCACATTTTTTTTTCTTCGGCATTATGGTAGAGCTTAGAAAGTAATTTTTTTTTCCTGTACTTTGAATAAGAAAGGTTCTGTTATTTCCAAGTTTAGGAGCAACCAAATCTAAAGCCATGCTAATCCCTAAAGTCAAGTAAATTCAAAACAACTCCTTAGAAATTGCGTTAATATTACCAACCACTTTCTTCCTTCGCTTAGCATGGTGCAAATTGATACAGACCAATGGAAGCGGGCTCGGTTTCCCTGTGCAAATCAACTAGTACACCAAAAAATCAGTAATATGCCCAGCTTGAATTACGTGCTAGGCATCTTGTTCCTTGTATACACAGAATGTTTTAAGATTAATAAAATAGTCATGTATTTCTTAGGCTTAGCAAAAAGCCATTCTTTAGTGGACCTTTGTACTCTAATGGGGGTAGATGAGGATTCTGCCATATTTGATGCATCTTTCTCATTAACATAAACCAGATGAGTTTCACTTTTAGCTATAGATAAATAACAAATTCTAACTCATAACTTTTATCTCATGTACCTACATATTTGGACAAACAGAGATGACAATCCCTCCTTTCCTTGGTCTCCAAACAGAAGGAGAAGTGGATTGTGGACTGACCTCTTACAGGTTCTTCAAGCAATTGCTACAGCACTAAATCGATACTTCAGATTTTTTCAGCCCCTTCATTTTTCTGCAGCTAGCCAGCCATACAGAGCCCATTCTCCTATGAAGCTTGTCAGTCCTATATTGTCTCATAAGGAAAAGTAAGTCTACAAGATTTATTTTAAATTCAATGACATCTTATTCCATAAAACTCACAGAGCGCTTCTCAGCACCCTCTCACAAGAATGCAGTCAACTTTCAGTCATTCAAACTGAGAAAAGAAAAAACAAGAAAGATTCAAAACATTTTCCTGCCTCCTTCAGTGAGCAATTAATCTACTTTTGGAGCAGCCGACATGGACATCTTCATGTGAGCTCATATATAGCAGGTAGTCACTATGGTTGTCCAGCAAAATCCTTGCTTACCTTCTGTTGCTATAAGCTAACACCCATCTTGATGACAGAGACCTAATGGAAGTGGGCATCCATGTCATGCTTACCTGCTATCACCTGGATGTACACAGAGGTAGGGAAAGCCTCAGTATTATTCCATCCCTATGTCTATCCCAGAGGAAAGGTTGTTATGAACAGGTAGCATCAAATACCCTTCAGAGGCTATGAACCAATGTACATCAAAGGTATCTCAGTAAGTAAAAATATGATCTGGACCCACAGTGCGACAAAGAAAGCTTTTCCTCAGTATATGACCCAGGTCTTTTATATTGTACCTCCTAAGTAGAGAAGTATTTGACAAGATTTATAAAACTGAATACATGAGAGAAAGAAAATATATAGGCTTAAAATCTTCTGGCCAAGAGTCAGGCCAGACAGAGCAGAGGTTTGCTTGTGATCACATTAGGTAAGTGTCCATAGTTCCTGATTAAGTACGTTTCCAGCAGCTATCATTTAGAAAGTCTGCACCACCTCCACCAGAAAAGAAAGTAAATATATATAAAGAAATAAAAAAATTCACTCAAATATCCCACAATATCCACACTTCCACCAGCAAGTAAATAAGATTCATTTTACATTCACACTTGAGTTATTGTTAAGCAGCCAACAAAAACAAAATATGAAGCCCTACTGAAGAGCAGTTTTAATTTGACAGCATTTCTGAAGCGTCTGGGGAAATCTGCTGTCTATGAATGCTACATAAATTCTGCCGTTGTTTTCTACAGTACTGCAAAAAGAGAACTTCCAAGTGTCGTTCACAGCAGGAAATGCCTTCAGCCTATTTCTACCCACAACCAATAATTCTTAAGTTAATATCTGGTGGGCCCCTCCAAGCATTTCAAAATACCATGTTTTCTGCAGCAGGCTGTTAAGAACTGTATGACCTACAGAAACGGGTAGAATGAGTTGTGCCATCTTGTACTGACGTATTCTCCTGACAGTTCTGTTTACTATATCAGCGATGCAAGTTGTGATTAGAAAAGAATGTAGCATATGGTGATTATGAGTTGTTTTTGCTTTTCTTTTGAACCTTTTCTTTGCAAAAGAGAAATCTCACTCAGACCCTTGCTCTCTCTTCTCCACCCCTCCTCAAATCCCTCAGTAATAAAATGTTGGTGTTCTTCAAGGTTTAGAATAAAGGAATGGGATTTTTTCATTTGACTTATCACTGCATTAAGCTTGCTTCCATTTCATAAAAAAGGTTCACTGTACCCATTTATGATGTTATTTGCTATACAAGACCAGGTTTAAAATATTTATTTACTCACAAGTTTTGTATATGCCGTAGGATTGGAAAAAAAAAAGTACTTACAGAGCATTCAATAGTAGTTAATAAGTAACATCAAAAACCACATAGTTGACAACATAAGCTGCATTAATCATCTCATTTACATCTTTTCCACCAAATTTTGCAGCTTTAAAGTGAGCCTATTTCACGTTCTAGCTACAGGTGTAATAGAAGTAATTTAATGACTGCGATAATTTATGCCAGCTGAGGAGCTGGCTGTAAATTTCTAGCCACATATCAATGAAGATTAAAAAAAATACACATACTACTGAATAAGACTACTGCTGTGAAAAGCACACTAGGAAACTAAATTAGATCATTTTTAAAGTGTTTCATTTTTCCTTTGTTTTTTAAATAGAGGAGCATGATGGAAGATACTTTTTCAATGAACTTTTTAAAGTTCAAATAGACAGCAACACAAAAACCACAGAGTAAAAAATAGAGCATTAAAATCACATTGTGGTGTACACTAGAGTAATTTGGATGATAATGTGAAAAATGAATTTTCAAGCTACTTCTCCTGTACTTTCCATTTTAACCTTAGCTTCAGGATTATACGTTTGAGGAGCAGACAATACCCACTCAGTTAGAAAGAGATTACCTTAAGTCTTCTTTATGAAAAAACAGGGAGAAGTAGGAACTTGAAGCTTACAACTATGCCTGTTTTAGCTGTGTTGACCCCATTTGCGTTACAGCGTGCTGATGCTGAGAGCATTGCGCTGATTTGAAAGCTCAGAGATTTGAGGAACTACTCCTCATGGACTGTTTTCTTGTTTCTGGCCATTTGATCATCCTACTTTTTAAACATTCACCAAATAGACCTGGGTTTTCCATTTCCAAATTCCTTTTTTTTTTTTTTTTTTTTTTTTTTTTAAGAAAAGTGGAAGTCATATTCTTTAAATTCATAAGGCTAAAAAAGTCAAGCCTACTCAAGTGACTGAGTACTTGATTCAGCTCAGGCAGCCACCACTCCCAGTTCCTGAGCCCCAGCCAGGTCTCTCAGGCCCATTCACAATTCCAGCACTAACTTTCCATAATTATTTTATTTCCTTAATCTTCCCAATGGCTGGTTCAGCCCCAGGTGGGCCTCATTCTTCTCCAAGTTCAATAAGACAGTCTCTTACTCCCTCTGTTCTCCTGTCTCCTCCAATTTTGATTTTTGCTGGCAACCTCACAGTATCTCCTCTACTCTCCCTCTTTTACACACACAGACACGCACACGTACACCCACAGAATAACATAGGAAATGCTTCAACCATTTGAAAAGAAACTGCTATTTTCTACACCTTGAAAAGAAGGAATGAAACAAAGGATGACCAAACAGAAAACAGAATATCAGAGAGAAAGCGGGACAACAGCTCTTTAAAGAAAATGAGAGAGAAAAAAAAATAAATCAGAAGAATTTAAATATGACAGCATAAAAACACTGAAAAAATATTTGTCAAAAATAAAATGATGATAGAAATATGTAAGAGATAATGAAATATAAAAACTAGAAAAAAATTCAAGCTCCAAATAAACCAAAGCTCAGTGGAGCTAAAGCAACTTCTACTCATCTGCCAATGCCTCTAGAAGTATTTTTAAAGATCCAAAGGAAAAAAGGTTCCTTTTTTTTTTTCCAGTTATTTTGCCTACATAAGAAATTCACTCAGTTTAATTTATCATACAGTATTACTGAGTATTATTGAGAATTTTAAATGCTTAAGTCTTCCCTCAGCTTTTTCCATGTGTGAGCCTGGAGTGCAATGCATGTCCTTCTGCAGTGCTGCATGCTACACCCTGCTGTAGCATCTAGCTGTGGTCTATAGAGACTTGTCTGTCAGCTGCAGCTTCATAAGGTATTTACATACATGGTTGATTTAAAGCTGTGGCTATGTCTACACCCTGCTGTAGCATCTAACTGCAGTCCATAGAGACTGGTCTGCTGATTACAACTTAATAAGATGTTTACATACATGGCTGATTTAAGGCTATGGCTATATCTAACCTGTGGAATCCAGGCGTGCTTCCCAGCTCCTGGAGCCATGTGCACGTGCATGTGTGCGTGCCCAGTTCCCTGTTAACTCCCTTCCTCCCTCACACCCCGATTTCCAGCCCTGCCAGGTTCCCCCCCACAGACTATGAGGGACACAGTCATGGTGCACCCCCCATGCTCCAGTCAGGGCCTTTGGGAGCACTCTCCAGCTGCATTCACAGCAGCCTGAAGCACACTTCAGGTAGTGGCAAATATTTTGTGAGTTGAGCTTTTGTGGATATTGTTCTCTAATAGTTTCGGTGTGAAAAAACAAACCTTTCCTCACTCTCAAAAGCAGAAATAAGTTCAATACACATTTAAAAGAGATTACTTTAGCAGCTTGATGCAATATTTTGGTAAAGGAATACAAGCACTCAGCTCAGGCAGTCTGGTAACAAAGGACACACAGACTTGGTATAAGCAAGCAGAGCGCTTATGTGGCTAAATCACCATGCAGTACACTGGAAGTGTATTCCTAGGTGTCCCCAGTTCAGGTTTGGCCATCTGTACTTCGTCAACAATAGCAATTCACTTTTTAATGAATGTTTAAAATCTCAATTCCCCTGTGAGTAACAGCTATAGAGAGCATCAGATACTGCTGAAAGAACAGGGATTCTAGGAATAAACAGAATATTGTAGAATGGCATACGGGAACCAGTGACCTCATTATTCTGGAAAACGTCTCCTTTTGAACCACAAGGAAATCTGACAATTGAAAAGGTTAAGCCTCAAACAATGGAGTTTCACAGAGATAGAGCAAAAGCAAATTTGAACCCCTTGTGTACTTATGGCAGTTCTGTGTTATGTGCCATATATTATCATGTTGTGTTTGGCTTTATTGTTGTTGCATCTTTATTAATGATGGGCCAGAAATAAAACCCAGATGTAAACATACCTGCACTTCCAAAGGTCTTGGATTTAGCTAAGAATACAGCAGCTGAAAGCCATCCTGAGCACGTTTTGTTCCAGAGGGTTCATATTCTTCTTTTAAAGAAATAAAATATTTAAAACGGCAAGTAAATTTTCAGTTATAAAATAACAATGTATTATCATGCTAGCTGTAGTTTAAATGAATCTGGCCATACTGGTAGGTATAAGGAACAAATCTAACTTTAAGAAATGAAGGAGGATAGCAATTTTGCTCTCTAACCTGCAGAATCCTAGGAACAAAGGACACACCATTTTCTTACAGTCAAGGATTTTCATTGTTTGAGTTTATTAGAGGAATTACAGACTGGTATTTTGCAGTCAGACACTGAGGTCTGCACTGTATTATTGGGTTGTAGGACACAAAACCATATAAAGATGTCCTTATTCCAATTGCAATGGAGGAGAAAAGTTTCCACTGCTGACAGGCCTACTCACTCACAAGTCTATTGGTGTCAACATATATAGCAGTAGAGATAGAATAGCTTAGAAAAGAGTTTGTTACATCTGGTTAAAGGGAAGTGTAAGAGCTAAAGGGGAGCAAAACAGCGTATGTCAATATTTGCCCTACTGAGGAACAGCAGACACATACTGTAAATGAAAGATACCATACAGAAAGAAGTAACCACATGTATTATTTCAGCCCTGTACCCCAGCTGTAAAACATTATTTGAAGTTATAAGGTTATAATGGTTGCACAGCTGTGGGAAGGTGGGGGTCATCCATTTTACATACATATTCAAATTAAGAACGCAGAGCTGCTGGCACAGAGAACCGTTCATGATGTGGCTCAAAGGTAGGAATGTGTAGAAAGACTGTTAAAAAAAAAATCACTTTTCCTTTACTCATTTGGAGATGGCTATGGACATTTTCACTCATATCTTGGTTGTGCATGGTTAGGTCTGAAGATGGAAAACAACAAGCAACCTGGAAACATAAAGTGCAGATTGATAGAAAATTCAGAAGCTTCAGACAAAAAAAAAAAAAAAGAAAAAACTCTTCCCAAAAGCCTTGATTTACACCAAATTGTAGTGGTACCTAAATCCCCTAGGTTCTTTCTTGTTCAGTATTCAAATGGGTTTCTTGAAACCTACATCTTTCCACAGCAAGAACTACCTTGCTAAGCTTTCTCTAAGCCCCATCTGGATGCAAAACCAATGCTTTTCATGCGTTAATATGCTTGCACAGCAATACACATAGAATGGCTTAGGTTGGAAGGGACTTACATGTACATCAGATAGCTCTTAAAGAACTAGGCTAGGTACCAGAAGATCATAATATGATCTCTCTCCCCACTGGCTAATTAGTCTTATTTTGAAGTGTCTTCACAATCTTCCACTATGTCTAAGGAAAAAAAAAAAGAAAAAAAATCACTGAGGTTGGAAAGGGCCTCTGAAGATTGTCTAGTATGATCCCCATACTCTAGGTTAACTAGAGAGAGTTGCTCAGAACTGTGCATCTGTATTTCAATATACATTCAGATAACTCTACAACCTTTACAGGAAGCCTGCTCTAGTGTTTATCTACTTGGACCCCAGTGAAAGATGTTTTTCTTATGCTTAAAAGGCATTTCTTCTATTTTTGTGTTGATTGCCTCATGTCACTTTGCTGAACATCACTGAAAAAACAGTCTGGCTCTATTTTCTTTACTCTATCCCCATCGTGTATATGCACACACACGTATAGAATCCCTCTGAGTCTTTCCTCCAGGCTGAACAGTTCCAACTCTCTCAGTCTCCTCTTAAATGAGGGATGCTCTAGTCACTTCATCATCATGGCCTCTCTATGTATTCATTCCAGTATGTCCATATCTCTTCAGCACTGGAGAATCCAGAAATGGACCCAGCATTCCAAATGAGTCTGCCCAGCTCTGAATAAAAGGGAAAGATCACTTCTTGACATAACGGCAGCACTCTAACACAGCCAGGGAGGCTACTGGCCTTCTTTGCCACAAGGGTGCATTACTGGCTTCCATTGAACTTCCTGTCCTTCCAGTATAGCAGTTCTTTTCTGTAAAGTTGATTTACAGCTGAGTAGGTCCCAGTATATACTGGTGCATGTGGTACATTCTTCCCCAGGTGCAGGACTTTGTTTTTCCCTGTTGAACTTAATGACATTCATGTTAGCCCATTTCTTTAGTATGTCAAGGTACCCCCGAATGACAGTAGACCATCTGGTGTATCAACCACTCTTTCCTATTGTTCACAGGCTTGCTGAGGGTACATGTAGCTCCTTTATCCAGGTAATTAACAAAGACGTTAGAGTACTGACCCTAGTATGAGGGCCTGAGGTATCCCACCACTAATGACTGCACTCCAACTAGACTTTATGCATCTGATCATAACATTTTGATGGCAGTAGTTCATTCAGTTAGTTTTCTGTCTACCTTGCTCTATCTTCCTAGCCCCTACTTTATCATTTTCACTATGACAATGTTACAGGAGAAAGAGCTGAAAGCCTTGCTCAAAACTAGATAAGTGTACGTGCTCTCCCTTTATCAAACAACATAGCCATTTCAAATGTAGGCTATCAGCTTGGTCACTCATGATTTTCATCTTCACAGACCCATGCTGACTACTTGTAAGAAGAGCCATCTTTCCCTTCATAAGTTTGGAAGTGTTTTCCAGAATTATTTGTTCCACCACCTTCCCAGCATTTGAGGTGAGGTTGATCAGCCCACAGTCTTCTTGTCCCTCTTGAATGGAGGAGCAGCACTTGTCCTCACAATCCTGTTTGAGCACTGTGCTCAGAGTGAATCATGAGTGGATACACTGTTTGTAAATATCAGCCTCATCTTTTCTCATGAGGTCTTCAGTTGCCTGTGTCAGGAAGTTAACATACTCCAGTAAGCTCCTGGATTTCTTGTGCCCTGTTATGGTGTCCCCCCAGCAGATATCACGTAATTCATATCCTTCTCATGAGGCCAAAGATCTTTTTATTGTCTCTGATGCTATATGCACTCCAGGCCTCCTTCTGCAGAAGTTTCACTCTGTGACACAGATCCTCCATCACTACACGCCTGCTGCAGCTAAGAACAATATCACCTCCAGCTTCACTGAGGTATATTTCCTTCACCCCTGGACCAGCAGAGCTTCATCCTCTTTCCAGAGTTCAGTTTGAGTTTATGCCAAAGAAAACTACAGGAGTTGCTGCCCCATGGCAGGTCATTGCCATTAATGAGCACATGTTACATCATCCCCAGTTGAGTTGGATTGTTTGGACTGCAGTAGTGCTGTTTGTCTACCCATACATTTGTTCATTTGCTTGTCAGCTCTCCTCAAAACCCTGCGAGAGATTAGGAGAACACAATACAAATCCAAACATATTCAAAGCAATTTTTTTTCCCTTAAAGTTGCATCACTAGGCAAAATATAGTACTCTCTCAAAAGCTTCATTTCAAAGGATAATGCTAGAGATTGATGTAGGAATTGTAATTACACAAAGAGTCAGGGGTGCCCAATGTGTTGGCTTGCCTGGGCCATAATGAGTGAAGAGAAATTGTTTAGTGCCACATCTACAAAGGTTGTTCCAGAAGTAATGCCTCCTAATTATTTCCTTGGAAATGGCAGCTGATAAAAAGAACAACAACAATACTACTTAATGGAGCAAATTCTCAGTTACAAAGCACTCCTCAACACAGTCATCACCACTATGAAAGCATTTTCAGCAGTGATGAACAAGTGCTTGCATGCAGTTCTTGTAACAATCTGCACCAGCTGAGGTGACACTGTCACCCCTACTGGAACATACCACCCTTGCTATCCTTACAACAAACAAGATGTTTGTTTTCCATCAGTGTTCAGCAAGTGTTGATGAATAGAAATTTTTTCCACATCAAGGAATTCAAGGACACACTTTTGCTTCATATGTACTTCTGCGTCACACGCCATTCTGTCAGATTATCCCCCTCCTGCCATCTGTCACATGGTGTAATGCTATAATGTAATGGAAAGTACAACAGTAACAGCATAGTAGCAAAGTCCTAGGTTGTAACAAGAGAGAATATGCTCAAATATGGCAGCTATGGACATAGAAACACAAAAAAGAAACTACTTACCCTTCAAAGAGCTCAGGTACACAGGAACCTCCAACAAGATACTATTGTCTCTACTGCCAGCCCTTAAATGAGGTCTAGGAAGGGGCGGATCGTGGCTACAACCCTTCTGGTCACTCAGAAGCATTGCATGCACCTGAGCTCCCCTGGTTTGGCCCTGCCTTCCCAACAGGTGCTCAATCACTGGTTCAAGCCCTGGCTTAGCATTTCCGCTACATACGGCAACAAAATGAAATGGAATATTGGTGGGAAGGTACAACCTTTACTGACATGCCACCAACATCCACTTCTGACATCATGGGCCAACATAATAAAATAGGAGGCATTACTCTCATAGCAGCTCTCATAAAATATATGATACAATGTATATAAGAACAAAACTCATCTTAATTGTTAATGTCTTTTTTATTATTCAAATATATAAAAAAAGAAACAAAGATATAAAACTAGCAGGATATTTGACCTTGTTTTTACAAAACTATCACATCAGGCTGGTTTGATGGAAGTGGTTGCAATTCTTAGTGAGTTCTTAAGGCATTCATCAGATATTTTTGATGAAATCTTACTCTTCCTGTGCTTCATCCTTGAAAAGAGTTGTTCAGATATGTGAATACTGCCAAAAGCGACAACAAATAAGGTGTGATTGTGAAGTGAGCCATATTTCTCTTTGGTATGAGAGGGATTATAGAGGTCTGGTAAAGAGACATGATCAGATCTTAGATTGAAACTCTATGCATTCCATTTGAAAATCCACAAGTAATGTGTTTATGTTGACTGAAAATGAAGAGGCAAATAAATAAATAAATAAATAACCCATGACATTTAGGCAGTCTTGAAACCTATTTTCAAACTCCTTTATCAAAACAGAAGGTACAGCTGAATATTTTTTGCAATTCACAGGTCTGTGCGTAGCCAGTGTATCAAAATCCATAAACTTATTTGTCTTAACTTGATCTGGCTCTGCACTACACCCTCCCCGTGCCCTGGTTTTAACAACACACTTGGTGCTAAGTAATGGTTGTGCACCTTGGGCTGGGTCAGGCCATGAGAGGCAGAGCTGCTGCCATGATGGTGCAGGGCAGGGTGTAGTTGTAGTGCCAACTGTGCTGGGCCTGTGGGCTGCAGGTTGGACATGCCTGTAATAAGAGATTAATCAAATCACAAAATAAAAGTGAGTCTTGAAATGGTTTCATGTTAAAAAACAAATATACAAGTATCTCAGTATATCTCACTGGATCTCTTAGATACTTTGCCTATGTTGCAGTTTTTTGACTTCCCTACAACCTCTGCTTTGGTAATTTCCGAATTTCTTATTAGGATCAATAGTTTGTCACTGTTTTATGTAAACACTCTGGATTCAGCAAGATAAGAAAAAATGTATTTATATCTAAGGAGATTATGTGGAAATAGCAGAAAAGTCCAAAGAATATAGGAAGATCTAATTCTAGGAAAAGTCCAATGGGCCTAGAGATCCCTTGCCTTGAACACAGAGCTGGCACCAAAAGAGGTGAGAAGTCAGAAGTCTTTAAAGGAAACAGTCAAGAGGCTAGCACAAGAAGAAATGGGGAGAATGGCTCTGGAGCATGGACCTGAGTATGAAAAAACTCAGGTACCAAAATATTGGCTATTTTTACTGTGCACATCCTTTACAAGTAAACAGAATGGTACTAACACAGCACTTTAGTAAACTGAAGTAAATCTGCTAGGCAGAGACAATGAATACCAGAATAAAGGAAATGGTGAATGCAATGTGACTGCCAGACACATGTATGTTATGCCATTTAAAATGTCTGAAGATTTCCAGTCAGCTCACCAGCCATTGCTCCAGAAAGACACAAGTCTTATTGTCAGCCCCACACTGGTGTCCCAGGTACCACATTGCATCTAAAATGGCACTCATCACCTTTATTTAGGCAAATGAATGTAAGATGTTCAGACAGAATGTGTGTAATTTGTATAATCTTGCCCCACTTGTCATTGCAAGCTAGAACTGGCAAGTTTATAAGATTATTTTGCAATCATATATTTATTTTCCTACATTCCTTAGCCCTCATGATTGGTTGGGATGTAATAAACAGTTTTCAAAGAGAAGTCCAAAAGGAGAGAGAGGCCTCACTCATAAATCATCCCAGACAAAAAAGAATAACCTGTTGATTCAGAAAACCCAGCAAGTCCTAAGATTTCTAATCACAAGCCAAATGCTCTTGGCTACAGAGGTTCCATCCTTCTTTATGGGCTATTAAATAATGTTCTTCTTTGTATTTAATAAGGTCTTTTGAAGCACTGGAAAGAAGAGTCTGCCCATGCATTCTGCAATGGAGCATCTACCTTTTCTGAAACGAGACTGCAAACATCAGTTAATATTTAACTACCTATTCACGCCAGGGGAAAAAAAAAAAAAAAAAAAAAAAAAAAAAAAAAAAAAAAAAAAAAAAAAAACACCCTAGCCTGAATTTAGACCATGCACATCTGATACACAAAAGACTGGCACAGAATTGTTTCAGATAAATTTCAGTGGAAAAAGGTGTGGAATATTTTCTATTTGAAGAAGATTGGGCAGACCAGGACTGTTCTGCTTGGATAACAGACCACAGAAACAGTAATAAATGTCTATAAAAACACTGAATGGCAAGAAGAAACTGGATAGGAATAACAGTTCATGGATTCTTCCATTGCAAGAACTATGAAATAAAAGCACTGGTTGGCAATATCATAGTACACTGAAGGAAGAGATTCTTCACGCAAGACATGTCATGCAAGGCACATGCAAGCTATGTGAATCCTTTTTAAAAGGTGTTTCAGGAGACTAGATTTTATACTGTGTGAAAAGTGATCAGAAATATTCATGGTACAATTATTAAAGAATATTGATTACTCAGTTAAATTGCACATAACTGATGGCAATTTGCATTTAGACAGAAAACTATGGTAAGTGTTCGCCCTTAGGTAAAAATAACCCTTAGCAATTCACTACTGACTACTGTCAGACAGAAGTTCCTAGCCTGGAGAGGACACTGATCTGTTTGGTGTGCCCATTCTTATGTCCCTCATATGCGTGAAGTGGAGCCACGCTTTGCAAACAATGAACCCTAAGCTAACATCTGTCTCTGTGATTTTGAGCAGAAAAGCCATTCTAAAGTTCCAAAACTCCTTCTGAAACTTGTTCATATATTCCCAGCGTTATCTGATGAAAAGAATAATAAAAAAGAACACTTTGTTTTAAAAGTCCCAACCAACTCCTCTGTTATCCAAACCAAAACTCCACACTTTCCTGAGGCTTCCTTGCCAGAACCACAAAAACATTGGCACTTTCTATAGGCTCAGGCAATGGGAAAATGCAATACATATCTAAAGAAGACAGATTGCCTGTCCTTACTGCAATGATTTTAAGGCCCAGTGCTCCACAAGGGAGAGACAGAAGACAGCCAGGAAAGACATCGCGAAAATAGACTATGAGTTTATAAATCACCAGTGCACTTCAGACACGGAAGCTAGAAAGATGACGTCTATTTTGAAGATTAACTATGATACATGCTAAAGCAAAGCAAGCAGATCTTTTTATATCAATAAAATGCAGAATGCTCTGGAGACAAAAAAGGAACCTTACTTCTGCCTCCAATGAAAAAAAAAACCATCAAAAAGCTTTATTGAGACAGACACTGGAATGGGTTATTTTTGCCCTGTACTGAAACATAACCTCCAGACCATAGGCGGGAGGAGGACTGGGGAACTTGCCTACAATTCAATCTAGTATGGAAAAAATATACGTTCTTATGATGATTTTCTAACACCAAAGAATTTGTCTATTTTAATAAGCCCAGAGAAACTAGGTGTCTGGTGATTTCTTGTCATAAATCAGGAGCTCATTAAAACAAAAAAAAAAAGTATGAAAGGGAGGCAAAGATTCTGGCAGGAGTCTTGAGAAAACAATTGAAAAGCATTTTTGAAGTTTCATTCATTTTCATGCAATATGTGTAAAGGCCACAGTTCTAAGCACTAGTAGTTCTGAAGACAGCCAGCTAAATACCAAAAAGCTCCTAAACTTGCCAAATTTTAGACCATGGATTCAGTTTTCTGCCTGAGTCTGGATATTGCCTGCTTAGAGCGAAGTGCAAAGCTGTGGTTGTGGGAGGGAGGTATAGAAAGTCATGCTACCTGACCAACAGGAAATTCAAAGTGCATCAATTGTACGAGTCCAAAGAGCTGTTGAAAAGTAAGATAAGGTTCAGAAGGGGATTACTGTGTCCTAAATGTGATATTTTTATTGAGAGGGCAGTGCTTAAATTACATTTTTATGAGCCAGCGTGGCATACCATCACTTTTTCATTTTACTGGGAAGCTTGCTGGGACTTCTCTGGTTCACAGCTGCAGAATGGATTAATTTTATCCTCCCCTGAATAAGACCTTCAGTCCCACTGTAGCTTCTAACTTGGAAACAATGTACAAGGATACTACAAGACATAAATGATTACATCATCAGATTAGAAGAGAAATGGGAAAAAAAATGGATTGTACACAGTGTTCAACTATGACTTGATTCAGTAAAAAAGTATTTATGTGCATGCTAGTCTTAAGCATCCATTTGGTGAAGCAGTAAAATATGTTCTTGGGCTTAACTGAAGTTAATGTAACTTAAACAGGTCCTGAAGATACTCATGTGCTTCACTGCTTCATTAAGTGAAAATACAAATATCACAGGGCAAGGTTTATCCTCAGGGAATTCCACCTAAGTTCCACCTAAATACAGAGTGACATAGACCTATAAATCACGTTGAGGATATTTACTATTAAAATGCATGAGCAAAAATGTGCTAAGGGAAGTACAGATTGCATGAGAGCTAAGCCTCAGAATAGCACTTTGTTTAACAAGATATCTGAGACATAAGACTTGTTTAAGTGTAAAATCAGAAGTAACAACAGTGAAACCAAGGCCAATGCAGCTGAGGTCAATATTAAACCCCAGAGAAAAAGCATGGGGGAGGGGGAGAAAAATGGAGATCAGATCCCCAGAGAATGTGATAAATGATGATAAGTTAGGCAATATAGTTCTGCTTCCAAAAGCCAGGCTTAATCCTTGCTCAGGAGTAGACACTGTGCCACGTATTTAATCCATCCCTTAGAGAAAGTCAAAAGGATCAAAAGCATCGCACAGATATTTTAAGGGAAAGGTCATATTCCCATTGAGGACTAATGACTATATCCCTTTCTTCAAGCACAGAGATTTCTGGTATGGGAAGTAAAACTGCAATGTTTCCAGTGTTAACTCTGGCTGTAGGGCGTCTGCTGTCACATCAGCTTCTTGAACCCTTCCCCTTTACTCCAAACTGCCCTCATGCTGGGAGCCTGCAGCTCCCTGTGTTTCTCCTACAGCTTTTCCATACCTTTCAGCAAAGGGATTTCTTTAACAAAACGGAGCTCTGTGATCAGATCACCCGAAGCCACTGCTATGTCTCAAAACTACCAAAGCCTTTGTGGTTACAGAATAATTGTAGAGAGCTGCTATAATTTAAGAGCAGGGATTTTTTTTCCACTGTAGTGGTTCAATGTGTGTTGTGTGCACACATGTGCTTCAGCACAGATGGAGATTCAAATGAATATCAGACCCTTTGGTGTGAGTTCAAATTTCCTGAAGGTGTTGGAATGTCTGTAAAACATCAGATGCCCTTTTGGTTGTTTTTTATAAATACATTTTAATTCTCTGCTGATTTGACATTTCACTTTATTTAGAAAAAAATGGGGGAAAGAATGACAATATATTGAAAAATGTTGTTACAGGAAAAAAAAGGGAAAAAGGGAAGAGAAGAGGTTTGTACGTCCCTGGCAGCTACCTGCCTTTCTACAAAGCCACCTATGATTCTTCTACAACCACAAACAAGCCAGGTTTTCTTTGTGCTCAGTCCAGAAAGGAAGTTCAAAATATTTACATCTACTCCAAATCTATTAATCTTTTTTACAAGATTATTGAGGGGAGTAGAAAACCATTATCATCTTTCCTAAAATAAGTTTTCACAAAAGCTTCAGGGATCTCAAAAGTAAAGGCTTAATTCTTTCTTTTTTCTCTTCTAGCCCATTTACCTCCTAAAAATAATTACCTTATGACAGATTTACTTTTGTATTAACTGTATTTTTGTATTAACTGGAAAAAAATAAAAAATAAAAGAAGAGGAAAAATAAAAGAAAATCTTTCCTACCTACTGTGTTTAGTACCATCCAGAGGTGGCCTTACCTTCAACTTACTACTGTCAGTCCAGCCCCTGAGGTGAGCCCCTCAAAGGCAAAAGGATGCATTGCATGAAACTTTGTAAATGGTCACTAACACTAAAGAAAATAAATAAATAAATAAATAAACAAACAAACAAATAAATAAATAAAAAGGAAAAAAAGAAATCCTAAGGCATTAGATTTTCCAAAATGGTTTCAGACACATATTGAAAGTAACATAAAGCGAAACAGCAAGAGAAATCAGACTCGAGCTTCTAAACAAATGTCATCACTGCCTAGACTTCAGCGAGGGTGTTAATTATTATCACAAAGTGAAGAAACCACAGAATTGTTGGACCAAACACACGTTTCATGTGGAGAAAGTAGTACAAACAAACCAAAAACATACATCATTTTCCATGGAGTTCAGAAAAGATCCATCTATTTATTCAACGAGCCTTAGGGATCCTCCTCCTGTACAAACTATCTAACCTACTGCAATGCAACTTGCATCCCAAGGCTATTACAGCCTCCCATACGCCTGTAATTTATTAACAATCTCAGCTATGAAATTACAACTGGAATTATTCTGAGTACTGTTAAGAAAGAGCTTTTTACATGAAATCTACTTAGCGGTATTATGATAGCAACATGGGAGGAGCAACCTTATCCCATGTGCTCACATTTGCAATTCTTTAAGTCACATAAATTAAATTTGAGATACATATTCTTCCTGGTTATGTGACATGGGATAAAACTACAGAAAAAGAATGTATATGCCATACCATAAAGTTGAGCCATGCACCTGGTAAAAAACATGGAGTTTTCAGTGCAATTATACCATAAGGAAGAATGACACATTAAGTTCCAAAGTTATCCTAGAGAAAAACCAGTACCAGGGACTTCACATTAAAGCAGTAGAAGGCCCACAGTAAGCAGGTTTTGAAGAATTTAGAAGGTGTCCTTTTCCCCCTTCAATTTCAAGGTGATTTGTGACCTGGAGCTAGATAAAATGTAGCATATCCTACTCTGTACTTAATGCTTGGTATTTATGGACAGAGCTACCAGTAAAATTTCATATAACATGCAGGGGAAGATAGAGATCAGGCAGTTCACTGATCTTTTCTCTCATAATTAGAAGAATAGATCATTTCCTGGTACGAACTCATCAAGATGGGCAACATTTAGAGCATCTCCTTGCTATGTACCAATACTGTTTAGGACTAAAAAAAAAAAAAGCTATGCTGACAAATTTAGACTGTGGCCCTGTTACAACTGCCTGAACCACCATCTGACTGTCAGATCTTCTTTTTGGACTGATCACAGGCAGAATTTTATAGGTATCAACAATGGCTGTACAGTGGTTTAAAAAGACAAA
Organism: Gallus gallus; assembly: GCF_016699485.2. Classification (NCBI taxonomy): domain Eukaryota; kingdom Metazoa; phylum Chordata; class Aves; order Galliformes; family Phasianidae; genus Gallus; species Gallus gallus. Next base: position 28,120,370 of record NC_052533.1, read on the forward strand.
ATACAGCTTGAATGAAGACAAAGGAAATTTGCAAGTGTCTTACAAAGGTGATCGAACAAATTCCACAGAAGTTAAGATTCAAGTCAATCATAATGAACCCTTGAAAATTCCTAGCAATACAAGACTAAAACCAACTGAGTACAATTGTTTTCATTAAAGTAACTTTGAACTGTGGTCAGTCAACATTAACAGTTTGAGACACCTTACCTGGTTTAACTTAAAACAGATTTAATACAGTCTAGATTTTCAACTGATCTAAAACAATTCCATTCCTGTATTTTTAGCTGATGTATAAATTAATTTTTTTAAATGCCTCATACTTAAAAATTTGCAAGCAAGCCAATGCTGCACAAACCACACCTTCTCTTGAATTTATTGCCATCTTTTTAGAAAGTTTATTTAAAAGAATATAACTCAAATATGTGCTTTGCTATGAAATGTACTTTTCAAGTTTATTTTGCCAGAGAAAATACTCATTTTCCAGAATGGCATATTTCATCTGCTACCAAAGAAGACTGACTGTAACATAAAGCTAGTGGCTCCCTTAGAAGAAAGAGAAACAATTTGACATGGTAGGTCTGGTATCCTTCTGCAATATCAAATGAAGCCCTACATTTTCAAATTGATGCATGGGAATTTAACCACGTGGTGCCCATTAAAGAAAATGCCAGTTCTCATAGTTTATGAGGTCACCAGAAGTCCTTGATGGAATTACACCCCCACCCTGCACGACTGATTCTCTTGTATCACAGAGTCTGCACCAATGCTCGTAAAGACAACAAAAGAATCTGCAGTCATTTCACTCACATTTGGATAAAGAATTTCCACTGGAACAAGAGAAATAACAGAGAAATACATTACTGAACAATTGTTAATTTAACAGCATGGCATGGATGATACATGTTTGTTGATACATATTCCTGTATAATAGAAGGGAAATAATGTCTTCCTGTGATCGTGCTGGATGCATCTGATGGAAAGAGAAACACTAGGGAATATTCCTTGAAAAAACAAAGGACATCCTGTGAGAATTACAAAATAACTCTTTAAGAATCCCTAGCTGTTATTCTACAAAATATAAAACACAGTATAATTGAAAAATAAACATTCTTGGCTCTTTGTTCATCAACTGTATTTTAATAATTCACTGTACTGATGTACATCTCTCAATTTTGTGTTTATTGGACTGAATCATTAATATCCATCACACACTAATAACATTCCCCTTCCAAATGTGAAACAATCTTTTTGTACAAAGACCTTGCAAGTTGTTTTATTTTAAAGCACAGATCTAATAAAAGTCTACAGTTTATTGGTATCTTGATTTTCATATTCTCTCAGTTGGAATATGAGCTTGTTTTAGTGATAAACTGATACATTGATAGAATACATTCCAGTTTGTTAGGTTTCAGGTAGTGTCCTTTGGTTATATCAGTAGAAGCACATGGACTCAATACAGTCTCTTGGATCTCTGTATGTAAGATCTAATCATTTTATTCAGAAAGTAGCTCTCTGTCAATCCATGAGATGATGGATTAGGAATTGGCTGGATGGACGTAGCCAATGGGTTGTGATCAATTCTTCTGTGTCAGGGTGGAGGTGGTCACAAGCAGTGTCCCTCAAGGGTCAGTCTTGGGACCAGTGCTCTTCAACATCTTCATCAGTGACATAGATGATGGCATCGAGTGCACCCTCAGCAAGTCTACAGATAACACCAAGCTGAGCAGTGCAGTCGATACTTTGGAAGGAAGGGAAGCCATCCAGAAGGACCTGGACAGGCTGGAGAAGTGGGCCCAGGAAAACCTAATGAGGTTCAATAAGACCAAGTGCAGGGTGCTGCACTTGGGTCAGGGCAATCCCAGGTGTTTATACAAACTGGGGGAAGATCTCCTTGAGAGCAGCCCTGTGGAGAAGGACTTGGGAATCCTGGTGGACAAGAAGCTAGACATGAGCCAGCAGTGTGCGCTTGCAGCCCAGAACGCCAATTATGTTCTGGGCTGCATGAAAAAAGGGGTGGAACTCTTGGAACTCTTAGAGCGGGTCCAGAGGAGAGCCACTAAGCTGATCAGAGGGCTGGAGCACCTCTCCTATGAGGAAAGGTTGAGGGAACTGGGATTGTTTAGCTTGGAGAAGAGAAGACTCCAGGGAGACCTCAGTGTGGCCTTCCAGTACTTGAAGGGAGCATATAAGCAGGAGGGGGAATGGCTGTTTACGAGGGTGGATAGTGATAGGACAAGTGGGAATGGTTTTAAACTGAGACGGGAGGTTTAGGTTAGATATTAGGGGGAAGTTTTTCATCCAGAGGGTGGTGACGCACTGGAACAGGTTGCCAAAGGAGGTTGTGGATGCCCCATCCCTGGAGGCATTCAAGGCCAGGCTGGATGTGGCTCTGGGCAGCCTGGTCTAGTGCTTGGCGACCCTGCACAAAGCAGGGGGGTTGAAACTAGAAGATTATTGTGGTCCTTTTCAACCCAGGCCATTCTATGATTCTATGATTCTATTATATTCTACACTAAAACAAGGACCAGTAATTTTCTAGGCATTTGTATGCATATCTAACATAGTCAGGATTAAATCAAAGTAAGAAGTGTCCTAAACTAGTTAAGAATTTAGGGAGCAATTTGTATGCATACATGCATTAATACACACACACCTTGCAAACAAATGTCTAGAACAAAGCAGACATGCTAATTGAAGGAGATCTGCACATAGCAAATACATAATCTCTCTAAGAAAAGCAACAAATTTGGAAGCATAACAGCAACAAGATTAAGATAATTGCCTTGTGTTTCTGCAGGTGCTTGGTGTCTATGGTTTAGTTGAGTGGATAGCACAATACTGATTTTACAGCAACTCACAAATCAGATCAGTCCAAGCAGTAAAATCCTGATGCTTCAATGCAGAAACTGAACTAGGAAACACATACAGTACAATAATAACTGTACTGCTTCTAAATTCTAATGTCTTCGTACTTATTGCCCTATCTGTCCACAAGCTGGATAGGTCACCTCTCAGATAAGTGTGAATTAACCATACAGAGAATGCAGAGCTGTATCAAATGAATTTCTGGAGCAGCTGTAGAGGCTATGGCAAAGTTTCAGATCCTTTGAATAGCTAATCCCAGTGGTACCACGGCTTTTCATTTTCCAGGAAAGATTCTTTTAACAAGGCTGGAGTATGTTTTCTTCTGTCTTTTGTTTTGGTCTCTGTTATTACTATTCTTCAGGAAAAAAAAAAAAAAAGACAAAAAAAAAAAAAAAGGCAGGGAAGTTCAGAGTAGAGTACCTTTTTCATTACAGAGGATTGAATCACCCCGTAAAGGACAAAGTTTACAGCAGAAATCTGTGAAAGAAGCATTGTGTACCTATGTTCCCATCCAAACCTTATGATATAGCCTGCAATATTTTACTTATTGCAGCCAGACTGCCTTTGCTTGCCTGTGCTTAAATGAGCAGTCAGAATACACACAGCTGGCCTGGGTTATTCCCCTCTCCCAACATCTCTTCACCCCTCTCAACGTCAAGCTTCAGATAAATTTTACTGATGAAGACAATACTTGGCAGAAGGAAAAATATGCATTCTTCAAACTGTACAGCTGAACAGTGCTATTTCACTAATAAAAAAGTCCAGGGCATCAACTTAAAAGCAGGAAAGGCAAGGGCTGGTGCGGTGGGTGGAAGTGGGAGAGGAGGGAGCCTGTTGTGGCGGGCCGTGGAGGGGGACATTTCAGTCCTTTAGCTGGAGCCAGTGCCAGTCATGCTACACCATTCAAACAGCACTACCTCAAAAGTGCGTGTTTATTTCTGCAAACTGTCTGACTTCCATCTGAGGGTATTTTCTATGAGCTCAGAGGAAAGCTATCCTTTCTTTTTATAAACAACATAACTTAGGTAAGTATTTGACATGGATAAATAGTTTGCAAGCAGCATAGAACTATTAGATTGGAATTTCCAATCTCTCAGCTTATGCTTACACTCTATAGCCCTGTTTTCAAGGAAGTATTTACATCTGATACAAAGGATGGACTATTACAACATGCTACCACAGAGTCCAGGCTTTTATATGATTTTAATATAGACTGCAAAGATTAAAATAAAATAAGTACTTTGAGGCTGTTATTCAGATTAAACCTTTCAGTCCTTTTACCTTCACCATCTGTAGGGGCTATTCTAACGATATTTCCTCCGTGATCACTAGCATGCTCATCCATTGAGAGCTCCTCTTTTCTTCCCCACCATCTTTAATAGGCTGAAGCAACGTAGCATCATTCTAACCCTCAATATTTCTTCTGAACCACTGGGAAAAAAAAACAGCCCATCACTCACAAAAGCAGATGTGTGCTAGCTCCTGGCCAAACTGAGCTAGAAACCTAGGAAGCAGAAGCTTAGCTGAAACCAGTAAATTGAGAGTTAAATGGGTTCTTTCTTCGGCCGTCAGCGGGCAGTGGGCTGTTGTCCCGGCTGCAGAGAGCCACTAGAGGGAGATGTGATTATCACCTTCGGGACGCATTGCAACTGCAATGTATTACAAGCGCCAAATGCATATGGGGCAAACGCTGCCATGTAGAGAACACAGAAATAGAATTTTTTTTCTTTTAATGGACAGTCCTGCAGTAAATACAATATGGAAACTGTTAGTAAATCTCAATGTGGAGGACAGATTGGTTGCCATTTAAATCAAAATGATTTCAGGATAAAATCCAACACTCAGCCAACACATTTTGGATGAGAATGCAGAAACTTATGAAACTTATGAAAGCAATCATTGAGGATATCACATTTAAACGCTAATTAAAACAACCCCTTCCATGCAAAATCTTCAGGTTGCAAATGGAGTGGCTATTAAGAACATTTGCTAGGAATTCAGCAGAGATCTAAAAGAAAAATACCACTGTAATTCACAAGTAAAGGACAGACATACTTTTTTCCTCCATTATAAACCCATGCTTCTTCCTGAAATGCAGCTACCTTTTTCTTACATAATGTTTTTAGATTAGAGTTATATTTCTTCTACGTCAAATAATTGACACGGAACAGATGCATGAAAACAGATTGATGTAATCTTTGAGATTACAATCCTAGGGTTATAAAATAGGAAAAAAAAATTAATTAATTCTCCAGTAAGAAAAAATAATAAATTCAAAAACTTATGATTTATTAGGAGTAAAAGCAACTCATGCTTTCCTGTTAAGTTATAGTATGAATGGTAGCATTTTGAACTCTTGGCCTAAAATAGTTATATTGAGCTTTGATCCTTAGGACGTTAACAGACAGGAAGCAGAGGAGTGAATTGGGGTAAATTTAATAGTATCCAGAGATAGAATAATTAACTCTTATGGTGCCTATTAGTTAGCAGTTAGGATCCAGAGGAAAAGGATTTAGAAAAATAAAACCAGGAGCAGAAAAAAAAGGCATTTCAGAGTATTCTTAGATACATAACTTGTTGGAGAAAAAACAATAACATCCTTCCTTAATGCGAGTCATGAAATGAAGGCGAAGATTGTTTTCTTTATCATCTACTAAAATGCATAACTGATTGCAAATTGTCTAAAAGGTTGTAGGCCTCTGGTTATAGTCATATCACCCTTCTTCAGTTTTTATTCCCTTACATTGTTGAGTTTTTCAGTCAATTTACTCTTTACAGCATACACATTGCTACACAGGATAACAAGATTTTCTATGAATTATGAAAACTACAGAGGTTCACCTTGCTTTCCAGCTTTGTTAACTAGATATCAAGTCCTACTTGGATAACACATAAACTAGATCTGTGTAGGTTGGACAGAAAAAGGACTTCACACTTATATACTCCCTGATTTATTTCTAATTGTCTGCATCAGGTCATACTGCTCAATGTAGCATGTCTTCCTTGTTATAGCAACAGCTTGAGTTCAGACTGTCTGTAAATATCTTAGTCCTTTTCAGAGGTGCTAAGACTTTTCTGAAAGGACTCTGAAAGTACCTTTTCTGTTCAGTAGAAATAGATCAGGCTTGGAAATGGTGTGTTGTCCATACCACAGATATGCTCAAAACACAAGGAGCCTGTACTCATGTGAACCTTCCCGTTTACTTGCTATGTTATGTAATGATCTATTCCTATTAAAAATAAATAAATCAATAAAATAAACCCACATAAGCATCAGAAAACAACATTCAGGATATATTCCATAGCTAATACAAAGACTGTAGACCGAGCAGAAAAATAAAATGATTCCATAAGTACTGGAGAGATGTTCTTTACATCAAAAGAAGAAACATTTCACTTTCCAAAGACTAAGTCATCAGCACAGGTGACAATGTCTTTCAAAGTGGAGATATTAACCCACTTCACTAAAACTATGTAAAAACTCAGAAAGATATACTTCACATGATTATGTATTACATACCAAAGGGAAAAGGGAGGAAGGAAGGAAGAAGAAATCTCCCCAGTCTTTTGCAAATGTATACAATAGAAGTCATTGAAAAGCCTCTCAGTATTTTGCAGTACTGGACAGTAAATCAATGTAATCTGCATTTCTGCAGTAGCAGGAAACTTTCCAAATGATCGCTATAAATGGAGCACATGTTTTACGTATAGGTTACTATTTTTGGCAGTCCATCAAACCCCTTTGATCTCTAGACAGTGGGGTTTCATCCAGCCAGCAGGACAAGAATAAAAGGCCAATATTCTTCCCGTGCCAAGATCCACTCAGAGCAGGAGATGGGGAGCCGGTTATGGTCACACAACCCGGCAGCTGCTCCTATGTCAGCCTGAGCCACAGCAGAACTTAGATAAGTTCATGCAGTTCAAGTGCACCCAAACTGATCCCAGCTTCAGTCCCCAAGATGTGCCCATTAAGAACTGAGAGCGCTCTGTTCTGTTCCTGTGGGTCTCTCCATCACTCCCTGTGCCAGCACAAGAATTGGCACAAAGCTGTTAATGCCGCCTTGTATGGGCTGGAAGGCTCCCTGTGTAGGGACAATCCTCCAGTGGGAGGCAGTTAAGCCAGCACTCTGCAGCACCTGCACAAAATATAGTGATGGAAACCAGTGGAGAGAGCCTGGCCTGTGGGCCCTCAGAATGAAAAAGTCAGATGAAAAAAAAATAAATAAAAAAAAACAAGCCAAGGGAAACCAGGCAGCACCCGGGGATTAGAAAGAAAAGACCAGAAAAAAAATAAAAATAAAATGGAGCAGATCACTTCCTGGCTGTAACAGAGCAGAACTTCAAAAAAGATCCACACGGCCCACAGTGTTGCTGACCAGACAGAGCATGCAGTGCATGAGTATCCCTCTGTGCTCTGGATTCTCATTAAAGACAATGTCAGTATTCAAGTCTCCTCTTTTGAACAACTCTGGGAGTTTAAACTGGACTATTACAGACCCTGTGAAAAAGAGAGAGCAGCAAAAAAAGTATTTTGCCATGTGTGAACTACGGGACACAATTAATCAATATTCATGATTGTGTAGCTCTCAGAGTTGATCCTGACAATAAGGAGAAGCCAGTGTTGACAAAAAGAATTACAAATATCTAATTTGCTCACTACATTCTGTTTTTTTTTTTTTCACTCTGAAATTCATTACACCCCTGGTATATATATAAAATACACTTTCATTAGCCCGTCATCAAAGCACGCAAATCTTAAAACCCCTCTGCTGTTCTGAGTGACATATTTCAGGAATAACTACTCAGGAATAACTGCCGTAGATGTGTCTGGCTGCTGAACATGAAAGTATGGGTGCTGCTGACTGCCTGGCAGCTGGCCCAGCATTTAACCCTGCTGTTTTAAAATGTCGTAAAATAAGCACAATTTAATCTTTTGAAACCTTTTGGTCAGTGACTGTGATTTCCGCAAAAAATGACTTCAAAGGAAAGACAGGCACCTTTTTTGATGCCTTTTTAAGCAGTCATGAGTTCCAAATTATTTTAAAAAAGGGAAGCAAAAACCTCAAAGTGTGTAACACCTCCTCAGGATTAGATGCTGAAGCGATATGTAAACTGGGCTGTAAAAATCGATCCTCCACTAGCGATGTGGCTCAGAAAGATATAATTAAAAGATAATGTCAATGGAAAAAGAATATCATCATAGACTAATGGGCTCCTCCTGACACATAAATGCCACAGCAAAGCCCCCTTTTTAATGAAAAAATACCACTAAGAAGCCAAGTGATTTTATTTTCAAGGCAGGATGTGTTGAAAATGTTCTATTTCTGTTTCTATATGTCTACTTTGCCAAATGTCTGACATAGAGTTAACACTTCCACCTTGCAATGTTCATACAATGTACAGCATTTGTCCGTGCCTTGGACACACTGTGCTATACCTGCACAAAATACAGCTTACTTTTGCAAATAGTGTTCCTTTATGTTAATACATTTTCATCGTAATATAGACTGAAGGTTTCCTTTCTGAACTTTAATGTGGGGAAAAAAATCCAAATTTAGTCATCTGACACAGATTCCATTCAAATTGATTCAGGGAATGTGGACTTTCTTAGGTTCGAGTCTACCTAGGGATAAGAAGGCAGTTTTTCATCCCTCTCAAAGCTGAGTTTTCAAAGCTCTTTAAAGACATAGGAGATAAAAAGAGACAGGTGAAGATAGCTTGAAAATTAAACATATTTGAAAGTTACAATGCATCACTTATTTTTTGCCTCCATAAAAAAAAATAATAATAACCTTTCTTCTGTTTTCAGGTTTGTTTTGGAAGTTAAAGCCTTTAGGCACTTTACTGTTAAATCAGAGTGATACAAAGAGCATTTTATCCATCAGTGTGCACTAGGATGCTCTAAAGACGTCTACCAGATGTGGTCCACAAAAGTCTTAGGCGTCTTCTGCTTAGTTCCTGGCTTTAGACCAGGGTGAGGAAAGACATAGCTGATGAGCTGCTCAGACCAGACTAATCTGGACATGATTTGGACAACTATTGTCACCTGCAGAAATTCAAAATCAAAAAGGGAGGTGCCTTGCAAGGCTAGGCGCCTCCAGGATTAGGCAGCAGCCAAGCACGGGTTTCTGGAGAGCGCTTTTGGATACTGTTCCACCTACATCCTGCCTTAGGTGCCTAAGTCCTTTACTGGAACTAGCCAGAAAGGCTGGATTCCCATTGAAGTCAAGAGAAGGATTTACATTAATTTAAGTGGTTCAGGCCTTAAAATGAGAACCATGTGTGCATCCTTATGAAGAATCTGGTCCCTTCTGTTTATGCATTGTGACTTCTTGCTCTATTGAACCATTCACTTGCACTAAGCCACAAATAATAAGTCAAAAGATTTGGAAAGTAAGAAAGTTTTGGACTTTCATGTCCATAGTCTATGCTGTTCTCAGTGGTTGTGGAAGCACAGCAGTCATCCTGGCTAAGTGGCCAGTCAAGTCACATATAGTGCTCATGGCATACATAAGCTCTAATTGTATTACTCATTTGGCTCATCAATACTTTTCCACAGAGCTGAAGGAAGGGAGGGCATATGGAATAGAGAAGCAGGAAAACTAATGAATAAGAGAATATAACTTTCAGGGTTCTGGCAGTGTTTTCACATCCATTTTTTGCTCCACTCCCCTGAGGTCACGAAAGCAAATGGCATATTCATTTCCTTCCATCTGTGCTATTCTGAACAGCAAACGAGAACTAATATCTAAACTTTCCTAATAAGTAGGAGTGGGAGGAGAGCTGGGTAATAATTAGATACTGGCTAGCGATGCCTTGTAGATTATGTGACTCAGAGAGAAGTTCATTTTAAATGTATTTTTCTTCTTCCTTTTCCTATTTTGCAGCAAAATGAACCTTTAAATTAAAAAAAATATAATAAAAATAAAAATTGTCCAAATTCTACATATCCTTCACACACCACAGGAGTAGAACTGTGCAGAGCCAGGCCAGCTCAGTCTTCTTTTGTAGTCCCCTTTTGTTTGGAAATGCATATAACCCTGCAAGCACTGGGATGGGACAGTCCACCAGGAAGACCCAGCAGTGGCAATGGCTCCTCTTCCCTGGAGAGACCCCTCAGCTCCAGCTGCAGCAGCCTCCTCCTGGCCTGCTCAGCAAGAGTGGCTGGCAAGACCTCCCTGACGCCACGCTACCATAGCAGCTCACTCCCCCTGCCCCAGGCCTCAGAAACCAGAACTTAGAGACCTGGCGATGCAACAAATAAATAAATGAACAGAGCTGGAGAGGTTTCTGGAGAGGTCTGTGGGCCGTGCTTCCCTGAGTGGAGGAGAGGAAAAGAGCTTCTGTAGGCGTCTGGCTGGCTGGGTTCCTGTCAGAATAATGATTTCAATGTTACTGTGATTTCACCAAGCGGAACACTGGGGCACCTAGGGTCTTGGTAAGCAATTTTTTATAACCATGAATGTAAATATGGGATTTTGTTAAATTAATCCCCTATTATACAGAGAAAATATAAGCTGTGAAGAAGCAGCATGCCTTGCTTCTTGAGTTTGTGCATTAGGGAGCAGGACAGGCCCTATGTAAGACTGGGCCACTACTGGAGTGCTGGCCAATGTTTTCATTTAAAAATGTGGTTCAGGTACAATAATTCTGCAACTGGCATGGTTAACTTTTATCAAGGTTACTCTATGTCTTGGTTCCCAGCCTGTAGAGTGGGCATAATGACTGTACATTTATATGTGAACCAGAAACCATACTACATGATTTGAAAGTACGTTAGGCAGGAACCAGATTTCTGTGCCACAACAGCATGCACAATTCTGAGGGGAAATAAAGATCATGTAAAAAAAGAACTGGAAAACCTGAGTTATTTTTTTAACTAACGTCTTTTCCAAAGAAGCACCTTACTTATCTCTTCTGAAAGATTTCATGTGAGACTATTTACATTTTTTTTTTCCTATGCTTCAGTTTGTTTGTTTTCCAAAACACAAAGTAATTCCAAGCTAGAGAACAAGGGCACTATTTTCTAAAGAAAATTGAAATGAAAATTTTTGGTCAATAAAGAATTCTTCCAGAGTTTTTGCATCAAAAAATGCATCCCAAGCCTTTTCTGTGGGAAGTTTCATTTTCAATCATCTGATATTTCTATCAAGATCCATTTCACTAAAACTCTTCCACCTAGCTGGATCCAGTAGTACTACTTTGCACCTGGGCACTGCCATACCTCTGCTGCACTTTATGATGATGCCCAGTATGCTGAGGTCAACCAGGAGGCTCTTTTGGCTCGACGGGTATCTGTCCAATCCCTGATTCCTAGGAAAAAGCAGCATACCACTATGGCAGAGCCTGCTGGAGTTTAAAATAAGGGTGGATCCTGCCTTTGATTGGGTCACTTTTTTTTTCTTTTTTTTTTTTTAATTTTAGAAATGTTTTCCCTTTATTTTCATGGTAAAAGGTATTTTCAATATTTTACAAGAAAATACTGAATGTCCTTATTAGCTGTAGGCCATAAATGCCACAAAACAGATTTAAAAACTGGAATAAGCCCAACATAAATGCTTTCTATTGGTGAATATAAGGGCATACAAAACAGGGCAGTAAAGTCACTATACAATATCAGGAAAACCATTAAAAAAATCTGGAAAAGCATCAAGATGGCTGGCCCCTTTGTAGTTTCAGCACAAAAATTGAGCCTTATTTCTAAATATTTTCCCTAGTGGGAAATAACAGCTTGAAAATAATCCCAGATGTATTCATTTGTGTAACGTTCTGCTGCTTGAAACATATAGGCATGGAAAAATTATTGAAGGTTTCAATTCTGGACTTGTATTTTAAAAATGTCAAGCTTTTGAAAAACAGCATCATTTTTCCTTAAAAGCTATTCATTTACCTGGAATGTTGGCCAGCAGGCCTACATTATGGACTTGGTTAAGTGAAGATTGAAAAACTGCCCAAAGGCAAAGGAGAAGTAGGCAATTTTTTGTGGCTTAGACTATACTAGCACAAAATACAGCTGAGTTGATTTTTGCCCTGGCATATAAAAGTTTTGCAAGTATGGGATCTTAAAAGTGATCAAAAGCTATATCAGGTTTTTAAAAGGCTCAAGGGTTTTTTTCTTGCTGTCTTCTCACAACCAAAATCTGTATCCTGAGGTACGGACAATTAGAAAGCCCTTGTTAAATGGCTACTGAAAACAATAAAAATCCCTGCCCATAAGTAATAATTTCCAAAGGAGAGAAGATGAAAGTATGTTTCTGTTTGCTCTACAAAATAAGTTGTTTACTAAAATGTTCCCATTTGGGGTAGATAAATATAAAAACTGCACACACTCAAAGCTGCAGGAAGTTGTCTTGCTAAAGAAATGACAGTTTTCATTTGAAACATACAATCTTGACCATTATCTTGAAAAGCTGTTTTTCTAGACAATATTTACAGCCTGGTGTTTTCTGTGACTGGTTTTCTAAGTTACACAGTAAGTGGTATTATCATAATGTAGGTGGCAACAAATTATTTTAACACGTTGGACTTTCCCATTTGTTTTTCAGGGATTTTTAGCTTCTATGAAGTTTCTGATTTACTAAGTTGTCTGTGTGTGTGTGTGTGTGTGTGTGTGTGTGTGTGTGTGTGTGTGTGTGCGCGTGCACACTGTAAAAGAAAAATGAAGAAGGGTCTGTAGAAACTTAGGTAATTAAGATAGTCAGGAGCCAAAAACATGGATGTGTGAACAGATATTGTGAAAAAGGCAGTCAACATCAACTCTATAATGCTAAGGGAAGTGCGAGTATTCTGAAAGGAGTAATAAGTACAAAAAAAAAAAACAAGCTTGTGCTGAATTAGCCCATTCTAGGACCAGACTATTGCTGAATGTGTATTAGTGAATGGTAACTAAGTAGTGTGGATGCAATGCCACATGCTCAGAGTTCCACTGGCTCACAAAAGTCTTTCTGCACAGTGCCATTATCTGGCCAGCTTGCTTGGATCCTGTCCAAGAAAGTCCTCTTAGACCCTGGTTGATGCAGTGTGTGTATGGTAAAGAGCATGGTGAACAGGGGACTTATCATCTGTCCTGTTCCCTTGGGAATCATTGCCAAATCTTCTCTGATTTTCTATTTAGGAAGAATCAAGTCTTACAGCACAATATAGAGGATACTCTTCAGGAAATGTTGCCACTACATGGCTGGCAAAATTTAGCTGGCTGGTTATTCCATGAAAAGTAGTCGTCTTCCTTCTGGAGCAGCATCTTCTGCTACATTTGCAGTCTTCCTCAAATGCAGAACATTAGGAAGAGATTCAGAAAATCTGAGCTCCGCTAGAATGAGTCAGAGAGCTCATGGCTCATGTCAGCTTTGGCCTGACAGTGAATACCTATACTCAGATCACATGTTCCAGTGAGAAGTGCTGTAAGTGGTGTCTTTTCTTCAGGAGATGCAATACTTCATCAATGACAGCAAGAAAAAGCTGTTTCTTGGATACCTCGTGCTGCCCCTTGCATTGTCATACTAATAGCCCAGTAACTACTAGAAACTCAGCCATACCTCTTCCCACCCACGTGCTTCAAGAGGGATTTTAAATGGCCATTAAGGCAAACTGGGAAGAGCAATTTCAGGAACAGAGATTCTGTACATATTATACTGAACCTAGATTATATATACCACAGCAAGATATTTTGACATTTCTTTTAAGCACTTTTCATCTTATTTCACAGAACCACAGCTCCATAAGAACTCTGACAAAGAAAATGTGAATATGGTGAGTTTTTTTGCAAAAACATTTACAAGCAGGGAAGTCCTTTCTGATGCCCAGAAGTGCAATCAGACACAAAACTGACACTTGTATAAAAGCTGGGTGCCCATGGCTCCCAGCTGCAGATAATTAGCATATCTGAAAAATTGGGTCAATAAGTATGTCTTACTGCAATAGAAAGAAAGAGAATTTGTGTAGACATCATTGTCATCCTCCTGTAGAGCAGCTGCAGACGTCTTGGCAGATCAGGAGAAATCAGGTATGTGGCCTCTGGTTATACTCTAAATATAATTTGTTTTATTTACACATATAAATAAATTCTGGAATGGAGACAATCAAATAACTTGCTAGCAATTCCCTTGTTCAGGAATCTCAGCTTATCACTAATACCAGGATTACAAGCAACAATTCCACCTGAATAATAGATTTGAATATGAGATCAAAGCTAATAGCAAACTTGCCTTCTGCTAACACAGCTTCCTTCACACAAAACTGTCTATAACCCACATTTAAAAAAAATGAGTATATCTTTCTATGACGGAATATTTCTTTGCATGCTTGAATGAAAAAGAAAAAAAACAAAAATGAAAAACAAATCTGAATCTGGAAGTTTGAAATGGCACCACCTGGTGACACCTGCCACACATTATGAGTGGTTGCATATTAGTATCCATGAAGGTACTTTTGTTGTTTGAAGTTTTGTAGAACAGCCTGGTGCATGACAGTAAAACCCTTTAAAAGAGAAATCTTAATCAGCCACTGCTTTTTTTCTATTGTGTTGCTATATTGCTGTAAAGATAATTGTAGACAGGAGTATGGATTCAGATACTTCATTCTGATATTACCAGAGTAAATCAAGTTGTATTTGAGACTCACCTCACCCTAATTTATAGTTCAACTCAGACCATTGAACTCAGAAGTAAAATTTATGGGGGAAGAGCTATAAATTAAATTGGATAGAAACATAATTTTAGTCCTCCAGTTACTTGTACAGTTCGATTTAACACATAAAAAATAGAGTATAATACTAACTTGTTAATAAAATGTGCACAGCGCTGACATGTAAAAACAGTTTTATAATTGGTTGGTCCACTCTGTTAGCCTTGTTGACAACACTAAATTTTCAAAACCTTACATTGGTAACATTGAGCTAACATTATAAATGCAGAAAGCTCATAAATGCATACAACAGAAATTCATTTGGCCTTTGATTTTTTTGGGGGGTGTCTTTAAAGTGAAAACTGTAAAATTACCACATAATAAAAGCCAGTACGCTGAACACTAATTGCCCATTTATAAAAAGCTCCTTTCCTCCAATCATGTAGGTGTGAGGCATAAACTTCTTGGGTTTTACGGAGCTGCGATTTATATTTTCAGAACTGTTTCTCTCTATTCCATTTCATCTTAAGCTTATAAAAGAAGAGCTGGATTTTATTAATCTGCATCAGCATTCATTGGACATTAAACCTACGAAGATCCCTACAGGGTTTTAATTGTGGCTGAATTGCCAACAATAATTGGGCCTCCTGCTAACCACGGAGAGCAGCCCACCCTCACTGCCGGGCACAACTGCGAGCTCCAGCACCAGCCCCGATAGCCCACTTTGTCAGCCGCCCAAAGGGAAGTTGTCAAGTCTGGGACCCTGCTGCTTTATTCCTATAACTATGTTTTAGAAACACCTCACAAGTGGAATTGTGGTTGCCTCATCCAGAAAATGTGGAAAGGATTAATGTGGCATGTAAAACAAATCACTCCTGAGCTCAGCTGAGAAAGTGGGTATTAAAAGCACTCCAGTCAAAAGAGCTTTAGTGAAAGGGTCATGGTGATATACAGTCAGCACATGTTGGGCTGGTAAAGCTGCAGGGTGTTTGGGAATGGTAATGGTCCATGGGTGTAAATTCTTTCAAGACCTCTTAAAGGCACATGTGTTTCTTGAGCATGTTCTCCAAACAAGGACCTGTTATAGGTTAAATTCACTGGAGCTTTTAAACTTTATTGATTGGTTTGCGGTATTCCAGGTTCACTTACTGTTTTTTTTTTAATGCTGTTGATAAACACAGGAAAAGATCCCGGTTTAATCTAAATCTTATAAATCTATAAACTATGTGCTATGCAGCTTCATTGTAATATATTTCAGAATGTGTTATTTCTTTTCTTTATGCCAGTAATCACTGGCTTCACAAGAGTTAAGGGTCTACCAGTATTTCTTTTATGAATGCAGGTTGGTTAAAGCGCTTTTACTTTTGAGGTTAAAAAATATAGACCCTTAACTGTTATGTAGCATTTAGTGTGTCTTTATATATGTTTGTAACATTTGTAACATGATATTTCCTAAAGTTATTAAAAAGATGGCTCACGACAGCTTCTCTTGTAAAGCTGGGAAGACATTCAGTGCCTTGCAAATCTTTGTTTTACAAGATTCCCTATTTTTTTTTCATTAAGAATTTCACTGTGATTTAGAATGAAGAATAAAAGTGATAACACATACGTCACATGTAACTATTTTCTGCCCAAAGAATTGCCATTGCAAGATGGAAATACCTAGGATTAGTTTTTAAGCAACAGATTGCCTTGACTTCGGTCAGAAATGCGAAAGTTCAGTAATTTTGTAAATTAGGCCTTCTGCAGAGGGATCACTACATTTAAATTTGACATGGAAACATTTCAGAGATGCATGTGTCAGGTGCTGAGCAGAACACAGCCGCAGCTTTTCAGATGAAGAATGCATCTATTTGCTATAGCAATTGCCAGGATTTAATTAAATTTGCTAATAACTGCTTCCAACACACACTATTTAGCTGAGAACGCATCCCTGCAGCAAGTGGTCTGCATTCAATTCTAACTAAGAAAGACTGTGAGAGTTTTAGACCAAATGCCAAGATTTAGCCAGCAGTATGCAGCTTTGGTTACATATACAAGAAATAGGGAGTTTTCAGTCTTTTTTTCCTGATTGCAGCTGTTTTTATATAAGGCCACTGTTAATTTTCCACAGTCATTTAATCTATACGCATTATAACAGTCTTGAAAGCAGAAGCACAGATTGCAGTTACATGATGTGGTAGGTGAAAATATTTGTTCTGAATAACAATATTTGATTGAAATCGGCTTTAAAAACAGTGAAGAGTTCTTCTCATACAAGCCCACAGGGCTGTTATGAACAGAGACCATGGTTAAATGATCAAAAACATACTTAGTCAAGTTAAAACAAATAAACAAAATAATATGTGACCTTAGAAAAGTTTGGGTTCTATCTAGGTTCTGGTTCAGTGCCTCTGACTTTGGCTCCAGCTACAACCATGACTACAAATATTTTTTCACAAGCTTCAGCAATGACACCATTTGTTACTTTTGCTCAGTGCAGCAGTAGTGAAATTCAAGATCAATCGTTCCCCTGCAACATTTCCACCATGAAATGAAGTTCCATCCAAAAAGAAAAGGGACACACAGTACATATGATGTCATTGTCTAGCATCTTTATGAAAAACAGAAAACTTTGGCAATATTGAGCTTCAAAATCAAGTTTCCTGTACTCTTCTCCTCCAGGAAGGCGAAATGTTATGTGACTGTTGCCTATCTTGAAACAGATGTCCTATAGACAGCTAGGTAAACAGCTGAGGAAACTGGACAAGACACATTTCAGTATTTTGCAAAGAGACATGTAGTCTGAAAAAAAAAACAGTAGACATGGATTGCTATAATGTCATCATTCCACATTGCAGTAATGTGCAGAAAACTGAAACCAGTGTTCTGCCCAAGCATTTTAAAATCCAAACACCTGCAAAGGCAAGCCAAACACTCTGAGCAGAAGACTAGCACTTCTGTGATTTTCTTTTTCTTAAAAAAATAAAAAGATATCTGTATATAGATATATCTATCTATCAATATATATGTATAACGATATATATGTTTATCAGTAGATAGATAAAATTTGCAGCTTAGGAAATGTTTTTCTTTTAGCATTCTAGGCTACAGAGCATGAACAAAGGTGGTTGTTTCTTTTTTTCCCCAAGAATATACATTTACTCCATTAGACCAAGGAAAAGATTTCTACACCTTGGGGGAAAAAAGGCACTCTTTACCTTTCCGTCTAGTTCTTATTTTATAATAGAATCAGACTCGATAGTATTCATACTAAAACCTCAAATCACCTGTTTTGCCAGAAAACTGATTGTTTTAAGTCTTAATACTATCGGCTTTTAAAATTAAATTCTTTATAGAACTATCTGTAGAGTTTTTTTTTTTTTTAAGAAGAATCTGCTCTGACACAGATATAAAACTGCAGATCCAGATTGAAAAGTTTTCATCAACAGAAATCTGCAAGTTCAAAATTTGAAGGATGCACGAGATGAAATGAAAAATGAGAATATTGCAGAAGCTCTCCCTTTTTGTTGCTTTTCTTCAGTTTAGTTTTAATTTAGTACAATGCATTTAAAACCCCAAATTTCCTTTCTGTTAGGAGATAATCCAAAAAACAACCACTAAAATTACACAAATAGTAAATAGGCTTAATAGAATGCCACTGGTTTATATCCTGAGGATGAACACCTTCTTATCCAGACTCAACTTTTTAGCTGCGGTAGGGTAGTAACATTCAGGTGCTGTCAGAGGAACAAAGCCATTGGGCCTTATCAGACATTTCTCTTACTGAAAAATTTAATTTGGATATTTCTTTTCATTAAAGCAGAAAAGAAGCACAGGGTATGCAGCTAATAAGCTCTCTGTGTAACTGCTTACTCAACTTCTCTGGTTCTGACTATCCTCCACACTCAAAAACCAGTTTCATTGAGAAAAGCAGGGTCTAAAGCATGATGGACTCCCCAGAATTTCCCTTCCTCTTACTCTGTTGTATTTCCTTGAATGGCAGTAAGAACTAAGGTCATGCTATGCTAGACCTATGAATGCTGAAAAAATGAATATAACTGAGAAAATGAATATAATTGCTATGAAGATTAGGTAAATGTAAGGTCTTCAACAATAGTCAGCTTATACTCTCCTAAGTAGGAAACCAGGGAAGAAGACAAAAAAATAAATCTAAAAATCACAATGGTATTGTTTTGGTTTTTTTCCCCCCTCTCAAATTAGGAATAAAGTCTTGTGCTCATGTGTACCTAATGAGTTCCATTCAGTTTGCTCCAGCATGGGCTGATCAAGTGTTAAGTCAAATTTTTGGTAGGTCTGGGAGCAAAAATGATTGGTACAGGAGAAAAAGGAAAGAACAAAATGAAGCAGGGAGCATAAGAATGGGAGGGAGGAAGTTGTAGCTGGATAAAAAGGAAAAAATATATTTAGTAAAAATTCTTCTGATTAAATCATTTCCATTTGAAAAAGGGCATATTAGGAAACAAAAGAAGTCATATTCTCCATGATAATTTTCTCTAATAAGAAATTGAAATGTTATTGCAGTGAGGCCCGATGCTTTATTTTAAACAGACTGAAAAATATATGGATATTTTACACATTTCAAAACTGAATTTTAAATCCAACATTTTGTTTTACATTTGTTTCTTTCTTCTTCATATTTTCAAGCAGAAGAAAATAAAATGATAAACACTATGAAGTGGCAGAGAAGACTTCATCTTAAACTAAAACAACATCCTAAAATCAGAAAACCACACACTTCTTTCCCATTAAGTTGAACAAACATTTCTGTCTCTTGGAAAAAATGAAAAAGTGACAAATTTTGTATGATCAAAGATGCTACAATATGCAAAACCTGTCTTACATTTTCTTCTGATGAAGGACTGTCCATACGCCTGCCATTGCATGAGGGGCATGGACACTGCCCAGTGACCCTGTTCAAAGCAGAAGAGGAGAAAGGCAGGCAAGAAGGAGGCATAGCTCTGTTTTCTTGCCTCAGCTTTTGCCCATAAGCTGCTGCCACTGCTCTCTTTCCAATTTGCTTTTTTCTATGCGGTCTTCACACTTTCCATGCACTTGACACATTTTACCCACAAAATCTCCACTATATTTCTGTGCAGAAAGTGTTCAATACGGGGCATGAGCACACGTCACTTTAGAAATGGAGTCTGATAATGTAAATACACATGTACATATATATGTGTATACGTACTAAAAACATTTATCAGTCTTCCTGTGGCACTACTGCTTTCTTATTCATATACACCATTAACTTCTACAGGCAAAATAAATTAGTTGCAGTTGAATGCTATTTTGATTGAATTGCGTTTTTTATTCGTACACTAAATTCATCAGTACAACATGTCATTTTATACAGCCAATAGGAAGTAGATTTTGCCATCATAAGAAACAAAAAGCTAGTAAAGATTATGAAAAGTCTAACCAGATGTTTTCTAAACAAAATAGAGCAGATACAGTAAGCAAGTGCCCTCCCTAACATCTTTAAACAGCAATTTTCAGGCAAACAAAAGGAAACGCTTTTCATTATGACGCACGATTATATTATGGAACTTGTTACCACAGGATGCTGCAGAAGCCAAAAGTATAACAGGGTTCAAAAGGAGATTAGACTAATTCATGAAGGATATGTCTATCAATGGCTATTAAGCACGATGATCCGGATGCACCTCTGGCAAAGGAAGCCCCTATTCCACTGGCTACTGGAAGTAGGGAGGCATAATTTTCATGTTCATATACAGAAAAATATTATTTCAATTGAGCACCTTGGAGAATTGTTAAGTACACAATCTGTTCTTATTCCTGCTTGAATACTTAGATGTTTGTAATGTTCTACTTAGAGCCTCCTTTTGGGGGACTTGAACATTATATCAGTCCTTTAGAGACAAAGCAGTAACTTCTTTTAAGAGATGTACCTGATGTTATTTGTCCAACTTGTAGGAATCTCTCTACCTCTGTAAAGCTGCAACATCATTTCCCAGAAACCTGGTAAGTATAACTGAAATAAAATGTGATATGTGCACACCTGTATAGCAGATGACTACATTAAAGTGATTAAAAGAAACCGAAAGAAATGCTATTTAATTTGAACCTTGCTCCATTATACTCCTGCTAAGAAAATGTTAGAGCCAGGACCCCTCTGTGCAAACCTGCTTACAGAAGCTTAGGATGCAGCCCTTGATTTTACAAACTAAGCACAGACAATTGTTAAACCTCAAATAACTCATCTTGTTTCTAAGCTCTTACATTAACACTGCTCCTCCAATGGCCTTCCCTTTGAAATACATTTGGTGCCATTTATTGCAATTATAATCTAATAGAAGATACATTTGCAGTGTAAATACCCAGATTAAATCTACCTTGAAAACTCAGATGGAATCAAGTTTATAGCCTAGAGGCAACTTGTGAATCCCATAAAGCACTGTTTGAGGGACCTGGTTAGTGTTCTGTACACCTGCTTAATGTTTTTAGGGTTTTTTTTTTTTTCCATAGTCACAAATGTCAAACTGCTCAGTAACGCATTGGGGCTTGAATGACAGCCATGCACTTGAGTACCAGTTATGTTTTTTCACTACCAAATTGGACTATAAATGATGAAAAAGAGGTCAGAAAGGAAGTATGGAAGCATACAAATTTGAAAGGGGAAACTGCTAATAGTCATAAACCGTGTGCAATCAAAGGACTGGCAAGTCATTGTGAATTACCTGCTCCATGAATTACAGATCTAACTGCGTTATGATATGGAATTTTCTAACTCCTTTCATCTGTGGTGCAATGGCTTCTAACAGCTCTCAGATCAAAAGCAAGGCTGCCAGTGAAACCTTGGAAAAAAACCCACAACACTGACTTTCATTATGAGCATTTATTTGTTAAATTTTTCTTAATATGCAGGCTTTGTTATTTATTGATTCACTGATTGCATGTACTGTAAGTATGTCACCTACCAAATCTGAGGAAATGGCACAGAAATGATCAGCAGTGTGACACCTAAATACAAGTCAAAACTTGTAAGCATGTGCACATAAACACTCGTAGCTGTAAGTTTCTCCACAGGTGGTAAAATGCCAAGCAAACACAGGAATATATTATATACTCCTTTTTCTTTTTACTCCAAAGCAGAATACTGTACAATTAGTTACATGTTAGTAGCTTTACTAATTGTATAAAGTTAATGAGACAATTAGCATGCACATGCCAATAGCACCAAAATGAATAGCACCAAACATGAACATGAGCAATGATGAAATGATTGATGTCTGCAGGTGCTTTACATACACCCAAAAACAAAACAGATTCTAAGGTCAAGCTATGACCATACGAGCAAAGCTCAAGTCAATAAAGATATTGATGAAATAGTATAACTATTTTGTTCAGTTGGATATAGAAATTTTTATGTATTAGTGTTTGAAAAATGTTTTTAATTAATCACATTTCAGTTGAATCACTTATCATGAATACTGAGAAAAACAGGTATTCCACACCTGAACTATTTTGCAATGTACTCTATCTATCTATATATACATACACATATCCTGACATAATTTTTTTTCTTCAGTGTGAGTATGGTGAAGCAACTCTGGGTTTGGTCAGAGATGAAAGAGTGAGTTCATTTTAATGTGATGACAGTCTGCACAGTGAATGTGTCCTTTTTTGTGCCTATCATAGAAAATAAGCTCTTCAGGAATTTACAGTTGGGTCACAGTTTCAGTGTGAATGTACTTGATACTTTCCACATAAGATCATACTCGTAAACATACAATGCACAAGCAAACACAAAGCAAAGACTATATCAGTCTGGACAATAGAATTTCTCTCCTGTAAAAAGGAGTGTTTTTTAATTTTTCCTGAAGAGTTCCTATTTTTGTAAAGGAAAGAAAATTTCCAAAGAAATGCTACTGCAAGGGAGCCTACCTGAGAGCAAGAGCTCCCTCTTCCATGCTTCTGTCAGCCAGCTATTCTGCACCAGAGGCCGGGCTGTGGTGCCTGAGAGCTGGGAGAGCAGCTGCCTGGGGAGCAGGGGGCCAGGGGGATCCTGGCTGGCACGCAGCCGGGAGCACAGCTTCCTGGACAGCCCACCTGCCTCCTTTCCATTGAAAGTTTCAATGGAATCAACATGTTCCTGTAAAATGTTTAAACTCTATGAAATCAGCATTTTCCAGCAGAGAAGTGTTCCACTGGAAAATTTTCAGCCACTTCTAATAAGCAGAGCATCTTTAACATCTCACACAGAGGTGAAGGGGTAGGACAAGAAACACTGACCTGAGAGACAGGCAGACAAAGTTCTGACCCCAGCTGCATCCTACACCACAGCGATGTATGTCACCATACAACTGCGTATCCTTACCCCATTGTTACAACATGATTAAAATGTCTGAAGAGCAGGCACCATGAATTTGATGTGGCTAGATGTAAGGTCATAACAAAGTCTACTTGTGAAATGCTTGGAAAATGTCAGTAAGAAAGTTTAATGGCTTTCAGCTACCACAGGAATCACAAAGAACTATTTTCCTCTCCAGTCACAATCAGGGTTTGTCTTATGCTCATGGATATGTTGGCGCATGTAAGTCTAAGTTTTAAAAATATTTTTTTGCATGTGAACTATTTAGTTGATTTTAATATTTTCTGTAGGGAGTCAATTAATAGACTTGTATAAAAAGGTATGGATATTATTTATATGAAGATTTTGATCAAGAAAAATTTCACAAGAATAACAAGAATATCCTGCAAAGATCAGAATCATTCTCTCACGTTAATAGTTTCTGGCAGCTATCAGTCAAACCACTGGTTAGAAACCTCTACTGAAGATTTCACCTCTCTGTGTATCCTACTTTGTTTTATGTGAGACATTTCAGAAGCATTTTCTGCCAGGATGAGTTAAAAATTACAAAGATGAAGTTCTACAAATATGAAATCAAGATAAACCATTATTCAGCCAATATTTTAAAGAATTAGACATGGATGATAGGAAATTGATGCTGGAAAGTTTTCCTTGAGTGAGCATAATAGACCTAAATACGTTGCTTTACCACTAGAAATAGTTTAGAGAAAGATAAATGACATCTTTTTGTGGCTGATGTTGGATCTCTAAAAGACAATGCAGAAATTATTGTCAGCAAGTTTTAATCAAACTATATGATGGCAATCAGATCAAACCAGCTCTTTAATTTTTGTTTTATGACTCTCTTTCATGGACCAGATTTACAGCTATTGATGTCCTTCAGTTTGTTTTGTGCACCTGTAATATTTAGGAACAAAACTCACTCATCTCACAGCAAGTCATTCACTAGATCAGAATCTTCTAGGGTGCAATTTCTCTTAGTCTAACTGTGGCCAAATAATCTCAGGAAGAATGTGCCTATTTTGCTCTGTTAACTATAAAAGGAAGATATGGTGACAAAGTTGGGGTAAGCATCTACAGTAGCAATGATTTAGGTTAGGCAAGATGAAACTCACTCAACTTTCTTTTAAGATAACTTTTCATGGAATAAGTCACTGGTCAAACATCGGTTTTAGATGACTACTGTTTATATTGGTTTTAAGCTTTGCAAGAGTGAGTTTTAATAAACTGCATTGTGACCTCTGCGCTTTAAGATCTTGATTGAGGAAATTTTGAAGATCAGACTGAGGCTCAGTAAATATTTTACTAAGCAACCTCAAACGTAGGGATTAAGGTTTAAGAGTCTCACTTGTGTGAACCCTTACAAGAGAAAAATAAAGGGCAAAAAGAAAAAAAAAAAACCATAAAGGAAAAAATAGGTATACACATACTTAAGGGGAGAGAAGGGAAGGAGGGAAGGGAGAGGAAGATAATGATAAAAATAAAAATGGAAACAATCTACAGGACTTCCAAAACTTTTACGTCATAGGAGAACAGAAATAAACAACAGCAGATAAGCATCCCACCGTTACAGGTGGCTTCCCCGAAACAAAACTCTCAGTTTGTAAAGCTCAGACTTTAAGACAGCTGAACCTGGACACATGCTTTGCCTCTGGCATGGCCCTAGATGCAGGACTGTACCAAGCCCCCAGACACAAATATTCCCCCAGGCACAACAGGGGCACCGGGTGCCTGGACCACCTCCAACCCAGCACCAGCTTTTCCAGGCACTCCTCATCCTGCAGACACACAGGTTCTTATACACTGGAAGCCATATATAACATACACGTCCAACATACACAGTAACTTTCCATTCAGTGTGTTTCAGGGTCTTAAATTATTTTAAATTTTATGAAATCATGCATGCTATTCAAAAATTTCCAGCTAATGCCTCTCAAGTAGCCCCAACCCAACACACACACAAAGTAGTTTATTGTAAATATATAAAGACTAAGAACTGTAGCTACTTTGCTCTCCCTTGTGTGAGAGAAAATGTTATGCACATATCACTCAGGATATATGGTGGTTGCTGCAATCCCAATAAGATTGGTTATAGGTCCAGGAGGGAGATATTTTGGGAAATATACCAAAGGCCAGCTATAGACCATATGAAGATATACAGGTACAGTCAGTGCATAAGTACTCATAAATATATATTAATATGTATATTTCATGCAAGCTGTGGGGAACTTGGAAAGATACCAGGACGCTTACACATGAATTATATGTGTTTGTGTATATGTAAGAATGCAGGCACATGTACTCCTCACGTGCCTCCACAGTGACTTGTATATCTGCTATTTTGGCTTGGTTATCTCAGTGTCTGAGTCTAGAACAATGCATATCACCCTTGTGGGTAACAATTTGTTATAAAGTCAAGCATGCAAATATTTGTCTTAGCTGCCTACACATGCACCCAGTTCAGAAACTGAGGTGACTTCAAGTTACGTAGCAACTGTTTTCATTTTCTCTCAAATGGTGTTGCTGTTTTTTCTAGCCTCTGCTTTCTTTTACTTCCTTTATTCTGTTCTTAAGCTTGACTGCCTTTTCTTCACCTAACTTCTGGGCAGTAATAAGAATGCATAGGAGGCATCTCCAAGTTTCAATACAAAGGCAACTGAAATTCTAGTCTGTGTCAAAACAGCCCTTTGCGTGAATACTGAGCATTTTCTTTGTCTACTCAAGCACTTTCAGAGAAGACATAAGGCAGCTCTATGAAGCTACCAGCTATCCTGCAGTAAGCACTTCCATTTACTGTTGCAAGAGCTTTAAACTTTAACTTATAAACGTGACAGAATGATGAAACCTCCTTGTAAGGTCAATAAGAATACAGATGATGCAAAGTATTGGATGATCAGTGATCATACACAGAAGTTAGGCTTTATAAGATTATCATGTTGGAAAAGATAATCATAAACAAATGAAAGTACTCACCAGTATCATAGGGTCATGAGAAACTCCACAAGGAACAATCTCCAGAGAGAGATCCTTCCTCAGCGGCAGTCAGCCCTCAAATGAGGTCTAGGAGAGGTGGAGCCTGGCTCCACTCCTTCCGGTCACACAGGTGAATTGCCTTCACCTGTGCTCCCACGGCTGACTCAGTGTTTGCCTCAGGTAGTCAATCAGAGGTTCAGGCTGTGATTCAACAGTTCCCATACACCTCCTGTAGTTATATATGCAGTGTAGCTGAGCACATGTGCTGTGTCTGTGTGCTTCCCTGAGAAACTTATGCAGTAATTACTTAGGTAGCCATGGGCCACGGACAGCTTGGAGGGACTGTAGCTGGCTGAACCTCTTCTCACCCACCATTGCAACAAAGCACTTCTAGGAGAAGCCCAGAATTGAATCTGGGAGAGTCCTTAGATCGCTCTAGGCAACTTCAGCTGTGCCCAGACCACCTGATAGACACTAGTTGTGTACTTCAATCAATGCTCTGAGTGGAGGGCAGCGGTGGCCAGACTGCACACAGGCAACATGTTTACCAGTAGTCAGTAGAAACTGCTGCCACAGAAAGGCTTTTGTAAGTCAGCCTTCTGGACTGAGTTAGGGTATTAAGTAGATCATGCATTATGGGCACCATGCAGTCCAGCCCAGCCCATCCTCTGGCCACCCCCTGCCCCATGCCAATGGCTCTGCCCCACATGGCCTGGCCCAGCACCAGGTGCACATCCATCGCTCAGCAACAACCAAACATCTGTGTGCAATCAGCACTGTCTGAGCTGAAACTGGGACATGGGGGGTGGGGGAGGGAGGGAGTGGGGTGCAGTGCTAACTCAAGTTATGATAAATCATTTTGTGTATTTTGATACATTGACTAAATGTAGTGCTGTAAACAGTGAAAACTATGCAGACTCACTTTCTCTTTTTAGAAAGGAAAGTGAGAATAGGTTTCAAGACTGACAAAAAAAAAACATTAATTTTTGTGTGTGTGTGTGTGTGTGTATTTGCAACTCCATTTTCACTCAGCATAAATACATTACCTGCAAATTTCCGAATGGGACGTACAGAGCTGCAATCAGAGATTCGAATCAAAATTTTACCATATCTCTTTGGTTACATCTCTATGTTTTTACAACACCTATCTCATTAGAGAAAAATATCCCTTGCTTCACAATTACACATTATTGGTGTCATCACTTTTTGGTAGTATGTACATTTATGAACAAATATTTTCAAGGATAACACACAGGAAGTGTAAAATTTCAATCAAATGCTCTGACAAACCTCTGAGAATTCACTGAGAATTGCAACCACAGCCACTGAAGCAGAATGATGTGCTAGTTTCACAAAAACAAGGACAATTTTATGTTTTAATAATAAATATATTAAAATAAAACATGTTTTGTTAGTTATATATGTCTACAGCCCAAAAGGCCAGTGATATCCTAGGTACCATCAAAAGAAGAGTAAACAGCTGAGCAAGGGAGGTGATCTTCCCCCACTATTCTGCCCTTGTGTGGCCCCAGCTGGAGAACTGGGGCCAATTCTAGGACCCCCAAAACAGTAAAGATGTGGAGCTTTTGGAGAGGATCCAGAAGAGGACCACAGAGATTATCAAAGAGCTGGAACACCTCTCCTGTGAAGATAGGCTGAAGAAATTATGCTTGTTCAGCCTGGAAAAGAGAAGGCTGTGGAGAGACCTCATTGAAGCATTGCAATTTTTAAAAAGTATTTATAAACATGAGGGAAATCAACTTTTTACACAGGTAGATAGTGATAGGTCAAGGAGGAATGATTTTAAACTAAAGAAAGGGAGATTTAGATTAGATATCAGTGTTGTTGTTTTTTTTTTAACTGAGAGAGTGATAAGGTGCTGGAACAGGCTGCCCGGGGAGGCTATGGATGCTCCAGCCCCGGAGGTCTTTAAGGCCAAGTTGGATGAGGCCCTGGCCAATATCATCTAGTACTTGATTTTACAGCTAGCAAACCCGCCACAGACAGGGGCTGGAACATAATCATTCTCAAGGTCCCTTCCAACCAAGCCATTCTTGGAATTATATTGTATATTTTATACTCAGCCCTAGAAAATTCTTCGTCATTCAGTCACATAAGGCAGAGGATACAGCTGCTACTGACCAGTTTTCAGATCACCCAAGAAAGGTATTGGTCACAATTTGGTGAATGAAAATGAAAAATGAAAATGTCACAGTGAAAAAAAATCTTCTACCTTTCCAAGGATAAAGACTCACTGGTAAACTCCCAGAGGAGGCAATCTCCAAGTATAAACACTTCCCATTCAGCTGCCAGCGCTTAAATAAGTTAGGGAGGGGTGGACCCAAGATGAACCCAGGGTCTACCCTTTCCAGTCACTCAAGTGAATTGCTTGCACCTGTGCTCCCAGGGCTGGCCATGCCCCTTCACCAGCTGCTCAATCACTGGTTCAGGTCATAACCTAACAGTTCCCATATAGATCCCTATTAAATAGATGTTCTATGTAGTCTAATATAGTCATTATCGATGTGTCAGGCATGTGCTAGAGGGGTCGTGTAGAATCACAGTCCTTGCAATCTGCGAATGCTCGCTGGATCCAGCTGAACACATCATCATCATCCAGACAGTAACTTACCATCTTGTTAGAGATTCAATTCCCCACAATAATACAATGCTATACATTGATGATAACCTCAAATCTTTTTTTCTCTTTTTTTCTCTCCCCCCTTTTTTTTTTTAAACACTGAGTGTCTATAAGTCAATATACAACACTACTTAAATACAGGAAATCTAAAAAAGAAATACAGGAGAAAAAGGTTTCTGGTAAGGTTTCTAAAGGTTTCTAAAAAGGTTTCTATCTACACGAAGGAACAACAGGAAAATGTGGAATTTTCTAGAATTCAAGGAAAATAAATATAAAATTGGCAAGATTCAAAATAAGTCCACCTGTCTAAAGATGACTTCAACTGTAAACACTTTGGGGAACTAGGCAGTTACCACCCACAGTGAAGAGAACTGAAGGAACCAAGATGAACATCAAAACAGACCTGACCCTGACTACCCCCTGCCCTAGCACTCCCCTTACTTACTCTGTCTTAATTCACTTACCATTTTTTCTGAAGTCAGTGAAAGAAAAGGGCACATAACCATGGCCTACACAACTTAACTGTTTTCTAAAATACAAAAGAATAATAACAATAATCAGACTTTCTTAATAAGGATTAATAAGTATTAAGTTACTTGAAAGTTCATTTAAGTTTCTTTTTCTTCAAGCTAAAGGAGCTTGTGCAGAATAGATGAGAATGGAAGGAAGAATTCTCAAGTATCTTTTTTCTAGCATGAATCTGAAGCAACTCCATTTACCTCCAAGGAATTAAAAGAAGCTCACTGTTTTCAAAATGAGGTAAGAACTTGGCCCATATCATGTACAGAAACAGACTCTTCTTAAGAAATTGACGTTAAGAAGACCCTGATCAAATAAAAACAGTTCTTTAGTGAACACTGGTGGTTAAAGAAAGGGTCTTCTATGAGCCTGTAGAAAGAGGTATTCATTCATAAATATTAATCTGTTGCAAAGTGATGGGGTAAATTGTACTTAGTCACATCAGCAGCAAAGGCTCACATAAGGAGCAGGAGAAGCAATAAAGTTCACATAGCTTGCTTTCATATATATATGGGTTTCTTATACCATGTGCCACACGTTCAGTTTGTAGGAATAAATATTTTAACTAAGTTTTTTTTTTTTTACTGAAAACATTTTCCACATGTGAACAGACATAAAAGCACATTTAAAAAGAAGACTCAGTAATCAGATTTTAAACTTTGACTTTAAATTTGAAACAGAACTTGAAATAAGTCTTTGGGGATGTTCCTTTCTTTGAAGAAATGCACAATTCCCATTACCAGCTTCAAGCAATGTATGGCAGCACTCAGTCACAATAATGCAACAGAACTTCTTGGGAGTGGGAAAAGACCATACAAGACATATTTAAACCACAAGTGTAAAAGCAAGCAAGATTTCGAAAAGGATTTGAAATTTTAAACAATAGCCTCAGGACATTCCTTCACTTATCAATCATTAGTTGTTTCCAGAGAAATGTTCTGTCAATTCCCATTCTCCAGTTCCCAAGCAAATGAAATGGTTATTACAGAAAATAACTCCTTTCAGAAACACAGACTTAGTTTTCACCAAAGATATAGCCAATGAGGCAACATGCAGAATGGATGGTGTTGATGGGTTCTGTTTGTTCAGGACTAGCAGGCAACAGTAGAGTAATGGCTGAACAGCGATCAGATGGCAAAAGAACTCGTCACTGGTTGTACTCTTGATTTTTATTTGTGTGTGTGAGAAAGGTCTGCATGGGGCACATGAGGAGCCAGGAAAAAGGTATGAAGAAGGAATGGGAAGAAATGAAGCAAGGAACCCTGGTTATGAACTGGATGGAAGTATTTTTCCACCTCTGGAAGAATGCCCATGCAGACCTATCTACAGTAGCAGTTTTATTTCATTTTCCCTTTGCAGTCTTTAGCTTACCTGTCTGTTTCTGTACATCTTACCACCACTTCTGGCTTTGCTAAGATGCAAGAACTTTCAGGAAAATCACCTTCTGCTCACAGAAAGGCAGTGCAAAAAAATGCAGAGCATGCTTTGAAGAACAACAGATGTTAGAGAAGTAGATACTACTGCTAGAGTAGTAGTTCCCACCTGTAAGTATCATTCTGTTCTTTGATGTGGTTTGTGTGTACTCCCTGCTGCAGAAGCCTAGCTAGCAATAAAACACGAACAGAGGTAGGTCCAGCAATTGTAATAAGATAGCACAGGTACATACAGTTCACAAACTAAACGGAAGTAAGTGAAATTGTTTTCATCAGTACACTGTTCAGACTGGCCCCTCAAAAGAAGTAACTAAAAGGTAAGGAGGTCTTGGTATATCTTATCTACGAAAAGAGGCTGGGAAAACCAGCAGCAAATACATGAAGAACCTTATTTTTGAGCTTCCATTCAGAAAGTACCTACATGTGATAATTTACCTCTCTTTTCACACTAGCCCAATCACAGACTGTTGATTTTCTTTGGTGCTTAGGAACTGCCTCACGTGAGCTCACACCAGTAGCACTGGGAAGAAGAGCACTCGTTCCTCATGATAATTTCTAGGGATGACATATCTTCATGACAAAAGAACAAATTGTTCTACTGCATCTGACTATGGGTTTGTATGATCAAGTATCTGGTCTGTAAATATGAATATGAAGGGAGAATAAGAACAGAAGAATAAAGCTGGGATACTTCCCATGAGACATCTTTCTTGGTTGATGTCTTTAAGGAAGAGGTAGAGTTTGCACCTTCCTGTTTCATAGACTTGACATACTGCAACATTGAATCTCACAGACTGATGGTGAAATGAGGTTTTATTGTCTTCACTGATCTAACCCAGTCAAAATGTTGTGTCACTTATTCTGATTTCTTTGACCAAATGTCAGTAGAATTAGCGTTTGCTTGTTGGCCTCTAATAGTTGTATGTTGACAGATTTCAATAGGACGCTTAATGGGTACTACAGGCTTTATGATTTCAATTTCATCTTTTCCTTTGCAATCAGGAAAGGAAGTGAGTGAAAAAAAAAAAAACCCTTAAAAAAAAAAAAAAAGGAAAGAAAAGAAAAGAAAACCAAAACCCAACAACAACAACAAAAAAAAAAACATTGCATTGGCTTTTCATACCATAATACAACACAGACTATTATCATATACTCAGTGGTTGGCTGTGGTTGGCTGTTATTGTTCAGCTGTTGGACTGTTTTTTTGCTTTTATTTAGGAGAGGAAGGGGGTGATGAAATATAGGTAACAAGCTACCACAAAAATTCCAGTTAATGTTTTCTTAAAGGAATTATTTATCTTGACTTCTAAGACACTTCTTTTCAAAACACTGCAGAACTTCATTGCACTTAAGGGCGCAAAACAGACAACCTGAATGAATGCATAACAGGGGTATAGTGAAAATTTAAATAAAGCATATGCCCTTTGGGAATGCATTCATATCACAAATACCATAACAGCTGGCACTGGTTGATCCGCTTTTGGCAGTCACTGAAGCAACATCAAAGGCGCAATGTTTCAGAACAACTGATGAGTCAGCCGCAAAAAGCTGAGAGATTTAGTTCAGAGAAGCCCGTTTATTATATAATGAAATATTTCCGTAACATCCCATATTTGACATCCCATAAGAATACCAGTTACACACAAAGCTAATAAGACCACATATTATTGAAAATGTAATAGCATACCTCAGTATCTCACCCTCTTGCCAGCTGCATTTTAGGCTTGTAAATCTTTAACCATTTGGGGCTGTAATTTTCCTTTTTTTCCTGTTTTTCTGTAACCCATCTTTTTCCTTTTTTTTTTTTTTTTTTTTTTTCCCCCAACATAATTAAACATTGTGTTTTTTTCCAAGAAAATCTCTTGGGAGGAAAAAAGTTGTTTTGTTCCTGTGAAGTAAGGCCTAATGAACCCTTGACAAGAATTTCTCTGATATTCATGCTTTGAAATAGGACTATGAAATTTGGGCTATAGGGAAGATTTGAGGAGGTTTTTAGGGAACTCTCATTAAGGTACTTTATAATTAATCCAGCAGTGGTTTTGAACTCCCATAACCAGTTCCTGACACCTGGAACATTATTTGGGCTTAATACAAAAAATCTTTGAAGGAACATAAGCCATTTCAAAAATATTTCTCCCACAACATACAAATATAACTGTTAGGAGTCGAAAGGTGGTAAAACACCTACCATAACATGAAGCATTAATAAGAAAAGGAAGAAGTATTATTTCATTTTTCATTATCTCTGCAATAAAAGTGGAAATTTTTGACTGTGTATCACACGCAATATGCTTCATGTGAACGTTTCCTACCATTATACACTATGCACTACGGAAGACAGGCATGCATTCTATTACACTCACCTCTCAAATTTACTGCATTTTCACTGGCTAGACACTTTCAGCCCTTTTCCTAAGATGTCAATTAAAGCTTCATTTGCAGCTGTGCTCGTGAAGCTGGAGCTTCCATTGTATGATTTTAGAAGGCCTGGGATTTATTTGATCTATGGAATTGTAAAATTCTGCTTTTGAGAACATAAAAAGTACATAAAATATTAAAAACATGAGAAGTAACTACTGCGGCTGGACAAAACCTATTGCCGCTCAGTGGGATGATGAACTGATGAACCAGAAAACACAAGGAAAGGAAGAGGAAGGAAAGCAATAGGGGTTGTCCATTTCTGGAAAGTTTGGCTTGCTAGCTCTGAATGCATGGAACAAGTTGCAGTGGAAAACGAAACTAGAGAATATGCAAAGCTGGGAGATGAGATCATCTCCCCAAAACAATTTTTCAAATTCATAGACACTTCTGGATTCATGAGGTGAGAATAAGCAGCACTGAGGACTGTAAAACTCATTTGTAGCATCTGAATTTGTTAACATGCACTTGCAAGCTGTCTCCTCCTAGAAGCAGGGAACAGGAGATGTCCTGGAAACCAAGGACAGAGAAGCTTAACTGTTAAAAAAAAATTCTTAAAATGAAAGTGACAGTAGTTTGCATCCAGACAGCCTCTCTGCTAACAGTCTACACCAATCCAATCAAGTGTCACAGCTACCTTTTAAGTTTTCATCAGCATATTATTTTCCAACAGCCCATTCCTGCAAATGGTTGTTCCCAAGTGCATAATTATTCACACATGGAGCCCACTGAAAACAATGGGTGTCAGTGCATGAGTAACTACCTGGAGGGCTGAGAGTTTTGAAATTGTTTCTGCACATGATAGGTGAGTTGCATATTTGCAGGGGAATTTTCTTTCACTTGTGAATTCATGCTTTTGTTTCCAAAGCTAAAATGGAGATAGGCCCACATAAAAATAACCAGACAAAACCTTCTGAACTTTGACAGTGGATAGAGGCCAAACCTACAGCAAGCTCAAAATTTTGCATGTATAGTGGCTCTTTATAGTGGGCTGGATCCAAACCTCACATTGAAAAATATCCCCAAGGCAGTGGAACTTGGATCTGTGCTTTCCGGTTTAAACCCAAACTGAAAGTGTTGCAAGAAATGTCTCATTAGTATATTCTGTAGCATTCATCTCCAGAAATCTGTCTTTGAACAAAGGCACATCAACATTTGGAAAAAAAAAAAAAGTTATTTTTGGATAACCTAAAGGTCCTCTAAGTGTTGTAGCTCAATATTTTTGGAAATCACAGTCTATTGCATAGCTGTCTCAGATCTCTCTATTGGCGTAAGCAGGGCTGTATTTTGCCACAAGAATATCAACATCACACTCGGGGTGGCCAAATTCGGTTTTCAAAGATAACAAAATGGATCCTCCTACAACATGAAGGTAGGACAAAATGGAATTAATTAGTCAGATTTTGGATGACTAAAACTGAAAGCCATAAGTCTTTCTTTTCCTACCCTTCTTTATTTAGGATACGGTACTCCTCTGCCCCACTGTCATGACAGAAGGAGTCTTTTCTCTTCCTCCTGCATTGTCCATTCTCTCCTGGTCCCTGGGATGAGAAAGTCAGGGAACGGAATGGGATCAGAGTAGGCTAAGAGGAAAAGTATTTCCTCCACTAAGTTCGTCTGAAGCAAAAACATATAGTGAAGCAATAGAGGAGACACTGTCTCATACTGAAAGACCTTTGAATAGTAATGAAAGTTTTCCAGTAATTTCAAGCAGCTTTGGCCTTCATGTTGACCCACAATGTCTTAGCTTTTCTCCACTTGCTTTCACCATTTTCTTCTTTTTCTATGTGACTAATGTTTGTCGCTGTACTTCCTATATGGAGCCAAATTTGAAAACAAGAAACCAGAAAGGAAATGAGTATTGGGAAATTAAACTGTATTTATCTTTTACGCTATTGTGCAACTTTTGAAGCATAGACCATACCTATCAGTCTAGAAATCATACTTTATGAAAGAATATATGAAGAATGCTGTTTGGTCACACTGATTGCAGAGGGTTGATATTCTGATTCTGAAAGCATGTTGCTTGAGGAGTTTGTTTGTTTTCTGATTGTTTGTTGTTGTTATTTTGTTTTTGTTTTTGTTTTTAAATTTGAAAGAGAACCCTAAATAGACTTCCATAAAACACAAATTGCATTTAAGTTTTGGCTTAATGCCTACAACTATTTGTAACTTGTATAAGGAAGTCATCTATCTTAACTACTGCAGGTCAAATATATCTACCATGTTAATTGGATGTATTGGATCTGATGTGTCAATGGCAGTTCTTCATTTTTACCAGCAAAGAGATGTCTCTTTAACCTACACAATGCAAGGATAGCCTATCCTCAGCTAAATGTAATGTGCTTGGAAATTATAAAGTCACTAGTTCTGAGGCACAAGAGATTCTGGATTCTGACTTTCTCCAAGGGTTCTTCCTTGCAATAATAGTACACTAGAATTCTACAGAGTAATTATCACTAAATCATAATTGCAATAATGCATGTGTTCAGGCATTCCAGCAAGATCAGTCTCCTGCATATAATCACCTTAAAAGGATGTATGGTTATTTTTGCTTTGACCCAGTGGAAATGTTCAAAATATCCCTGTGATTTTTGAAACAGCTATATGCAATTTTTGGTATTTTCCAGTATAGTACTGATTAACCCTGTAATAACCAAACATTTTTTGGAACATGTGCCTTTGGAATATTACTGCATGTACTCTACTTTTAAGTCATTAGCTGCGTGATGAAGGGGATTTTTTAAATTTATTTTTGGAAGCGTAATCCCAGTGTTACCACAGCTGTTCTGAAATGTGCTGTGACAAAAATGTCCTCACTAAGTATTTTTAAAATACATTTTCCAGCTACCGGGGAAGAAACTGCTGGATAAGTCTCATTCGGGCCAGTATATTTCACATAGTAACATACGTCTGTTACCTTCTGGTATTCCCATATTTATAGACATAAGCCTTTTTCTATCTATATCTAGCATTGTGGAAATACAAACTACAAGAACCCAAAACATAGCAGTCTTCTCAGAACTGCACTGTGGCAGATTCAGTACTCAGCTCAGCAGCCCAAGAAATCCCAACATGTTGTATTGATGTGTTTGGTGTCCCAACTCGGTCCACCTGTGGAGCAGCTAGCTGTGCCTGGCCAAGCTCAACTGCTATCACCCCATCCACAGCCTGTTCTCCCTTCACTCACGTAGTCATTCTGGAAAGGTCATGGCTTATCAAGCTGCAGCAGTGCATCTAAGGCAGAATTAATAAACATAAAATGCTGTGTCCCTGGCACACTCCATACTGAATACTAAGGATTTTCACTCAGAATTCTTTAGGATATGAAATAAATGCTGCTTTCAAAGGCTCTCATCATTGTATATTCTTCTCCCAATTTTTCAAAGACAGCTGGCATGTTAGTCAAGAAATCATCAAAGCAAAATATCTCCCAATCACTTCTAAATGAGAAATCACTTATTGAAAGGAAATTGAGACAATGGAGCTTATATTAAGCCACTCCAGATGCAAATAGGACTTCTGCTGGTCCTTCACACCTAGAAGTCTAATTCTATGACACCTTTGGCTTCAGTTAGTTACTGTCATTACTGCTAACTTCTGTTACTTCTATTTTATACTAGTGTGAGCCTAAAAGAGCCAGAAAAACTGAATATTGTTACCAAGGGCAAAAAACCCTTCAACAGATGGGAAAATGATCCCACTTGGCAAGATTCAATGTTTGGTACTTAAAAAAAGGAAAAAGCTGTTGGATTTCAGCCACTAAATCCAGTCCCCATTCTTGGACTGTGCAGAGTAATTCCCACAGCTCAAAAAATGTAATGTGCTGCTGTGGATCATCCATTAAACTGTCTATTGAATGAGGTATAATGCTAAACAGGCTGAGGAGAGTTTATCATTCAGATTAATGCAACTCCAACTCACAAAACCTTCAGAAATGGTTATTGTAGGCAGGGCAACTTGGTGCTAAATAAGTTTGTTTGCTGTGAGAGCCAAAATGTTAGAGCATTAGAAGCCGAGAAGAATACAGCTATTTCTAGGAGTTGAGTCATGACACAAGTATGCAACAAAATGGAAACAGAATAAACAGTAAGAAACAAAGAAAACTGCATGAATTTCTACTTCCAATAAAACCTCAGCAACAGCATACCATGTCTTAAAAAAATGTCGCGGATTCTTGCTCTGAAGGCAATTTTTAAAGAGGTGGTTTTGTCCAGTCAGTGGCCCTCTATGGAACCCGCTCTGATTCCACAACTCCTTTGGCAATAGTCTGAAATGTGTCATTTTCAGTTGCTGTCTGGATGAAGTTTTAAGCAGCCATTGAATGTGCTTCTAATATTGTCGTCACTGTATGAAACATCATACACATAGTACCATAAAAAACATCTTAAATGAGAATGGAGAATATGGCTTTACTTAAAAATTAAAAAAAAAAAAAATATGTAACTCAAGTTTATTGAGCATTTAAGTACCGGAATGTTTTTATTTAAAAAGCAAACAAACAAAACAAACAAACAAACACGACAGCTTAGCGTGTTGAAAAGAATAATCTTTTCTCCAAAGGACTTTAACTCACTATGATTGAAATGAAACAGTGTTGTTAATCTGGTTACCCTCATGCTTCATTTTATAGGTGCCGTAGGTATACAGATGATAAAACATTCATGACATGACAATGAATTAAGAGCTTCGCTTCTCTATTGTTTATATTGTGCATGCCCTCAAAATAAAAATGTCTTAGTTATTAGGTGATTTATTTAAAAATTAACTTTAAGTCATACAACTATCAGTATGCATATAAATACTCAGAAGTCATTTTTCACTTTTTCTTAGATGTTGACTAGGGAGGGATACTAGATGTAGCTAGGGAGGGAAAAGGGACAGGGAGAAGAAAGAAGAATACACAGAACTCTTTG
The DNA here is from genome assembly GCF_016699485.2 of Gallus gallus. NCBI lineage: Eukaryota > Metazoa > Chordata > Aves > Galliformes > Phasianidae > Gallus > Gallus gallus. The sequence goes on from NC_052533.1 coordinate 28,158,092, forward strand.
CATGAAATAGCTGCAGTTACTTTATGTTGAAATCTGAGTTATATTCTTCTTGGTCCACAGCCATAATCTCTGACCACATAATAGTACAATCATACCCCTTCATGGTACTGTTGGACTTAATTATTCAATCCTTCAATATTAGGTAGTGCCCAAAGCAGATGAGGAAGGTGTAATATTTGTCTTAAAGAGCTGGAGCACTTCTCTGTGGTATGCTATACAACAATCATTTATTAAAATATTATTTTATGGTTATGCTTTGAAGTGAGAAACATGTGGGATGCAAAGACTGTATGCGTATTAGTTCAACCATTTCCACGCTAGCATTTTATAGAGCCACACAGATATGGGGCTATACATTAGCTACCTCAATCTTTCTGTACCTCATGTACACTGTCCTATTTCAGTACAGCTTAAGGTATCTGGTTATTTGGTGTTTGTAAAACATATTGAAAATGAATGTACAGTAAATGAGATTTCTGGCCTTAGATTCCTTCCTTATAAAGCAAAATTTGATAATGCTGAGAAGCACTGAGACAAAAATTAGACTATCTGTGTAGCTTTGCCCTAGTTTAAGAAAATAGCATCAAAACAACCTGAACCAAACATGGATATAAGCTGCCTCAACCCCCAGTGGAGATTCACATCAAGGTCATCTGTCAAATAAGCTGTAGTGAAGTACATGTGCAAACTGTTTCTTATGACATATGCCCTTTTCTGGCACTGCAAATAAGTGGTCTTCATCAGACTGTGGGACAATTTGTTTTAAATTGCAGCTAAAATAGATACAATGAATTTAAAGTGATAGGTCAAAAACAGAAATAAAAGGTCTTACAAGCATGATTTGTCATTTAGCACAGCAAAGGGCTAATATAGAGACTGTTTCTTAACCAGCATGTGGAATCACTTACTTGAGACTCAATCGTTTTCCTGAAATGGTAAGAAGCATCCCCCAGCTTTCTGAATTATATTCAAGTAGCAAAAGCAGTTGTAAAGAAAGTAATGGACAATAAATGGACAAAATCTACGCCTCTTCTTTCATCAACTTTTACATGAATACCTACCTCTCTAGTGCAACAAAAGGATTCTACCATTACACGTTCAGACCAGAGACTAACAAGTAAAGGTAACAAGCACTATGTCCAGAAGCAAAGAATTTTGCCAAAAAACGTGATCCGTCTCTCATGAGAGAAGTAAAGTAAAAACAGAATTTAGGGACCACATGAATTTATATGGCTGTAAAGATCATTCTGTTAGGATTGTACTCTACTATTTTACTCTGATTTCAGGAGCACAATTTTACCAGTTATATAGAAGAAACAAAGAAAAAAATCAAGTAGGTTTTGTGCTTTTTTTATTTGTGTCTTCTTTTTTTGATTTGTTTTCTGTAAAATGACAGTGATACAAACATTAATATTGGCATTTCATAACTGCTCCTAAATACCACATTATGAGAAGCAGATCTCCAGATCTCTAACCAAGGGACCCCTAGGAGAAGATTTGAATAATGAAATACTTTATTATGTCTATGAAGACATTTTTAAAAAATGTTTTCTTTTAAGAATCTAGGATTTCAAGTGATTTAAGCATCGTTAAAGTAAGCCTTGAATTTGCGCTCACAAAGTTCAGCCTATGCTGTATGAAACTTTCTACCAGCTCTCCGACCAAAATAATAGCCTTCTACCACTGAAAGCTACTTAACACTAAGGGAAAGAGCCTGGTTACTAAATACGGGTATCTGGTACCAATTTAACCATAAGATATCAAAAATGTCCATATTGCAACAATCCATATAGCTAAAATGGCATTAAATACTTTTGTTTAGCTATCTGAATTGCTTCCTATACACCCTAGATCTGATTTCTACTGAGGATCCATGACAGAGACAATTGTCTACAATCTATTTATAGCTTGTAGTGCATAGTAGTCTAAGGACAGATGTCTTTCTGGGGTGACATAGCTCTGCCAGCCAAAGATGCTCCCAGATGGCTTGGGACTCACAAGTGTAAAGCTGCCACTCCTGATCCTCCATCAGAAGATGCCTCAGGATCAACATTTCATGTCCTCCAGCACATTTTACCAGCAAAAGCCAGCATTGATGGTTTGAACTGGCTCAAAACTAGGCTTTGGCCCAGCTAGACTAAGAAACCCAAGTCAAGCCTTGCAGAGCTAGAAGGACAAGAACCTTAAGTAATGTCTTGGTAGCAAACAGCTGGGGATAGTAACATCTTAAACTAACACAGCTGTCTGCAAAATGAACATCTG